>NW_012118310.1:287359-352074 GCF_000951035.1 Colobus angolensis palliatus
GGCCCCTGCCCCGCAGCTTCAGCCCCGTGCTGGGCCCCAGGCCCCGGGAGCCCTCGCCTGTGCGCTACGACAACCTGTCCAGGACCATCATGGCATCCATCCAGGAGCGCAAGGACAGGGAGGAGCGTGAGCGCCTGCTGCGCTCCCAGGCCGACTCACTGTTCGGCGACTCAGGCGTCTATGACGCGCCCAGCTCCTACAGTCTGCAGCAGGCCAGTGTGCTGTCCGAGGGCCCCCGAGGTTCCACGCTGCGCTATGGCTCCAGAGACGACCTTGTGGCCGGGCCCGGCTTTGGCGGCGCCCGCAACCCTGCCCTGCAGACATCACTGTCCTCGCTGTCCAGCTCCGTGAGCCGTGCACCGCGGACGTCGTCCTCCTCCCTGCAGGCTGATCAGGCCAGCAGCAACGCCCCGGGGCCCCGGCCCAGCAGTGGCTCACATAGGTCGCCTGCACGCCAGGGCCTGCCCTCCCCGCCTGGCACTCCCCACTCACCGTCCTATGCAGGCCCCAAAGCTGTCGCCTTCATCCACACGGACCTCCCAGAGCCACCGCCCTCGCTGGCCGTGCAGAGGTGGGTGCCGGGAGGTGCGGGTGGGCTTCCTGGCACAGGGCAGCTGTCCAGCCGTCTGCAGGGCCCCTCTTGGCTGGGCACTCGTAGGTCATCCCAGGGGCCTGAGGTTTTCTCTGGGGTCGGGACAGGGAGGATGCGCCTCGCCCTGCCTTGAAGGCCCTGGCTAGCCCGTGTGGCCCAGCTCTGAGGATGTCCTGGGCACGCCCTGGGGACAGGGTATGAGAATTTGTGTCCTCATCCCGACAACTCGTTCCCCCGGAGCTGGCACAGACCCCCGGCATGTGGGAGGCCATGGGGCTCTCTCCTTGGAGCCGGTGTGATGCGGCAGCCTGGGCCTCCTTTAGGCCGTGGCTCTGGCTTCCTGGGTCACAGTGGCCCTGTCCACCTGGGGCTCTCCCTGGGTCTGCTTTGCTGCATCTCTTGGAGGCTGGGGCTGAGGACATTACCTAGCAGCACAATGTGCCACTGGGTGGCTGGTCCCTGGCCCTCCCTGTGGGACATAGTTCCAGGAAGCAGGGGTTTCCCTGCTCGTAGGTGGGGAAACTGAGGACTGGAGAAAGCAGGCTGGCTCCAGGCAACCAGCAGGTTGGTAACTGAGAAAGCGGGGTCAGCTGGCTCGCAGGCCCAGGCCCAGGTAGGAGAACTGCACACCTGCTGGGGCCAGGACCCAGGCTGCGGCGCATGGTGTCCTCATGGTGTCTGTCGCCTGGTCCAGGCCTGGAAACCTCAAGCACAGGCTCAGCTGTTTCCCGTCTGCAGATGCGGCCCCAGGGGGAGAACCCAGCCCAGCCCAGCCCAGGCCACTTGGCCACAAACGGGCTGAGGGCACAGCAGTCCATCCAGCCCTGAGCAGACAGACCTCCCCTACAGCTTTTGTGGAGTTGGGGAGGAGGCTGTCATTGGGGGTGATGAATGGGGAGCCCGAGACCTAGAAGTGGGCAGCATTGTAGCCAGGCAGGGATCGCAGCCCTGGGACAAAGGGCTCTCGCCTCGAGAGGTTTAAGTAGCAAGGGTAGAGCTGCTGTTGGTCAGCGCTGGTGGGCAGGAGGGCAGCCCCTCGTTTTCCTGAGAGAGAGCAGGAATGAGGCCAGGCAGAGTGACCAGGCTCGCAGGGCAGGACAGGGGCTCCGGTCAGTGCCCACCTGGCTGCCCCATGCTCTCTGTGGCCAGTGCTGCCTAGGAGGGACCCAGGGACCCAGGAGGGTGGTGGCAGTTGTGGTGACATCTGTCTGTCCTGTGACGGCACAGCCACTCCCCAGGCAGGCTCTGCATCTCCCGCCTGCTTTCCAGGTGAACCCTCTGAACCCAGAGGGCAGGGACTGCCTGGGGCCCCACGACCCGGCTACACTAGTCCACGTCCGCGTCGTCTCTGTCCTGCTGCCTCCTCTGTCCTCTGTCCCCATGTGTTCCTGTGTTCACCGTGTGCATGCGTGTATGTGCTTGTTTTGATGCAGGGATCACCCTCAGCTGAAGACTCCCCCAGGTAAGCTTAATGGGCAGTCCCCGGGCCTGGCCCGGCTGGGACCTGCCACTGGCCCCCCAGGGCCCTCTGCCAGCCCTACGAGGCACACGCTGGTTAAGAAGGTATCCGGCGTGGGTGGGACCACGTACGAGATCTCGGTGTGAGGACTGACTGCCACCCATCTGCTGTGGTGCCACGGGGACCAGGACCCCGCAGCGTGCTCCCCCCACCGACTTCTCTGCCCCAGGGACAGGAGGGCACCCCAACCTGGTGTGGACCCATCAGCGGGAGAGAGTGCCACGCCTCCACAGCTTGCCCCAAGCGCTCTGCCTGCCCGTCCACTCATCTGCCCATGGGGAAGTCGGCTCACTGGGCCAAGGGCCACTGGGCTGTTCTGTGTCTGTGCCCGTCCCATGGCTGGGGCAGTGAGGGGCCCCAGTCAGCCAGTCAGCCTCTTTGAGGCACCCTCTCTCAGCCAGGCTTGGCCCACTCCCATCACCCATGCACCCCAGATCATCACCGGGCCAGCCCCCAACAGCCCCCTTACGGACGGGTCCCAGAGATGGACAGAGACATCCAGAGCCCCCGCCTTCCTTCCACCACAGCCTGTGGGCTCCCGGACTGAGTGTCCCCCGCCAGGCTACTCCTGACTAACGCGTTGCCTTTCACGGACCCCGCTGGAAGCTTGTAGCTTGGCAAGGCCGATGCTTCTGCCCTGGCCTGCTCTGGGTGGTGGCGGATAGGTGGACAGACGGCCGGCCAGCCAGCTGTGGCGGGGGGCCCGGCTCCCTGTGTCCTGTGTTGCCCGGCGGGCGGGCTCGTGTCCCGTGTCTGTGTGCTGTGCTGCCGCACCGTGTCCGATGTGTCAGTGCTCCGGCCGCCGCCGTCCCTTTCATCAAAGCCTTAACCTTTGCTTCATGCTCTTGTGGGAGGCGACGGGGGGCAGGCGGGAGCAGGCACGGGGATGCTGCTGCCATGGGGCCTGTGACACCCAGAGCCCCCTCCCCAGCCCTCAGGCCCTCCCTGCCAAACTGGAGAATCCCCGCCCCAAGGCATGCCACGTCCCCAGCCCTGGCCTGGCTGCGGTGCTTGCGCCGCGGGAAAGCACACTGGGGAGGGGTCCGTGCTTCCCTTGGCGTCAGGGACCTGAGAGTAAGCACACGACAGCGTCCGCTTGTGTTGTGTCTGTTTTATGTTTTTATATCTACATCTATATAGCTATAATTTTATTAAAAAAGAAAAACTTATTTTGATTCTTTCCTTGGGCAAGGCCAGGGCTGTTGCTGCAGGACACCCAGGTTAGGGGAAGGCAGGGGCCAGGCCCCAGAAGAGGGGGTGGCTGCTGTCTGGTGTGCAGGGGTAGGTGGGTTCCTCCGGGGCATTTCTGCCGACTTGGGCCAACTCAGAGGCCTGCGAGGAGGGGGCGGCCAATGGTCTGTGACTGGGAAGTGTGAGGGTCTCTCGTCTTGGGTTTGTGTCAGTTCTGGCAGTGACAGGGTGTTTAGGGGAAAGATTTGGGTCTGCTGCTACCCACAGGGGAATCCCAGGAACCCAAGAGCTTGGCGAAATTAAGTGTGGGTACATAGGGGCCACCTGCTGGCTCAGGGCCCTGTGGGGGCTGCTGAACCTGCTGGAACTCTCCTGCCTGCCAAATCCCAGGGGCAGGGCTGAGGGGGTGTGAGGGATGCGCAGCTGTTCGGGGCTGAGACAGCCTGGGCTGGGGCTGTCCAGCGCGGGAGGCGTGCGGGCTATAGGGCCCGGAAGCTGACCTCCACCTTTCTGCTTCTCTCTCATGGACGCCGCGGCCCACAGGGGGCGGATTGGCACCTGCACCCGTGGATGGGGGCGGCGTGGCCAGCCTTGGGTGCCTCCTGGGCTGCACCTGTGCCACCTTGGCCACCCGGAGGACCGCCCACCACTGCGGGCCCCCTGGAGCCCGACCACCTGGGGCGCCCCGACGTGGGGCCATGTGCCGCATGCACTTGGCTACCTAGTCTTTTCCCCAGCCTCTCCAGGCCCTAGCAGGATGACAAGTAGGCAGCTCTGGGGCCTGGGACAGCCCAGCTGGGGACCCAGGAAGGTCAGACTGCCATGGATCCTAGGGCAGGGCTGGAGGTAAGCTGGGCTTTCTTCTCCACCAGCCACAGCTTGACAGACTCCCAGCCTGCCAGGGCCCGAGACCCTGTGTCCACATGACCTCAGGAAGTCCCTCACCTGCTGCAGGGTGTCCAGCACCCCACAGGGGGCAGCACCAGAACTGCGGGGACCAGCACAAACTTTGCTGAGCCTCCCTGTCCAACCAAGCACTTTAGACTAAGCCACTTCCTCCTCGGGGAGCCCAGGCCTCCGTGGGTTGGGCTGGGTTGGGGGGGTCTCAGGTTGCCCCCGAAGGTCTCTGCACTCCTCCTGCCCTTCCCCTGACACATGAACAGATGCCTTAACTTTGTGGAGCTGCCAGCCTGGTGAGCCACTGGCCCCTGCCTGCCACCAAGGTCCTGTAGTCATGGCCAGCTCCGCCTGGGCCCCACTGGGGCTGCCTGCACCCAGAGACGATGCTGCTGGGAGCTCAGAGGGCCCGAGGCCTAAGCCCTGTGTCCTCCAGCAGTGGTACGGCCTACAGCAGCGTGGCACTCCGGCCAGCCCTTCTCCGGCACAGGGTCCCCGTCCCTGGGTGCACCCTGGGCTGCGGCTCTGTTTCTCCCATTTGGGGATGAGAAAGCCGCAAAACTCTTCTCTGTTGTTCTTAAGGGCACCCCTGCTAATTAATTCCCCAAATAAAATTTTTGGTGTTGATCTCCACAGCTCTGTCTACCAATGTGGCCCCCTGTACCGGACAGGGCCCTGGGTTGGGGAGGTCACAGGACCTGGGCAGGGAGGGTGGTGGCCAGGAAGGGAGGGGAGTTGCATGAGGGGCATGAGGTCAGTGGATCATCATCAGGTTCAGCACTGAAAACCTGACACCTGAGGTCCCCGGGAAGGCCTGGCCCAGGGGGCAAGACCTGAGGATCCCCCGGTCCTCACTGCTGTTGCCTTTCAGTGGAGACCTTCCTAAGATGCCTTAGGGGTCAGAGCCCTGTGCAGTGGGGTTGCCTTCTGGAGGGCAGGTGGGATGTGGGGTGGGAAGCCAGCCCTGAGGCTGGGGTCTCCACCCTGACGGACCCTTGCTGCTGGGTCGCCTGGTGTCCCTCCCTCAATTTCCACAGAGACATGCTCACCGGCCACATATGTCATGACTCTATGTCCAGCCACAGGCCCAGCCCTCAGGACAGACCCCGCCTCCACCCTTCTCTGCAGCTCCTGGCAGGGACGGTGCACAGTGGTGCTATGTGCAGGGGGCCAGTGCAGCCACTGGGCATCCGGGGCAGTGCTGGTCGCCTGGCCTCCTCCCTGGGGCCGTTGGGCTTCCGGCCTAGAAGGGCAGGAAGCCGTCCACCTCGAGGCGCAGGAAGGGGTCCAGCAGGGCCCGGAGCTTCCAGACGGTGGCACGGCTCAGCAGGGGCGGCACCAGCCCCTCGAAGGGTGTGGGGTTCACCACATACACGTAGGCAGCGGTCCAGACCAGCAAGGTGCCCAGCAGCAGCCTCAGGGTCAGCAGCCTGCGGGCGGCGGTGGTCAGGGGCAGGGGCGTGCGGGGGGGCCTGGGGGCTGGTCTCTGCCGCGCAGTCACCTACCAGAGCTGGCCTGCCAGGCTCTTGGAGCTTCCCAGCTTTGGCCTCCCTTTCTGTCGGGGAGGGGCTGGATCAGAGCCCACCCCGAGGGTCCAGGCTGAGGGCAGGGATCCCTGGCTTTGGGAAACCCTCCTCAGACAGGGGTCCCCCCACCGCAACCCCGGCCCCTTCCTTCTGGACAGGCTCCTGCAGCCTCTTTTCAGATGCCCCCACCCTGGGCCACCCTCCTGGAGCCCATTTCTCCCCCTCGCCCAAGTAGGGCCCTGGGTGGGGAGGCTGGTGTCCAGACCCAGAGTGGGGCGTGGGGGGCTCACAGCCATGCTCACCATCTGCTGCTCCTTCCTGGCTCGAGTGCGGCACTGGGCCCGCTCCCTGCAGGGGCCTCACTGTCAGGACCCCATGCCCTCCACCCCCAGCCTGGCACCCACCCCCTGGCTCAGTGCTATGGAGGTGGGGAGTCAAGGATGGGTCTGCCCTGTCCTGACCAGGACCCCTTCCGAGACCTTGCTCAGCCGGCCTGGCCCCTGCCCCCACGTCACCTGAGTATCTCCAGCTGGATATCCTCCATCTGGTCCAGCACGCCCCGGATGTCCTTCTTGAGGTGTTGGGGGCCAGAGGAGGTAAGCACAGCAGGCCCCTGGCCCCACCCTCCCCGGCCTCTCGCCTGTCCGGCCCTGTCCTTCCAGGTGCTGTCCTGTGGGGACCTACCAGGAGGCCCGTGGCCTGGTTGTTCAGGGCCATGTGCATCTCAGCCACGCTGTCCCACACCTGGGGGGAGGTGGGGTCACGCCTGAGGAGCAAGACCCACTGGGTGGGCCCCCAGCACCCCTCCCCCTCAACCAGGCGGGCACCTCTGTGATGACCATCTTCTTCCTCTCAAAGCACAGGCGGATCTGCTGCAGCTCGTTCTGAGGGTGGGGCCAGGGGTGGGCTTGGGCAGCATCAGCAGGGTGGCTGGTACCTCCCTGCCGGGCCCACCGGCCTGCTGCACGAAGGTTCCTCCCCCACAGCCCCTCCCGCAGGCCCACCTGCCTGCTGCACGAAGGTTCTTCCCCACTGAACGCCCCCAGGCCCACCAGCCTGCTGCACGAAGTTTCCTCCCCCCACAGCCCCTCCCCCAGGCCCACCTGGGACTGCTGCATGAAAGCCTCTTGTCCCTGGTACAGCTCCCGTCGCAGCAGCTGCAGAGGTGCCCTGTTCCCCAAGGGCTGCATGCTAGCTGGGTCAGGGGGCTGTGGGAGAGCCCCCAGATCAGCCCCAAGGCTGTGGGCTAGTGGGGCGTTGGCTGCATGGGGTCCCTGGGCCCTGTACTTACCCAGGTCAGAGCAGTGCAGCTTGAGTGTTCAGGACACAGGGGCAAGAACTGCTGCCCCGGCCCTAGGAGGGCCCCCAGCTGCTCTCGAAGGTCCTGGTTCTGCCTTTTCTGGGGGTGGGGGGCAGAGAGAGGGGACTGCCTGTCATGGCCGCTCCTGGGGCTGGGGCTGGGGCAGGGGTGCCAGGCGGTGGGTGGGGTGCTCACCAGGCTGTGGTTCTCCTGCTCCAGCTGCAGGAAGGACTGTTCTGCAGAGCCCAGCGGCTCTGCAGAGGCCAGGGCCCCTCCCTCTGGTGACAGGGCTGGGCATGGGCAGGGTCTGGGCTCTGAACCAGTGGATCCTCCCTGCCTGGGAGCCCCCTGGTTCGACCCTGGGTGCAGGGGCCAGCCCCACCCAAGCCCTGGCTCCACATCTCCTTGTCTTGGCCCCTCAGGGTCTCTCGCTCTTTGCTCCTGGCTGGACAGAAAGAGCCCAGGAGCCTCGGCCTCCACTCTGGGCCTCCTGCCCCCTGCCCCTGGGACTGGGAAAGGTCTCTGGGACTGCACTGAGTGAGCAGAGGAGATGGGGCCCAGGCAGGGCCACCCTGCAAATCCCTGGCAGGGCTGGTCCAGGCATTCTCCATGGCTGCTGGAGGCTGGCGCTGGGGGACACTGGGGGTGGGGGTGGCCACAGGGGCCCAAGGTTTTCAGCCCCTCCATCCCTCCCTGCAACCCCTTCCTGACCCCAGGTCCAGGCTCTGGCCTGTCCCAACCTGTCACCCTCTTACTGAGGGCTCTGGGTGACCCATTGGCTCCCAGGCTGCCCCAGGCAACAACAGTCACAAAGGCCTGGGTGCAGCCAGGGAGGTCACAATAGGCCCCTCCCACCTGGTTCTGAAGTTGCCCCGCCTGATGACCTCACTGCCTCTGACCCACCGACCCACCATGTGAGTTTTCTTTCTTTCTTTTTATGAGAAGGGAATCTTGTTCTGTCACCCAGGCTGGAGTGCAGTGGCACAATGATGTCTCATTGCAGCCTCCAACTCCTGGGCTCAGGCAACCCTCCCACCTCAGCCTCCCAAGTAGCTAGGACTACAGGTGTGTGTAACCATGCCCAGCTAATTTTTAAATTT
Organism: Colobus angolensis palliatus; assembly: GCF_000951035.1. Taxonomy (NCBI): domain Eukaryota; kingdom Metazoa; phylum Chordata; class Mammalia; order Primates; family Cercopithecidae; genus Colobus; species Colobus angolensis. Next base: position 295,485 of record NW_012118310.1, read on the forward strand.
TTTTGTAGAGATGGGGGTCTCACTGTGTTGCCCAGGCTGGTCTCAAACTCCTGGCCTCAAGCAATCCTCTTGCTTCAGCGTCTGAAAATGTTGGAATTACAGACGTGAGCCACTGCACCTAGTCTGGTTATTTTTCTTAAGATGTAAAAGAGATAATACACACACACACACACACACACACACACACACACACACACTGTGGATTCAAAAAATATTAAACAATAAAAATGGTGTCCAAGACTTTCCCACCTCTGTCTCCTGTCCCTGCAGACAGGAGCCTCCTCTTTAAGCTCCTGGAGGTGGGCTGCCGTCCCCTGCCCCTCGTTCCCACTGAAGAGGTCATCCCGTAGCCTGCTCCTCGTTCCCACTGAAGAGGTCATCCTGTAGCCCAGCTTTTCTTTTCACCTGATATATCTCTGAGGTTTTTTTTTTTTTTTTTTTTTTGAGGCGGAGTCTCGCTGTGTCGACTCTGAACTGGAGTGCAGTGGCCTGATCTCAGCTCACTGCAAGCTCCGCCTCCCGGGTTTACGCCATTCTCCTGCCTCAGCCTCCTGAGTAGCTGGGACTACAGGCACCCGCCACCTCGCCCGGCTAGTTTTTGTATTTTTAGTAGAGACGGGGTTTCACCGTGTTAGCCAGGATGGTCTCGATCTCCTGACCTCGTGATCCGCCCGTCTCGGCCTCCCAAAGTGCTGGGATTACAGGCTTGAGCCACTGCGCCCGGCCATCTCTGAGGTTTTAAAACATTCTTTTCTAGCTATATATTGAACACTTACTTTCTGCCAGATCCAGTACATGCCATTGTTACCTTCTGTTTATGGGTGGGGAAGCTGAGGCAGGAAGCCCTTTAGTCACCTGCCGAAGGCCACGCTGTTACCGGTGGGACGGGATTTGGGCGGCTGAAGAACACTCATGCAACAGTGGGGCCGGATTCACGCCCCGGGCCCGTTCCCTCCTGCTCCCTGGTGCTCCTCATGCCATCAGCCCCGCTGCCCCTCACTGCCCCGGAGTCCCAGTGCCTGTGTCTTCCTTCTTGAACCCCTCAGCCCTCAGTTAACCCTCAGCTGGCTCAGAGAAGTCCTCGTGTGGTAGGAACAGCCCCGTTCCTTGCTCTCTCAGTGTCCTGGCCCTGCTGCAAGGTGACTTCGCCTCCTACATCAAGAGGCGGGTCCTGGTCTCCACCCCTGGGCTCTGGGCCTGTCTTGAATGCACTTGGCCAACGGGATGCTCCTAAGCTGCTGTGGGTAGAGGGTGGCACGACACTTGTGCGCTGGGCCTGGACCTCTCTTGCTTGGCTGTGGGGACTGTCCTCTCTGCAGGAGGCCTGGGCTGGGCTGCATGATGAGAGGTCATGGGGCAGGAGAGGCTTCTGTCAGCCCAGCCGGTCCCCAGCTGCCTGAAGATGGGTGGACAAGCCCAGTGAGACCCCCAGAGAACCGGCCCATACGCAGCCAAATTGCTGGCCATGTATCGCCGAGCCCCGGGCTGTCATGGTTGTTTTGCTGCTGAGTTTTGGCGTGGGCTGTGACGTGGGAGGAGACACTGAGAGGCCTCACAGGCCTACAAGCATCTTACCCTGACTTTGCGCCTGCTGGACATCGGGCTGGGGACAGAATCGGGGCCAAGGGCGTTTTCCCACAGGACTGGAAGGCCGGTGGTGGTCCTCGGTGGTGAGAGCTGGCCGGGCCGCCAGCCTTCTCCCCGGAAGCCTGTAGGGTCCCCTCTGATCCCTGCACCTCTGGGGGTCACACCAACTGCGGGTGTTTCCTTCCTCACAGCGCTGGGCACTTGGTGAACACGTTCTGCCTTGAGACCTGGCATTTCTTTGATAACATTTCTTCTCATTTCCTGCTCATTCTGGAACTCCTGTCAGTCAGATGTTGGGCCTTTTGAATTGATCCTGTGAGTCCTTCTTTCCACCTTTGTTTGTAGATAGACTTCCCTGAATCCAAACACACACACTCTTTCTCTGCTTTTTAAAAAATTGGTTTTGGGACTGGACGTAGTGGCTCACACCTATAGTCCCAGCACTTTGGGAGGCCGAGGCAGGCAGATCACTTGAGGTCGGAAGTTCCAGACCAGCCTGGCCAACATGATAAAACCCAGTCTCTACTACAAATACAAAAATTAGCTGGATGTGGTGGTGGGAGGCTGTAATCCCAGCTACTCAGGAGGCTGAGGCAGGAGAATGGCTTGAACTCAGGAGGCGGAGGTTGCAGTGAGCCGAGATTGTGTCACTGCACTCCAGGCTGGGCAACAGAGCCAGACTCTGTGTCAAAACAAATAAATAAATAAAAATTAAAAATTGGTTTTGGATTTGAGCAGTCCCGTTTTTCATTTCCAAGACATCTCCATCGTTCCCCAAGCTCCCCTCTTCTTGTTTCAGAGAATTCTGTTCTGCTCTTAGGGATAAAGTGGGTTTGGGGGAAGGCAAATCTTTTCTTTCTGCGTTTTCTCTCTTGTGGTTCTGTTTTGTTTAGTCTTGGAACTTCCCATGAGACTCAGTGCTCAAATGTCTGGCTTTTCCTTCTTTTCGATCCCTGTTTATAGGGGAGGCAGGCAGAGCTGCCGGGCACTCCTCTCTCCTTTTTAACTTGAGGAAGCCGGACACCCAGGTCTTGGGAGGGAGGCCTCCTGCCTCCAGGCAGCATCTCGGGCTGCAGGGCTGCGGTCTGGAGTGGGGACAGTACCAGCTCCCACTGCTGTCCTGCCATGCTTGTTCGCAGCACACGTCTCCTCACACCAGTGACGAGGCCACTGCTTGGCTGCTGCTTGCCTTCTTCCTGCCAGGCTGTCCTGCTACGTCAGCCTCCACTCTCCACCTCAAGCGTCTCGAAATATCTTGTCTGCAGATGACCTCTCTCCTGTTCTCGGTGCCACGTGGGGCCTCCCCAGCAGAGGCGGCTGGACACCTGGTCCTGGCTGCCAGAGGCTGTCTGTTTAGCTGCCAGAGGGTGGCGGCAGCCTCCAGGACCCTCCCCTAGCCTGTGTCCTTTTCATTCTTTGCTGGAATGTCATGGGTCTCAGGAGGTGCTGAGCTGAGAGACCCCATGGGGCAACTTGGGATGGGGGCTAAGGAAGGCCTCTTGGAGGAGCCCTGAGGCGAGGTGGCCCTGGGGTGGGGTGGAGGAGGTCCTGAGCAGCAGGGGAGGGGGCTGCCCCTTGCTTTCTGTGTTCCTGAGTGAGTGGGGCGGGGGCTGCCTCCTGCTCTCCGGGTCCCTGAGTAAGTGGGGCGGGGGCTGCCCCCTGCTCTCTGTGTCCCTGAGTGAGTGGAGTGGGGGCTGCCTCCTGGTCTCCGGGTCCCTGAGTAAGTGGGGCAGGGGTTTGCCCCCTGCTTTCTGTGTCCCTGAGTGGGGTGGGGGCTGCACCTGCTCCGTGTGTCCCCAGCCTGCCAGGTGCCCCACAGGGGCCAGGATGCTGAGGAGGGAGAGGCCTTCGTGGAGACAGGTGGCCCCTGTAATAAGGAAGACAACACTGGATTCCTGGGCGAACAGTAGGGCGGGGTCCTTAGGTCCCAACATAGGTGTCCAGGCTCAGATGAGATTCCCCAGTGGCCCCGAGGGGGTGCCTGGGACACCCTGGGTGGCCCAGTGTCCTCCCATCACCCTTGCCCCTGGGCACCATCCTCCTTGGCCTGGAAACCCTGAGCTCCCTGATGCCCCCGCCCCTCTCCCCACCTGTGCCGGGGAATCTCCCCACCTGTGCCGGGGAAGGCTGCTGCTCTCTGTCAGCCCTGGAGCCCCTCCTCCCCCAGCTCCTCTCATCCCTCCCTGTGGTCCTTGCCAATCGCCCTGAGCCCGAGAAGGTGGGGGACTCTTGGAGAGACGGGGTCCTGGATCCCCAGCCCTGGGGGTCCCCCACTCACAAGGTCAGATATACTAACAAAGGCCAAGCGCCCTGCCAAGCGGTGTCCTGGATTGGGGTGGGCATGGGGGTTCGCCTCAGGTCCAGGCTCCAGGATGTCGTGCAGGACAGGGCGCGGCTGCAGCTGTGGCGGGGGCACTGGCTGGAAGCCGGAACTCCCGGCCTCAAGGGTGGAAAGTGTGGCCAGCACGGCGTGCTGGGGGGGCCATGGCCCCGTTGCCAGGCAGCGCCTCCCTGGACGCCAGTTGCCATGGAACCCGGTTCCTGCCCATGTTGCCACGGTGTCCAGGTGGCCTCGGGGAGCCTGGTTCAGAGGGGTCGCCCTGTGCCCTTACCCCTCCTCTGCTGCCCAGGTATGGGCTGGGAGGGCAAAGAGGAGGAGAGGCTCGGACGCCCAGCATGGAGACTCAATCCTTCCTGCTGGAGCTGGGCTGCGGCCCAGGGCAGGGGCCAGATGTGGCTCTTCTGCTGTCCGCACTGCGGACTTGATGTTCATACCCCAAGCTCATTTTATTTATTTTCTATTTTTATTAAGATAGGGTCTCACTCTGTTGCCCAGGCTGGAGTGCCATGGTGCGACCACAACTCACTGAAGCCTCCAACTGGGCTCAAGGGATCCTCCCACCTCAGCCTCCTGTGTATTGGGGACCATAGGTATGTACCACCATGCCCAGCTAATTCTTTTTTTTTTTTTTTTGAGACGGAGTCTCGCTCTGTCACCCAGGCTGGAGTGCAGTGGCCGGATCTCAGCTCACTGGAAGCTCCGCCTCCCGGGTTCACGCCATTCTCCTGCCTCAGCCTCCCGAGTAGCTGGGACTACAGGCGCCCGCCACCTCGCCCGGTTAGTTTTTTGTATTTTTTAGTAGAGACGGGGTTTCACCGTGTTAGCCAGGATGGTCTCAATCTCCTGACCTCGTGATCCGCCTGTCTCGACCTCCCAAAGTGCTGGGATTACAGGCTTGAGCCACCGTGCCCGGCCGCTAATTCTTTATTATTTTGTTTTTGTAGAGACTGGGTCTCGCTATGTTGCCCAGACTGGTCTTGAACTCCTGGCTCAAGAGATCTGCCCACCTCAGCCTCTCAAAATACTAGGATTATAGGTGTGAGCCACCTCGCCCGTGCTTGGCTGCTCCCAAGTATATCTCAAAAGCCAAGAAACAGGCCCTGAGTGGATGGAACTCGGGGTCACTGGGCCAGCTACAGCCCTCAGAGGACTCCATCTCCGTGCTCCCTAACCTGGGCTCCTGGCCCACACCCTCCCAGGCTGCCTGGCAGGGTCTGCTCCCTCTCCAGCCCTCAGAGCTGCCCTACCTGGAGGGTTGGGAGTCCCAGAAAACCTGGGACCAAGAAGGTGGGCTGGCCAAGCCGTGGGCCCTGACGTGGGCACTACCCTTCATGTCCTCCCAGGGTCTGGGCTGTGGCCTGAGGTGTGAGCACTCCTTTGCCTCAGGAGGGGAAGAGGTGCATGGTGGCCTTCAGTCAGGCCCATGGGGTTCCAAGAGTGGTCTTGGGCCTCCCAGGTTCCCCTAGACTCACAGTCAAGAGGACGGGTCTGCGGGGGGCTGTGTGAGGGATGTGGTGGCCTGCAGAGCGCCCCGCCCTGTCCAGGGCCAGGGTGGCGAGTGGACACATGCCCTGAGTGCCGGGCAGCCTCCCCTACCTTCCCACCCTGTGGGGCACCCCTGAGGGGACAGAGAACAGATGGGGGCTGGGTCCTGGGAACAGGGTGTGGGGGAAGGGCAGAGTGCTGGGGATGCTGGGCCCATGACCTCCCTGTCCCTGGGGCTTCCCCATGTCAGAGGCAAGGCTCAGAGAGGTAAGGGCACCCCCTTCGTCTGCCCCGTCCCCAGCATGGCCAAGCCGCTCCCAGGGTGCGGGCGATGGCAGGCCATTTGTCTCCCTCCTGGGTGAGTCTCTGGACACGGCTTCTCACATTTTTTATTTAAGAATCAGAGAGTTATAAGAATGTCAAGGAAAAATCCTCTCATGGACAAGGCAGCCCCAGTAAATGACTGTTAGCCGGTGTGACCAGGGCTCCAAAGCCCCAGGAGGTGGCTGTGCTGGGGCTGCCAGGCCTCTGGCTCCAGAGTTGCCTGGGCTTAACTGAACATACCCACCCCTGCCCAAGCCCAGAGACACCCTGCCCCTGAGGAGACCCTGGCTTGGCCAGTCCACCTTCTTGGCACTCCCTGCCCACCTACCCCTTCTACTCAGAAAGTGGAGCTTGGGGGGACAGGGTGGCAGAGTGCCAAGGTCATCTCCCAGGTCCTTGTTGGGGCCAAGAGCCAGGACTCCTTGCCCATCCCCGTCGCTGCCCTGTGCCCACCCAGCACCTCCTGGGGACTAGGCCGCCTGTTGGAGCAGGAAACACAGTGCTGGGCTGTGAGCCCCTGGGACTTGTCTCTGTGCCCCAGGACCAGGCTTCTGGGTTGAGGGAGAAACCAGGGGCCGGTGAGGAGCGGCAGGGCTCCCGGAATCCCTCCATGCCCGCCTCTGGGTCTCCAGGACTTGTGTGCACGGACAGGCTGGAGCTGTGGTGCAGTTCCCAGTCTCACCACCAGATAGCACCACGCCCCTGCAGACGCAGTGCCCAGAGCAGGCCAGGCTGTTCTCTGGGGAGCTGCAGCTGGGGCATCCGCCCAGCGGAAGCTCTAGCAGGGCAGGGGCAGTGCTGGGGGAGCCCCCTTCCCACTTGGATCCGAAGTTCCCATGGGGGCCTAGGGCAGGGGCTGGCCGGGAACTCAGAAGTTCCCTTGCTGAGTCGAGGGTGTCTATCCCACATTTCACATGGAGACGAATCATCCCAGACACCCCGGCACTGTCCTGGGGCCGTTTGCTACCCCTCCCAAGGGGCAGGGCTCCTGTCTTGGGGCCTTCCCAAGCATAGTAGCCTTCGGGCAGCCCTGGCCTAGCCCCAAGTTGTCCCACTTGTCAGTGGGCAGCGGGGTCTGGGGGAGGGGTCCCAGCTCCTGTCCAAGGTCATGACTGCCCCTGACCAGGGTGTGGCAGCCGCTGTGGCCTGGGTCAGCGAGGCCGTGGCCAGGGAGTGGCCTGGGTGTAGGTGCTGCTCTCAGCTAAGAGACAGCCCATCTGGAGGAAGAACCAGGAACCAGAGGGCTGGCTGGGTTCCTAGCCCGCAGGAGGCCAGCTTAGGGTCAGCAGGGGACCCCGGCAGGGACTGCAAGAGGCAAACCAACCCACATGGAGAGTCACCTGAGAGGGAATGATGGAGGCTGGGGGAGGTGGAGCCCCCACCTCCAGCTGCTGCCTCGGCCCCTACAGCAGGCGAGGGCGGGAGGCTGGCTCTGGATCTGGCCTGGGAGATGCCACCCGGGCCTCGGTCTGGGGCGGAGGGCTGGCCAGGAGGCTGGGTACGGCCACTGCTCTGGAGTGACTGCACCATTTCTACCCTGCTTGCCTCATTCTTCTCCTGAGGGCCTCAAGGGGACTCATCAGAGGTTTACTGGGGGCAGGGCTGGGGAGGGATCTCAGCACTGGCCTTCTGGGGCCACGTGTCCGCTCTGCCCCTTTCTGACCTGCACTGGGGCCTCTGCCTTCCCCCGGGCCTGGCGACAGAGCCCTTTTGGAGGCCCTCAGGCCCAACAAGCCTGGTTCTTGGAGCCAGGCTGAGGGCTGGGCTGTATCCTGGTGGGATGGCATGGGGTGGGAGTGAGGCTGGGAGCAGGTCGAGGTTGGTGCCTCAGGCTCTGGGGAATGGGCCTGGGATGGCTGGAGAGTGGAGAGTGGCTCTCTCAATCCTGGGCTTTGGGGTCTGAGCCCAGCCCTGTGCCAAGGCAGGCCGTCTCCCGCAGCTCTGGATTCCCATGTTGGTTGGAGTCGCGGTGAGAGGTGCTGGGGCCTCCCTCGCCTCTGCCCAGGACACGCAGCTGAGAAGTCACGCTCTGCTGCCTGACTGTAGGGGTTTCAAGCCCCACTGGGGCCTCCAGGTGGGCCCTTGGGCAGCAGGACCTCGTGGCGGGAGGAGGGGACCCTGGGAAATCAGGGACCAGACAGGGGAGGGAGAGAAGGCAGGAGCACAGTTGTGGGTGTGGTTACCCGCCCTTTCCCGAACTGTTCCTCCCGGCGCACCCCACTCCAGTCCTCTGGGCCAGCTGCCAGGGGGTGCCCGAGGCCACCTGCCTCCCCAAAAAGAGGTCACCTTCAGAGCCAGTCTTTGAGGCTCCTGGTGATCTCAGCCTGCTGCCCTTGACCCTGAGTTCGCCTAGATCAATTGGGAGGCCGCTCTTTGGGCCTCAGTTCTCCCATCCTCAGGGAGCAGATCCTCTGTGCCCTGACAGCACCCCTCCTCGCTGTGCCACCACCACTGCCAGGGTTCTGACCTGTGGATGTTCCCTAGGGGGTGGCTCTGGGCCCTCAGGCAACCCCTACTCTGGGTGGTGGTTTGCACGTGAATAGTGTCACACTTGGGTCCTTTGCTTGAAGTTGGCTCTGCTGAGTGCAGCCTGCAAACATTTTCAGGAAACTCAATCCACAGCTGGAGGCTTGGGCTTCTACCCAACCCAAATGGTCCCCAGCCAGCCAGAGAGCCACGAGAACCCAGCCACTAGCAACTGCTAGCAGGAAACCCACTACCAGCTGCTCACAGATGGACAGCAGCTGACTCCACCTCCCTGCCCCTCTACTGACCAACCCAGCAGCTCCTTGGGTGGGTGTGGCCGCCCTGCTGCCCCGACCTGCTCCAGGACCCTGTGCCAAGTGGTGCTTCACCTCAGCGGGGCCTCGCCTCCCTCAGAGCTGCTCTGCTGCCTGACCTGGCAATGTCATGGGTCCTCTGGGCACCGGTGCAGTTGGGTGGGACCAGCTTTGGCCAGCAGGTTGGGGACAGGTGGGTAAATCCTCCTCCCTCTATGCTGTCTCCGCTTTCCTCCTCCTGCCTGGCTTCCCTGTCTTTACCCCACTCTGGCTCCCAGGGTTGCACTGCTCAGCAAGCTGTCGCTGCCGGGCTGCTCGCAGGCCTGATTTTCTTGGGAGCCTGGGCTGCCAAAGAAAAAACCCTGACCAGCCCTCCCACTCACCACCCACACCACCAACCAGCTAGCCAGCAACCGGGCCAGGAGTGATCAGGAGGGGCCCACCCGGCCACCCACCCGGCACCTCCAGCCAGACAACTCTGCCCACTCAGGGCCATGAGCTGGAGGTGCCAGGAGCCTTCCGGGAGGCAATGTGAGGCATTCTTCTTAATAAGTCCCGCATCAATGATAAAGGGCCGTATCAACCCCTCGCTGATGCGCAGTGAGTGGCTTACCATACAGGGGAGACGTTTAATTTATCTCGGGAACTGGGCGTAAGTTATAAAAATGGTAATTTCTTGGAGATTCAATTACGTGTTTTCATTGTTACCCTCGGTAATCAAGGAAAACGATTTTTTATAAAAGGCCGTGGGATGATACTGATCTCAGGAGAGGAACTAGGTTGGGTGGGAGCTTTGGGGACAAAAAGGAGGGCAGTGTCTGCTGGGGACAGGCAGGGCAAGTGGAGCTGAGCCGCCTGGCTCACCAGTTCCTCTAGCCCTCCAGCTCCTCCAGCCCTCTCTGGCCTCAGTCTTCCCATCTGCCGATGGGCCCATCTCTGGTAGGGAGGGTCTGTGTTTTGGGATGAGGGTTGATGAAGTGAGGCGTGACTCCTGGGCCATGAGGGTGGCTGTGAGGGTGGCTGCATCCCTTCCCCTCCCTGCCTGGTGCCTGAGCAGTCTCATCCATCTGCTGAGGCCTCTGCAGGGAATAGAGAGGTGTTCCTCGTGGAATGCGGGACCTGATTTTTTCCCCCAAGTGATGTCTTGGCTCTAAATAACATCTCCAGGATTAATGGTGTCGGCAGCCAACAGCACCAGGTGATTGGAAAAAGGGTTTTATGGCCCCGTGGGTAAAATTGAACTTGCATCCGAGGTGTATTTCCAAGATGGGATTTTCCTCCCTGGCAGAGGCGGCACATTCCACGCTAATTATAATGGCAATTCCTCGACATTCATCACCCACAGTGAGGGGGACACCGGTCTGGGGCACAGGGGCAGGGTGTCCCTGGAATCACCTCCAGGCCCCCTAATCTCAGCAGACCCTGGGGTGGCTGCTTCTAGGAGATGCGCCCATTGCGGGGCCAGGGAAGGGGGAGGCGGGAGCCCCCAGGTGATGAATGAGCTCTAGCTGGGCTGCACCAGGGAGGAGGCTGGAAGGAGGCCCCAGGCTGAGGGTAGGACCCAGCTAGTGCCTGCCCAGGGACCCACAGGAGCCTCGATGAGCAGACTCCGGGGAGGGGCCTGGCCCATCTTGTCGCAAGGGGCTGGAGTCCTGGGCTGAGCTGGGCAGTTGACCTTAGATCTGACTCTTGTCTTCCCTGAAAGTCTTTTTACCCCAACTCAGGCTCCTGCAGCCCAGCACAGCGCCCAGCCAGGATGGGCAGGAGGAAGCCTTTCCTCCGAGGGGCCCTCACCGCACCCTGCCTGAGAGGCCTCGAGCCCCAGGGCTCTTGTCTCAGCACCGGGCCAGAGATTCGGGAACTATGGGAGTTTGGGGGACCTTGGTGGCTGAGGGTTGTGCTTGTGGAGGACTCCTTGAGTTTGGAAGATGAGGCCCACTTTCTGCACAGCCAATAGGTCATTGTCACGGGGACACTGACCACCAGCACCAACCTCCATTCCCCGCCGGGGGCACCTGCCTTTATCACCCATTTCCCAGGTGAGGACAGAGGCTCAAAGAGGGGCAGGGTTCCTCTGAGGTCACACAGCAGGTGAGCAACAGAGCCAGTGAGGGCCTCGGGGTGTCCTGCCAGGGGCTGAGGTGTGCCCACATGCATGAATCCAGGGGTCCTTGGGCCAGGGCCCTGCCAATAGTTGGGGACTGGGGGAGGGAAGGAAGCATTGCCAACCCTGCAGCCCCTGCCCTGGCGGGTAGGGGGAAGACGCATCCCCAGGGGCCCGAGAACAAGGTGGGCCCATGCTGTTCCCTCTAATCTGCCACAGGTGAACCTGACAGGAGTGGGGATGGAGCCTGGCATCCCCAGGGAACCTCCTGGAGTAATCACTCCACATGCTCGCAGTAAATACTGGGCTCTTCTTCCCCTCCCAGTAATTGAACTTATTTACTTTTAACTAAGATTAAATATTCTCTGTGAGCTCAAGATACTGACTGCCCTGTCAGGCTCAGTCCACTCTCTACTCTTCCTGCCTCCGGGGACTCGCCCAGCCAGGGAGGGACCAGGCAGCCCTGGGGGAGCAGAGTTGTTTCTCCAGGAAACTCCGGGTGGAGAATCCATTTACATCATCACCACTGTCACCATGAGCATGGCCATAACCACCATGATGGCCAGCTCCACCAGCATCACCACCACCACCACCACCACCATCACTACCACCACTACCACCACCACAACCTCCATCACCTCCACCATGACCACCACCACCATCACCATCACTACCACCACCACCACCAGAACCTCCATCATCTCCACCATGACCACCACCACCACCACCACCATCACCAGCACTACCGCCACCACCACCACCACCATCACTACCACCACCACCACCATCACCATCACTGCTACCACCACCGCCACAACCTCCATCACCTCCACCATGACCACTACATTATCTCTACCATGACCACCACCACCACCACCATCACCGTCACTACCACCACCACAACCAGAACGTCCATCACCTCCACCATGTCCACCACTGCCACATCACCATCACTACCACCACCACCATCACCACCATAAACTCCGTCACCTCCACCATGATCACCATCACCATCACCACCATCACCACCACTACCACCACCACAACCAGAACCTCCATCACCTCTACCATGACCACCACCATCACCATCACCACCACAAACTCCATCACCTCCACCATGACCAACACCATCATCACCACCACCACCATCACCACCACTACCACCATCAGCAATAACACCACCTCCATCACTACCTCTGTCACCACCACCATCACCATCGCTATCGCTACCACCACCACCACCACCATCACTACGGTCACTGTGACTGAGCCCATCATCACTGCTGTCATCGGCACTGTCAAGCCCACAGTGGGTTTGAGGGCTGCCATTGCTTGGCACTAATTTCTCAGGCACAGGAGACTCCATGCTGGTCTGATTGCAATGGAGGGGATGCCTGACAAGGCTCTTTATAGGGTGGGCATTGTGGAGTGGGAAGGGAGAGGTTTAGCTCAGGCCTCAAGGACTTCATGTCATGGGCAATCTCCCCAGCCTCCTTCTGTCTCAGCAGCACCTCATGCTTCTCCTTGACTGAGCTGGAGCAGAGGAAGCAGGCAGGGGTGGGAGAAGAGGCAGGGGCGGCCACAGCCACCTCCACCTAGGCTGGAGAACAGCCTCCCAGTCTCCTTAAAGCGAGGGGCCACCCAGAGGAAGCACCTAGCCATTCTCGCCTCCAGATTCCACCCAGTGCTTGGATAGCCAGGGAGGCCTGCTTGGGGTTGGGGCTGGGCACTCAGCCAAAGGGGCCCAAGAGCATGCCGTGTGCAGAGCCTGCTCCCATGAGGTGGTGAGAGCCTGCTGCACCGCTCTCCTGCCCCGAGCCTTGGCTTGCTTATCTGTGAAAGGGGTGACATGGTGCCTGCCGCACAGTTGGCCACAAGGGCAGAGCAACAGGACAGAGTGAGGGGCCGTAAGGTGCTGCCTCGTAAGAGAGCTATGGACTGGCCTTGAGGGGTAGCCTGTGTCCTTTTGCTGAGAACAGTGGGAAGTGAGCTGCGAGCTTGGGCCCACAGCGGTGGTCTTAGGCTGCCATGGTCACATAATGCCACCTCCCAGTGCCTGTGGCAGCACCTCTGGGCTCTGCAGCCCCAGCCGGCCGTCCATGTGGCCCATCCTGTCCTCTCTGGGCCCGTCTGTGTGCACCCAATGGAGTGTCTCCTGTCTCCTATGGCTCCCCGAGGCCGCTGGTCACGGGGCTGATGAGGACACTGGAGGCCGCTGCAGGGCTGGCCGGGAGCCCTGCGGGATCGCAGCAGCCTGGGATCTGCAGCTGGGGCTGACCTAGCACAGCAGGCCACTGATGCCACCTCTCATGTGGCAGGTGCTTCACAGCCTCCCACTGCAATCCAACCGGCAGGACTCGGTGCCAGGTCAGGCCCATCCTGGGGGCCATTGAGGACCTGTATCGGCCACAGGGCTTGCAAGCAAGGGCACCCCAGGGCCCGGTGGAAACAGCTGGAGGGAGGGTTCAGTCACCCAGGCCTGCCCAGAGGCCTGCTCAGGGCCCAGGATGAACTGATGGGGCGGTGCCGGCAAGAGTGGGGGCTCCCCACAACAGGGTGGGCCCCAGCCAGCCTCACCCAGAGCAGGGAGGGAATGTGTGGACGTACAGGAAACCTCTCCCATGTCCAGGAAATATTATTAACAATTGAAAATGTTAAATCTTGGTGACATTCCCGATGGCCAGATAATTAATATAAGAGCAGATAATAATTACTCAATGATTAATAACTGCACTGAATAGTTTTCAAAGTAATTGTGATAAAGAGAATGTTAAATGAAAACTCATCAAAGTTGCTGATGCCCCGTACAGAGGGCACCTTAGTGCTGGGGGTGGCCACGTCAACTGGGCCGAGACTGGCTCCCCCGGCCTGCTGTGTCCTGGTGGCACGTATGGGGGGTTGTTACCCACCCTTAGAGTGTGAGGACCCCCCCGCAACACACACGGGGTGAGGACCCAGCACGCACATGCAAAGGCAGGGGTGTCTCTTAGTACTGGGCCAGGTGGGCAGAGTCTGTCTCTCTTCCTGCCTCACTGGGATCGTGGATGGCCATGGGGTTGGCTCAGGAGTCTGCCCTGTGCCTGCGGGTGTTCTGGATATCTGGGCTAGTGGGTGGGGTATCATCTGCCCCATGGGCCAGTCTCTGGTTCTTCGATTGCCCCCGTCCCTCCAGGCTTTGGGTGAAGCCCCTCCACCATCCAACTTGACCTGCCATGTTCTGGGGATCTAGCCCAAGGCTACTTCATCTGCCAATTCTCGCTAAAGTGTGAGTGGTTGCTTGGCGCTACCCTAATCTTGGCAGCCTCATGTGTTTATTGGTGTGGAGGCTTCAGCTGCAGGGGGATGAAGAGGGCGATCCCAGGCAAAGCAGGCCTGCTCCCTCCACCCTTAGGCTACTGACTCCGCAGCCCTGGACAGTGGCTGGGAGCTGCCAGGAGCCGAGGTCGGGGCAGGCCCTGGGGACCTATTGCCCATCACATAAGCCAGTTTCTCTGATCCTGGTTCCTTGCCTTGTCTGGCATGCCTCCCAACTGACACCACTGTGCAGCTCCCTCACCTCATCCTCTGAACAGGACCGTCCTGCGTTGTTACAGCTTCCAGACCCCCCGAAGCCACCTGGTCCCCTGTCAGGCTGATGCTGTCCAGACATGCCTTCCACGAAGCCCTGAGTGCACACGCTGGCCTGGACACCAAGGATGAGGGACCCTGGCACTTTGCGTCTCAGGGATGCTGGGTGCTCACCCACAAAGACCCAGAGGGGAGAAAGGGAGAAAAAGTCTGAAGGGCTTGTGACTACCTTGGGGTCCTGGTGGGGCCAGGCAAGGTGGCCATACCTGTAATCCTAGCAGTTTGGGAGGCTGAGATGGGAGGGCTGCTGAAAGCCAGCCTGGGCAACATAGAAGACCCTGTCTGTATGAAAAATAAAGTAATTGGCTGGGTGTGGTGGCAAGTGCCTGTAATCCCAGCTACTCAGGAGATGAGCCCAGGAGTTGGAGGCTGCAGTGAGTCATAATCGTGCCATTGCACTCCAGTCTAGGTGACAGAGTGAGAGCCAGTCTCAAAATAAAAAAATAATGAAACAAAAGAAGAAGGGCTTCCGGATCACCCTGGGGCCACGTGGGGATTGGCTGGCTCCGGAGGCCACAACTCTCTTCTAACCACAGTGGTAATGACGGCTTTGGGCAGGACCACCGATGGCACAGAAATCACTGGTTAAAAGGCTGATGCAGACGGGCCTGTGGCTGAGCTCAGCTTCCCCACAAGATCCTAATTCCAGAGAGAGGAAGGTGTCCTCCCGGTGGAGAGCCCTCGGAGCTCAGCCCATGAAGGAGAGACACGTGGTGCCCCTGCTGCAGCTGCTGCTCCCCAAGTCACCAGGAAATGCAGACCACTGTCCGCGGCCACTGCACTGCTTCCCTTGTTCAGAGGTTGTCATCCCACAGTGATGGCAAAGATGACAGTGACCACAGGGTAGGTGAGAGCCCAGTGGGCTGTGGGCCAGACAGGTGCAGGCCCAGCCTCAGCTTCCCATCCCTGGCAGGGCCAGGGCACCGCAGATGGGGCTCTTAAACTGCTCTTGCTGCTTTGAGAGTAAAATGTTTCAAGGCACAAGATTTTAAAAAGGAGGCACCCGGAGACATGAAGGCCAAGGGTGACAGCCTCGTGGGGAGGGCCATTGGGGGCCTTCCAGATGCTTGGCACAGATGGATGCTATAGGCTATGGGCCCGGCAGGTGTGGTCCCGGCCTCAGGTTCCCGTCTCCCACTTCTGGGAGCTGTGCCTCCCTTGTGGCCTCTGTTTCAAGGTCACTTCTGGATGGGCAAACAGAGGCCCCGTGGCTGGGTTTGTCCAAGGTCCTGAAGGCCAGTGTTGGAGCCCCCAGGTACTTGGCTCCTGTGGCCCCCACGCCGCTACCCCCAGCCCAGGCCGTCAGGTTCAGAACCTCTTGCCCTGCAGCCTGGGGTCACTGTGCCGGGAGTGTGCCCCGACCGGCACTCCCTCATTAGCTGCGTCCCAGCTCTGTGTTCTGGGGTCAGAGCTCTGGGGCTGCTGTCCTCCAGGCCTGGCTGCTCACTGAGGCTCCTCCAGGGGCCCTGCCACGCATCTTGTGTGCCTGCGAATGTCCTTCCCATGAGAGCACCAGCACCATGGCCCTGACCCCCTGCCCTGCCTCCCCCATCATGGCTCCCCACCAGCCCAGCTGAGCTGCTGCCCAGAGCCCATCACCTCCCTATGCCCCAACTCACTCCTAGTGCCTGGCATCAGCCTGGGAGGGGCTGATGATCTTGGGGGAGGATCCTGCCACAACTGCAGGGCCTGGGACAGGGATGGAAGTCCAGGCCTCCAGGGAGGCTGGGAGGCTGGTCCCAGTCCCTGCTCAGCCATTAGGGCTGCCCCCTCCCCACGCTGGCCTTAGTCTCCCCATGTGTAGTGTGGGTTTACGGTAAAGGTGATGCACTGCCATGGCAAGATTTGTTATTGAGGGTCCTTGGAGCTGGGCCAGTGCAGCGTGAAGTCCCCGTGGGACCCCCTGGGTGGGGTTGGGCTGTCTCACGAGATGGTCCCAGCTGCTATTTCATGTATTGTGAGGACACCAAGGCCATGAGGGCAGAAAGCCAAGGCCATGAGCCTTCCCTACTTGGAGACATTTGCCCTGGGGAGCAGCTGTTCCCAGACCCTATGTGCCTCCCCCATGAGTGATCTGCGGACTGCGGAGGGCACTGCTTTCATCTGCCCGAAAGCCAGTGGCAGAGGCTTTGTGGGATGAGGGTGGTTTATGCTCTCAGAGGCACTGGGCTCAGCCAGTGGCTGGGATAGAACCGGGGCCCCCAGGGGCAAAACATCAAAAGTCTCTGAGCTCCTGTCCAGGGCTTGGATGAGTTGTGACTGGTGCTGCCCCAGCACCCAGGCTCCCCTAATGCACCTGCCACATGGCAGTCCCTCCCCAGGTCTCAGCACCCACCATGAGTCCTCAAGGATTAGGGTGATTGAGTGGCCTGCCTTGCTGGGCTTCCCGTGAATAATGCATTCCTGCTAATAACCTTCTCTACTGTGTGTCATTAAACACATCCTCTCGCTGGTGGGTAGTGGAGCAGCTGGTGGTGGCTGGAGAGGCCCAGACCCCCAGGAAAGAGGGGACCCTGGGAGGCTGGGGGCAGGAGGGGACAGGGCTGGTGCACCACCTGGGAATAGGTAGAGAGGCTCCAGCTCTGGGCGGCATCATGAGATGCTTGTGGGGTGGTGGGGCAGCAGGGCAGAAAACAGCCTACAGGGGCCAGGCTGGGGGCTGCCCTGCTGTCCTGTGGTCGTTGCACTGTGGGAATGGGAATAAGCACAGGGCAGTGCTAGTGGCCCACAGCCCTGGGGGGCAGCAGTCCAGAGATGGTCACGGGACAAGGTTTGCATAAAAACAGGCTTGAAGGCAGGTGTGGGGTGATCCCTCCTCGAGGTGACGGAACGGAGCAATGTGGCAACATCGTGGAAATCATGGTCAGAAGGCCCAGCTGGGGACTGTGGCCTGGAAGAGGCACTGCCCCCACCCCCACCAGCCAGGGTCTTTCCCTTGCCCCTGCCCACTCCTTAGGGCCCCGCACTGTCAGCCCTGCCTGTGGGTTCCTGCCCCATGGGCAGAGCATCAGACTTAGCCCAGGTGGAGGACACGGTTGGTCCTGGGGGCAGGTCGGGGGAGTCCCAGGCCAGAGCCCAAAGCCGCCCGGGGCGAGCCCTGCCCATGCCTCGTCTGGTGGACCAGGGAGGAGTCCTCCATCAGGCATGGTTACAAAACTTCTCAGACTTAATTAAAATCAATCTCTAGTTACGCAGATGCCATTGATTTGGGTCTTGACTGATGGGGAAAATATGATCATCATCATGGGAAACGTGGATGGGAAGTACCTGGGCACAGGGCTGGTCTGGACCCAACACAGTCATGTAGCCCCCGCTCTGGGCCCAGCCACGGGGCTCTCATGCAGAACCCTTGTCCAGTTCCTGCCAGAAGGGTCTGCCACATGCTGCTTTGGTGTCCCTAAATTCTCACCCCTGGCTGAACCCAGGGGCCTCACAGAACCGGGATCCTGCTGGGCTGATGGGAGGCTCAAGGGTGCGTGTCTTGGGGCCGGCAGCAGCCAGTGCTCCATGGAGACCACCTACCCTCGTCATGTGACTGGGGTCCTCTCGGTGTTGCACCAGGGACCCTGGGCTGGCAGGACTAAGCCTAATTGGGGATCCAGGGCTCCTGCCCAGTCAGCCCCAGTGAGTGAGTGCAAGAGGGAAGGGCCCTTTGGTCAGTGCTGCATCCTTCGCTTACGTGGGCTTTGAGGCCTGGACCCAGCCCGAGGCCCATTGGGCAGCAGATGTCCGCACCTCTGTTAGAGGCAGCTAAGGCCAGACTTCTCCGTCTAGCCTCAGCAGGGAAGCAAGGGCGGAAAGCAGGTAGAACATCAAGAGGTAGAATATCAAGGTGGAAGGAGGTGATGCTGTTCGGGATGCTGGGGAGAAGTGCCTTAGACCAGAGCACCTGAGGTTGTCTTCTGGCCTTGCAGCCTGGAGCCTGGTCTGGGGCCAAGAGGCATCGCAGCTGTGAGGCCTCAAGTGCAGGCCCAGGCAGAGGAGACCTGGAGGCAGCTAATGTCGGGGACGGTTGACTGGGGATCGTAATCTAGTTTTCTGTTTTTCCTTGGAAAAAGAAAGACATAGCCCCTAACTCACCTGCCCTTAAAATAAAAAGTGACAGGCTGGGTGCATTGGCTCCTGCCTGGAATCCCCACAGTTTGGGAGGCTGAGGCAAGTGGATTGCTTGAGCCCAGAAGCTGAAGACCAGCCTGGGCAACATAGGGAGAGGAACCCCCTCCCTACAAAATAATACAAAAATTAGCCGGGCATGGTGGCACATGCCCATAGTCCCAGCTACTTGGGGGCCTGAGATGGGAGGATCCTTTGAGCTCTGGAGGTGGAGGCTGCAGTGAGCTGAGATTGCACCATTGCACTCCAGCCCAGGTGACAGTGTGAGACCCTGTCTCAAACAACAACAACAAGAACAACAACAACGAAGCAAAAAACAAACAAACCAAAGTCACATAAAATGTCTTCATAAATACAACAGAAGCAAACCTCACGTGATTTCTGTTCATGGCCTTGGAGGGGCCAAAGGCCCAACAGGAGTGAGAGGAGGAGGGAGGGGAGGGGTGTGAGGGCCAAGGGTAGAGGCTGGGAGGGGCTGGTATGGTGGTCTCAGTCCACTGCAGGTGGCAATACTGGCTTTGGTGTCCTTGTTTCATCTCCTGTGACCTCTGCCCTTGTTGTGTCCCCAGGTACCTCCTGTGGGCTCCTGGCTGTGGTGGGGTGGGAGGAGGAAGCTGAGGGTGGCCAGGATCTGTGTCCATTGAGGGGTGTCCAAATTCTAGTGGAGGGAGGGCTGGAGGGGAGTGGGGAGGGGCCTTTGGCCACAGCCAGGTGCTGGGGTGTGATGGGTCTCCATGGTTGCCGGGACTTTGTGGCCATTCCTGGAACACGCCTTTCGCCTTAACAAGGGCCCTGGGTGTTCCAGGGGTCGCCATCCCCTGCCCCTGGGGGTTCAGCACACAAAACCCAGCCTGGGGCCTGGGCCATGGTGGCCAGGGAGATCAGAGTGCGAGGCCTTGGTGACCTTCAGGTGGGCGATGAGCCAGGGGGTGTGGACATATGCACAGTGCCGGGCCTGGGTCCTGCATGCCTAGACCACAGCCTCTCCGAGCAGGGCCCGGCTTGCTTTGTGCTGAGTCTTTTGTTACTTTAATTAATGCCCAGCTTCCTGACACTTAATTAAACTGGAATTGCTGCATGTCCAATAGCTGAGCGTCCCATTAGATACAAGTTAATGCAACTGTCGCAGCGGCCATGAAATGAGGCTGGCACGGCCCCCAGGGAGGGATGCAGAATGCATCTTGGAGGATGGTGTGGCCCGACCAGGCAGCTGCACATAGGGCCGCACTGAGCCCGCTCTGGCCAGCCCTCAGCCCACCCAGTACTTCCACAAGGCCCTTCCCAGGCCCCTCGAGGAGGACTGCCCTTGTGGGCCCCTGGCCTCCATCTCCTCTGCACGCCCGAGGGCAGCCTGGTTGCTTCCTGCTGAGGTTTGCTGTTCCAACTCCATGAGAAACTCAAACCGGTGTATCAACATTTGGAAAATGCAGAAAAATCAGAGAAAGGAAAATAGGGACCCCCCACCCCAGAAACGAGCCATCCTCCCATGGGCCTGCCTTTCGGGCTCCACAGGGGCTACAAGATGCTCTCCAGGGCCTGCAGTGGGGGCCGGGGCAGGAGCTCTGGGAAGTCGTTGGGCAGAGGCCACGTTGTGAGGTGCCATTGGTTCCTCGGGAGCCAGAAGTTCTCGGATCGGGGGGCAGGGCTGGGAGCCAGTGGGGGTGAGGCGGGCTGGGGGTGCTGGGGCGATACCGTGCACCCACCAATCTCTGGTGCCAGCCTCTCACCCTGATGGCCCTGTGTCCAGGGCAGCCTTGGGGTGCCCTGTGCCAGTGGCCAAGGGCATTGTGCTTGGTTGGTCCATCACTCCAGAGTCTTTTAAAATTAGACTAACTTAAATTATAATTAATTTTAGAGACAGGGTCTCGATCTGTCACCTGGGCTGAAGAGCAGTGGCACCATCGCAGCTCACTGCAGGCTTGAACGCCCGTGCTCAAATGATCCTCCCACCTCAGCCTCCCAAGTAACTGGGACTGCAGGTGTGTGCCACCATGCCCAGCTAATATTTAAAGTAACTGGGACTGCAGGTGTGTGTCAGCACACCCGGCTAATATTTAAAAACTTATTTATTTATTTATTTATTTGTTTGTTTGTTTGTTTTTAGATGGGGTCTTGCTCTGTCACCTGGGCTGGAGTCCAATTGTGTGATCACAGCTCACTGCAACCTTGAACTCCTGGGCTCAAGTGATCCTCCTGCATCAACCTCCCAAGTAGCTGGGACTATAGGTGCAGGTCACCACACCTGGCTAGTTTTTAAATTTTTTTGTAGAGAGGGGCTTTCACTATGTTGCCTAGGCTGGTCTCAAATTCCTGGCCTCAAGCGACCCTCCCACCTTGGCTTCTCAAAGTGCTGGGATCACAGGCCTGGGCCACCATGCCCGGCCAGCCCAGACTCTTGGTTCAATCCCCTAGAGGGCTTGAGTGGGGCGAGGAGGTGGCAAAGCGGGCAGCGAGGGGGCCGCCCTGGACAGGTCTCCCTGTCTGCCTACCCGATGGTACTGAGCGGCCTCTGCACTGGGCTCCCAGGCTAGACCCATTGGTTCTGAGGCAGGAGCAGCCTCCCCCTGGAGGCCAGCTCAGGTGGCAGAGACCTGGTCTGCCCTGGAGCTGTGGAGCGGAGGGTAGATCTCCGGTGCATGGGCTGCTGGGCCTGGCTCTCTCTCAAGCTTGTTTACTGTCTGGGTCCTCCTCTTTGGGGCCAGGGCTGCATGCACCTTGTCTCCGTGCTGCACCTCTGTGGTATTAGCTTGGTGCCTGTGAGGGGCTGGGTATCTCAGGAGATCACAGCGGGTCCCGGCATCACCTGGTTGCATCCTCCAAGGACTCCCCGCAGCTCAGTGTCTGTGGAGCAGGGGCGAGGTGTTGCTTTCCATGTTCCCGCTTAGAAGGATGCAGCCCTGGAAACTCTCACTGTGGAGCCTCTGAGCCCCTCATCCGCAGAACAGCAGTTGCTGCTATTTGCACAGAGAGCAAATCCGGGGCATGTTTGTTTAGTAAGATTGCCTCTGCCGGGGCCTGGCCCAAGGGACAGGCCAGGCACAGAGGGGTGGGGGCTCTGTGCATACTGAACGCCCCTCGAGAGTGGCTCTGTCCACAGCCGGACCACTCTGGAAGTGACGGCACTGCAGGCCTGAGGGCTGGAGCAGTCCAGTTGGACACTATGCCCACACAAACAACAGGGGTGGGCGCTGAGGGAGGATCCTGCTGCCCTGCTTAAGCCCTGCAGCCTGTGGGGCTGTGTCCACCCCGGTCCCATGTTGCTTCTACCTGCACAGTGGCCCCACCACACCAGGTGCCGTCCTGCCCTCCAGTCAACTTCCTGGGGCTCTGAGCAGCCTGTGGTAGCACCCCACCTGGGCGGAGGGTTGGAGGGGCAGCCCCCTTCCCTCTGTGCAGGGAGCCTGAGTGGGGTTCTCTCTTGCTATGAGACAGTGGGGTGGGGAAAGAGTGGCAGGTATCAAGTGTAGACAGCAGATGTGGATGCATGTAGGGGGCTGGGCTGGGGCCAAGAACACGGCCCTGGAGTCAGGGATGCTGGCTTCATGTCCTCACTCTGCCATTCAAGAGCTGGGGAACCTTGGGCAGGTGGTGTAGGAACAGGGAGGAGTCTGCCTGGAGCACGCGGAGGAGGGCTCTGCTGGTCAGGAGGCGTTTTGGGGAGAGGGCATCAAGGGAGGTTGACTTAGGGAAGGGGTTCAGAATGCAGAAGAAGTGGGTCCAAATCCCGCTTCAGCACTGAGACCCTGCTTCGGCAGGGGTCCTCAAGTTTGGCCCCACCTCCTGAAGTTCCAGTTACTGCACACCTTGTCCACCCAGGAGCTGGGGGCCCTGGTCCTATTTCCCAGGGAGCTGTTGGCATTTGTGGGCTCCTGGCTGGGGTGCAGGTGGGCTCTGCTCCTCTGCCCTGCCAGCACTTTGTACCGAGCCCATCCTGCAGAGACTCCAGGGGGCCATTAAAGGTGGTCATACATTCCTTGACCCTCTGTGTGTCTGTCAGTCTTCATCCCTCCCTGGACCTAGGCAGGAACTGGACAGCTTTGACCATTGGTGTTGGGTGGACATGGTGCTGCGCTGCACCCCAGGCCCTCAGAACCTGGCTGTTCCGCTTTCTGCTTTTGACCCTGAGCTGCCTTGAAGGAATCTGACCATCGGGGAGAGCCCATGGAGCGGAAGGGCCTGTGGGGCTCAGCCCTGTGACCAGCCTGCCGAGGCCAGGCCTGGGTACACAGCTGGGGCTGAGTACACTGAGGGCCCCCTCGATGCCACGCACAGCAGAAGAGCCACCCACACTGCCCTGCTGTGCCCTGCCTGGACTCCAGACCCACAGACCAAGCACACAAGAGACCCAGCTGCTTTGTCAGGCAGCAGCAGGTGACCGGGCCTGTATTTCCCCATTCCCCTGCCATCCTCTCAAATCCTGTAGGGAGAAAGCAAGTGAGGTCCAGTGGAGGTTGGAGTGAGGGTCTGACTGGGGGCTTTCTAACCCAAGTCTGAGTCCCATCCAGCACCAGTGCCACAGAGGAGGGTGACTGGTGCTGCTCACACTGGCAGGCTCCTACCCAGGCCTCGGAGCCCAACTCCACAAGGCCCCTGAAACACCCCTTTAGGGCACCGCAGCCCCCTTGCCTTCCTCTGCTATGACATCAACCACTCTGATGGTATTTGTGGTCTGATGTGTTTAAGTAAAAGGCTTGTTGCCAAGTTTAATTGACCCCATATGTCTGCCTGAGGAGGCCGTGAGCTGTTAAGGGCAGGTGTAAGCTGGGTTCTTCCCTGGGTTCCCATGTCTTGCTGGGCACTCACAGGGCACACGCGAGCATGTGTGGCAGGGGCCGGGGCCAGTGGGGGATGGGGAGGCTTGGCACCCATGCCCCCGCTGTCCACTGTTTCCACTGCAGCCTAGGAGAAAACAAGGACTTCATGGCTGTCACAAGCATTTCATCTTGTGCATTTTACAGTCCACGACTGCTGTGAATGCTGGGCTCCTGTCAGAGCTAGAAGATTCATAAAATGTGTGTGAATTATTTTATTATATTTTATTGTTTTGAGATGGAGTCGCACTCTGTCACCCAGGCTGGAGTGCAGTGGCGTGATCTCTGCTCACTGTAACCTCCACCTCCTGGGTCAAGAAATTCTCCTGCCTCAGCCTCCCAAGTAGCTGGGATTATAGACGTGCGCCACCACACCTGGCTAATTTTTTTGTACTTTTAGTAGAGACAGGGTTTCGCCATGTTAGCCAGACTGGTCTCAAACTCCTGACCTCAAGTGATCCTCTTACCTCAGCCTCCCAAAGTGTTGGGATTACAGGTGTGAGTCACCGCGCCCGGCCAAATGCATGTGAATTTTTATGTTCAATTATTCCAGGTTCCCTGCTACAGGGAACCTATACAGGTTCCCATGTGCAACCCACCCCAGGTCCCTGCCCAGCCCATGCTTAGCAAAGGCCAGCCCCACACCCACCCCACATCCTCTTGGCTGGTAAACACTCTACCCCTTCTTCCTTCTCCCACCACATCTCAACTACTGGAAGGGAAGAGCTCCTCAGTCTACTTGGAGTGCCTCCTGCACAAGACGATCCAGGGTGGTCCAGGAGGACCCAAACTCTGGGTAGTGGATCGGGGATCCAGGGCTTGTAGGGGTATGCACCCACCAGGGCAGGTCCCTCAGGCTCAGCCTCCCCACGCCTCAGTTTCCTCTCCTGAAAAGTGGGCTTGTGACTGTAAATGTTGCAGGGAGCTGCTGAGAAAATGGCTGCTAAAAGCTTGGCAGGAGGTCGTTGTGACCAGGGATGGGGCTGGGGTGTTTCTGTCAGGCCAGGGCCGGAGGCAGGGGCTGCCTGGGGTCAGGCAGTGCAGGGGCGTGGCCGGCGTGGTGGGCGCATGGGGATTGGCTCATCAGTTGCAGCCTCACGTCCCTTCATTACGGCGCCTGCCGAAGATGTTCTCTGATTAGTCTGCTGAATTATGAATTAGGTTCCGGGTCCCTGTGCAGCTGTTCTCGGCTTGTCATCCCCACCACTTTATTTCCCCATCTGCTTATAAAACCAGGAGCGCCGTCCCGCAATAAACACTTCAAACGCTTTTTTTAGGGGCTAATTAATTGTGTTGCATTTCTTCGACACAGCATGCAAGCTGGACCTGCCCCGAATTCCCAATGTGGGTGCGGGTGCGGCTCCCGCTGAGCACCTGGGGAGGGAGCTGGGCCTGGAGCCTGGGGGGCTGCATGTGGCCACCCCAAGTTTGCTTTCTCCAAGGCAGCCCTCCAGCTTTATGTGGCGGGCTGGGCTGTCTCAGGAATGCGCCGGTCACGTCAGGTTCCCCCCACATTCCTCTTGGGCACCCTTTGGCTGAAGTCCTCCTGCTGGGACCATTGGACACTCCTCAAATTATCTGTGGCACATCCAAGGTCAAGGTCACGCCCTGCTGCCAGCTATGGTGCTGACCCTGAGGGCCCCACCTCCCAGACCCCCTGAGCATCACGCTAAGCCCTCTCTGCCTTGCCTGCCCAGAGCACCTCTGCCCTCCAGGACCCCCTCGGCGAGTGCGGTGGGTAGGTGGCCCGTCTAGGCGAGCCAGTCTCTCCTCGGATCCATGCGCCTCTTTGGAGAAGGCCTTTGGGAGCCCCAGCCCTGCTGTGCACTCTGAGGCCTCACTCTGTTTGAGGAACCCAGAGAGCATCACGGGGGAGGCTTAAAACAATGACAATAAGAAAACAAAATCACAATCACCAAGTCACAAAACAGCTAAGAGGCAATTGAGTTAGGCAGCCGCCCACTAGTGCCCAATGCCGGGAAAGCCGCTGTTTAGGAACTGAGTCTTAACGCGGGCTGCGCATGGTCAGAGGAGGTGTTCAGCCTGTGGCCAGGCATCGGGGCCCCAAGCCAGCCCTCCACCGCAGGCAGAACCTTGCCCAGCTAAAGCTGGAGCCTGGAAGCATCCACTGCATGCATCTGGCAGGGTTGGGGGTTCTTTGTCCCCAAGGCCAGCGTGGCTCCTATGGGCCACCATCATGTCCACGGGGACTGGCGGGAAACTGGGTCTGGGGACTCGCACCCTCTGGTTCCTCACATCCTCATCCTCAGGCGCCCTCCCAGCCCAGCAAGGGTCCTGTTTTCCAGCCGTGGGCAGGATGTTGCTCCTCTGCTCCATCTATCTAGAACTCAGGGTGCCAAGGCTGGTGGAGCCTCCCTGCAGCCCCAAGGAAGGAGGCTGGGGCCAGAGAGGCCCTGGGGTGGAGCACACCTCTTCCTAGTGAACCTCAGATCCCTCGGGCACCCACGCTCCCCACTGAGGGCCTGGGGCCACAGCACTCTGCCTGTGAGGGGTGGGTGCTTGGAGGCTTGGGGACGTGTGCTCCCACAGGCACATGGGGAGAGCCTGCTGAGTGCTGTCTTGGTGCTGGTTCCCCATACTGGCCTCTGACATAGGGCTTGGCCTAGCAGCTTGTTGGGGAGGTGGCACGTGGAGCAGGATGGGGACCGGGAGTTGGTTGCGTGGGCTCTGTGGGGCGTGAGGGCTGGCGTTTGCCCCAAGCTCAGTGCCCACCTATGACCACACCTGCTCATAAGTGACCTCTGGGTGGCCCAGGGGTGAGTGGAGAGTGGACCTGAGCAGGCGACATGGGCCTGGACGGGAGCTTTGTCCCTCTAGGAGAAGGCAACCTGTCCTGCCAGATCTGGCATCGCGCCACCCCAAGGCAGGCCTCACAGAGCCCTTGGGAGCCCCACTCGGAGATGGAGACACGCTTCCCTGTGGCGGGGCTTCGCTCAGAACATTTTTATGGGCTGTTAATTGTTATGCTTTCATTTAATTCTGGGTGTCATTCCATGTCAGCCAAGCCCGACAGGCTGGGATTTATGCCTCCAAATTATGGGGCTCAGGCTGCTCAGAGGTAAAACAATTACCCATCAATCAGCCACCAACCGGCTTATGCTGGGGCTGGCAGCCCCATTAGCCGGCATAGGCGGCCATGGCCCAGCAAGACCCCTTGAGGGGCAGGACTGCCTTCGAGGGCAGGACAGCCTGGGCGAGGTCTCACCCCAGGTTGGCCCTGTGCTGTGGCAGGGCGCAGCTCTCTGGGGAGGTGGCCACTCAGGGAAGGAGCCCAGGGTCCACATTCACACCCAACTGGCTCCAATGCTGCAGCCCTCAGCCTCCCACGTGGTGGTGTGGCCCAGGTGGGCTGAGGGTGACCCCCCAGAAGATGCTGCAGCATTATCAAGGGCAGGACTAAGTGTCCCATAGGCTGGGGGCCTGGAGGTCTGGGGGGCCCTGGCCAGCTATGGTCACTCAGTGGGAGGGGCAGGGTAACCGGCCTCCTGAGCACACCCATCCCTAGGAGGGAGGGACCAGGTATGACCCACTTAACAGAGAGAGAAGCCTTGGCTGTCAGAGGGAACACCTGGGTCTGTCACTGGGAGGACCTCCCGGCCTGGGCTTGAGGCCTACCTGGATCTGTGCAAACGTAGATGTAGGTAGGGTGGGTCAAGGGAGGGGATGTGGGCACGGGAGGTGTGGCTGGTGCAGGGGAGGTGAGGGAGGGGAGGTGGGGGAAGGGAGAGGAGGTGGGCAGGGGAGGTAGATTGGACTGGATGTTAGAACAGCTCAGGAGTGGGGGTCGGGGAACCTGGGCCACAGAGCGGATCCTGTCTCACCTTGACCCTGGTGTGGTTGAGTTGGCGGCAAAGCCAGACCCCGTGGTACTTTACCCAGGGAGAGCTTGTGCCTCTTGGGCACTGCTAGGCCAGCACACAGCAGCCCTGACTGAGCGCCTCCTATCTCAGGTGGTCTCCCAGATGCCCGGCTGGCTGCTCATGGGGAGGGGGGCTGGATGGGACAGTGATGGGAGGTGGGCTCCCCCAGCCCCATGACCCTCTAGGCCAGGGATTGGCTTCTCTCCCTGCAGAGACCACCCTTCCCCGCGCCTCCGTCCAGCTGCCCTGGGATTCGTGTCCCAGCCTGCCCAGTGTTCATCCTGGGTGATCTGCACATGGGCACGGTGCCTCACCAGGTCAGGGTGGTGTCCGGGTAAGCAGGCGGAGGACTCTCCTCACTGCCCAGCAGTGCTGCCCCAGCTGCTCTGACAGCCAACCTGGTCCCCAGCTGGGGCATCTCACACCCAGACCTGCTGCCCATTGGTGCAGGGCAGCCCCCGCCAATGCAGACACTGTACCTCAGTCTCCGGGACCTCCTCTGCCCCTGCAACTCGACACTCTGCTCCTGCCCTGCTGGGAGCCCACATCCCTGGACCGTCCCTCTGGCAATCTCGCCCCATGATCCTGCTACAGGCCTGCCCTGCCACCCCTGGGCATACTCCCTCATCCCGGGGCTGTGCATTCGCGTGTGGACTCCCAAGGCGGCCTGTGGCTCCCTGCTCACAGGGGGCTGAAAGGGGGCTTTCCAGTCACGCGTTGCCCTGGCCTCCTGCCTAAGTCCCTAGCCCTCATGGGCCAGGCACGGTCCTCAGGTGCTTGGCTCTGCCAAGGCTCTGAAACCCCACCCTAGAGAGACCCTGGCCCACCCAGCCTGCCCCTGCAGCAGTGCCCCAAGTGCCCCCGAGCCCGGCCTGGCTGCTGCCAGGGTGACCACCAGGGGCAGGCAGGCAGATAGAGGGTGGTGGCTGGGCCCAGTGTATCTGGGTGACCACAGGGCCTGAAGGCGTGGTGCCCTGTCCTGCCTTCAGCCCGCTCGGGTCAGAGTGAAACTGGACTCCTAAGTCAGGGTCGGGTCCTCCCAGGGTCGTGTCCTCTGGGACCGGGGGCGAGTCACTCCGTCTCAGTGTGGTTGCGGGCAGAACCTCCCACATGTAGCATTGAAATCTTTCAAACTGAATGGGAAAAGCCCCACGTTTTCTGAGCCCTATTATCATAGACCAGTACTGTCCTAAGTGTATTCTAGGGACAGACAGTGACCAGCCCTGTAGCTCAGTCATTTCTGTCTAAAGGGTGAACAGGCTGGGTGCAGAGCTTGAAGATCAAGGTGTTGAGTGGAACCCAATGGGCCACGCACGGCTCTGACACCCATGAGTCATTCACATGATGCCACTTGCTCATTGCTGTCCCACCCCAAATGCAGCACTAGTGGGCGAGATACCCTCGGCATATTACCTACGGGATGTGGCTCCAGCTCCTCACTCCCAGCTCACTGCTGCCTCAAACTCCTGGACTCAAGGAATCCTCCTGCCTCAGCCTCCTGAATAGCTGGGACTACAGGCATGTGCCACCACACCTGGTGAATTTTTTTTTTTGTAGAGAGGGGATCTGTGTATGTTGCCCAGGCCGGTCTCCAGTTTCTGGGCTCAAGTGATCCTCCCACCTCGACCTCCCAAAGTGCTGGGATTGCAGATGTGAGCCACCACACTCAGCCTGCTCATCCTTTAAACAGAAACAACAACTGAGCATACAGGGCTGGCCACTGCCTGTCCCCGGTGCCTGTGCCGGGGGTGACTTTCCAGCTGGGGCTCAGTGTTATGGGTGGGAAGACCTCCCGGGGCCAACACGGCTTGGATTGTCAGGGCACGTGGGTGGCTGTGGGGGCAGAGTCCTGCAGTGGCAGAGCCACACAACAGTGGGGCGGGGCAGGGCAGGGCAGGGAGAGGGCCCTGGATGGCCCAGCCTGCCCAGGGCTGCACGGTTTCCACCCCTGCCCCCAGCTGCAGTGGGACACTTGCCATGGGGGAGGCTGGGGGAGGCCTGGGGTGGCTCCTCAGGTCCTCAACCAGGAGCTGGCTCACTCCAGGTCAGGCTGGAAGAGCAGCCCCAGGGACCCTGCAGCCCCCACTGCCCATGCCCATCCTGGGCTGTCTGATGCCCGGCAGGGCCTCTGGGCTTCTCACTCCCAAGCTTGGGTGGCCATGCTGGCATTTGGAGCCTGGGGAGCTGCTGACAGTGCTGGTCCTGCCCGTGGAGGAGGTGGTACCAGGCTGTTTGGAAATGTCAGGCTGATGGGTGGCGGCATTGCCCAGTACCTCACCCCAGCTCCCACACCAAGAGGCTGGACACAGGCTGGGGCCCCGGTGATGGAGCCAGGCCGGGAGCCAGGAGACGCGGCTGGGCAGGGAGAGCTGGCTGGAGGCTCCCAGGCTGCGGGGGATCTGAGGCTGATGGACGAGGGGCCTCTCCTTGCCGCCGCAGCTGCGGCCTTGGTGGGCCGGTCGATGCGGAAGAGTGATGGTGCACGTGGGGCGGTGGGGCGTCGGACGGAGGTTTATTGATGTCGGCTGATTTCCCTGGGGGCCCCTTGCTGGCAGCAGCCACCATGCTCCCTGAGAACTAACCGTATCAGGCTGGAAGGGTGGTGGGCAGCATGATGGATGGACTCTGGCTGTTGGCTGGCTGGGTCTGGATGGAACCCCGAGATGGGCACACTGTGGGCTGTGATGAGAGTACTGTGGCGTCCCTGGGGGAGCAAAAGGAGGCCTCTGCGAGGGTCTGTGCTGGGAGGTAGACCTGAGAGAGGGGAGACAACATCCCAGGGTGGGCATGGGCAGGGGGCAGAGGGCATGGGTGACACCAACGTAGGGCCCCGGGGGGTGGGACGGAGGGGCCTGGGTCTGGGGCATCAGGAGAGGCCTGGGACTCTGGACCTGGTCCATCTTTCTTGTCCCCTGTGTGAGCACCAGCCCTTGCAGCCGAGCCCTGGGAAGCGCCTCCTGCCCACACAGCAAAGCTCAGGGCTCTGTGGCCTCCTCCGGGCTCTCAAACAGCAGGTTTTCTCCCAGCTGCTCCTCCGACCCTGACACCTTCTAGGACCATGCGACTGCCATCCCCAGGCCTTGGCCCTCGATGAGGAAGGGCCCTTCTCCACCTGTGGCTCTGAAATAGGTCTCATGATGGTGCCAGTTTAATGACAGGAGCAGTGGCTAATCCAGTGGTCATTATTGCATGGGCTGTCATGCCCTTCTCTGTCCGTGCTCCCTGAAGAGGCGGGGGCTCCATTGCTGACTGCCACACAGAGGAGCATGGCCACAGAAGGAGGCTCCTCTGCTCTAAGCGGGATGTTGGCTCCTTGGGCCATGCTGGACTGAAGGACAAGGAGAGGCAGGGGTGGGAGGGCCCTGGGCTGGGTTGGGCCTCACAGATGGCATGGGCCTGTGGACAGTGAGTGGCCTCTCCTCCCCAGGTCTCGTCCCCTGAGCCCTGCTCCTCCTCCTGGCCTCCCCTGGCCCCACACCTCTCCCACTGGCTTCCTCTCCTGGCCTCTTTCTCTCTGCTCCTTGTCTCCATCTCTCATTCCTCTGGGCCTTGCTTCACGGAGTCACCAGCCCGTGTGACAATGTCCACTTTCCCCGGCCTCATGTCTCCACCCTAGAGTGGGAATCTGCCTTTCCCAGCTCTTGGGCCACATGAGATCATGGAAACACATGGCTGCTGCACCCACGCTGACCTGGCTCAGCCCTGGCTCATGATGCTTCCTGTGCACCCTGGTCCCATCTGTACCTCAATTTACCCATCTGCCACACAGGGCTGAGGGCATCTGCCTTGCGTGTGACTGCCAAGCCATTTTGGCTCCCTCAGGTCTGGCCGCTCTGTGATGGACATGGCTGTGCCCTCCGTCTGCCCTGTGTGGACCTGGGCATATTAGCCCCTTCCACAAGCCTGGTCTACAGACGAGCGCCCACGGGGCTGGCAGTGTCTGAAGAGTCGTGGGCAATGTCCACTCACCTCCCAATCTGGTCCCAGCTCTGCTCAAACTCAGACTGGAGGATCCCCCAGGGCAGTGACTCCAGCTCAGAGCCTAGCTGAGTGTGTCCCTAGCAACTAGGTATGGCCCAAGGTCCAGAGTTGGAGCCTGACCTCTCTGTGCAGGGCCTCTGGGAGGTCCCCAGGCCGCAAGACAGCTCAGGGCCAGTGAGGTAAGGACAGGTGGCTATTTGAAGCCCCCAGTGGGGGATCCTGCCTGGGACGCCTGGGCACAGTGGAGACAGATGGCTGCCGGCAGGACACATGCCCCCATCCTTTGGGGCTGGATGCCTTGGATTGGGCATGGAGCAAGGACCCTGGCAGACACAGAGGCCAGGGCGGGAAGGGCCAGGGCACCGGGCAGTCTCTTGCCCTGTGTCAGGACTCCAGGCCTATGGTGGGGCTGGGCCTACCCACCCTGTCACTTTCCCCACACGGCTTCAGGGTCCCAGGGGTTCAAGGGCCCCTCCTGCCTGACCCAGCCTTAACTTTTTGTTTCTTCTCATTACAAAAGGAGCATGTTCAAAAGAATGCCACAGTCCTCCATGAACCCTACAGTACCCCATGAACTCCAGAGTCCTCCATTAACCCCACAGACTCTCATGCACCTCACAGTCCCCCATGAACCCCACAGTCTCCTATATACTCCACAGGCCCCCATGTACCCCACAGTCCCCCATGCACCCCACAGGCCCCCATGTACCCCACAGGCCCCCATGCACCCCACAGGCCCCCATGTACCTCACAGGCTCCCATACCCCACAGTCCCCCATGAACCCCACAGTCCCACATGAACCCCACAGTCCCACATGAACCCCACAGTCCCCCATGAACCCCACAGTCTTCCATGAACCACACAGGCCCTCATGAGCCCCACGGCCTCCTATGAGTCCTGCAGCCCCTCACAGCCCCCATGCGAGGGCCTCGCTTCTGGCCGTTGACTGACTTGCCAGTTTCCTGGAGTTCTTCATCCAACTTTCAAGGTTGCCGAGTCCCAGGAACACCTCAGAAACCTCATAAAACAGTGACAGGTTGTCAATCAAGCGGCAAGGTTGACATGTTTGAGCAATGTTCAGCCCGGGAGGCACTGGGGCCAATTAGAAGAGACTCCCAGGTAGCAGAGCCCCTGGGCTCAGGGCTGCAGGGTGGATGGTCAACCCTAATGCTGCTGCTCCCCCCACCCAAGGATTTCTCCCCAGCCCTGGACTTGGGACTGAGGGACTCCTGTACCCTCCTGGCCACCTGGACAGGATCCCTGCTGTGGCCCAGCCTAGGGCGTTGGCTCAGACCGCACCTGCCCAAGGATGGAGGCTGACACCCAGGAAGCAGCTCCTTGCAGCACCCCGGGCCTCCGTGGGGCCCCTCTGGGCAGAGTGACCTGGGGAGAAACCCGCTTCCGTGAAGCAGGTGAGGATGCTGCCTTGCGGGCTGAAGGCCAAGGGGAAGAGGCACACTGGGGCCACTCAGGCTGGCCAGTGGTCAGAGCGGCCACCCCTCCCTCTCCACAGGCTCTGGCAACCACTATTCTGTTTAGTCCCTACCCCTCCCCACCTTTTAAAAAGACGGGGTCTCACTCTGTCACCCAGGCTGGAGTGCAGTGGCTCAGTCAGAGCTCACTGCAGCCTCCAACTCCTGGACTCAAGCGATCCTCTCGCTTAAGCCTCTGAGTAACTGGGACAACAGGTGCGTGCCACCATGCCCAGATAATTTTTTAAAAATTATTTTTTGTAGAGATGGGGGTTTCACTTTGTTCCTCAGGCTGATCTCAAACTCCTGGCCTCAGGCAATCCTCCCTTCTTGGCCCCCCAAAGCCCTGGGATTATGGGAGCTGGGTTTCCAAACACTCTCTGCTCTTCCCTCCACCTGGCATCTCCCTCCCCAAAGCTCTGCCCCATCCCAAATTCCCCACTGCGGAAGCTGCCCCTCCCAGAAGGTAGCTGCGCATGGGCTCTGCAGCTGCAGAGGTACGGACTGGGCCTCCCTGGGCAGCTTCCTGGGAGCTGCGCCATGCACAGGTCATGGGACCCTCCTGGGTAGGTTGAACTGGGAGGTGACAGAGACCCTCCTAAGGTCCCTATGCCGGGTGCTGGGCTGCAGTCACATGGTGCCCTCCCCACCAATCCCTGAGGGATGGGTGTGCCTCCCTCAGCAGCACCTACAAGGACCAGCGGGGAGGGGCGAGCATCTTTGTTCTGTCCAAGAGCCTTTTTGGAGCATGAGCATTTGCCATGTGCAGGAGAGAGCCATGTTCACTTTCCTTTCATGGCTGAGTTTGAGATGTCTGGATAGAGGGTCATCGGCCAAGGCATTGATAAGGTCTGCAGGGAATACACTGTAAAGGACTGAGCCTGGAGTAGGGGCTATCTCTCCTGCTCGGGCTGGTGTTGGGGGTTGGGGTAGGCTGGGTGAGGCTGCCACTCCTGGCCTGGATATATGGAGCCTTGGGCAGTCCTGCCTGTCTCATGGCTTTGCTGGACACAAGAGCTGCCACATGTCATTTGTGTGGGAATCATTTTGCTGTTTGAGCAAAGCTGGATTTGTGAGTTTGCTCACCAGTGTGGATGGGTGACTTCTGACCAGGAGGCTGCCTGTTGTCTGTCCTTTACAGAGGACCCTCCACACCCAGGGTAGAGCTGGGAAGAAGGAGTCCTGGGGAAATACTGAGTTAAACAAGCCTGACGTGTCCTCTGCAGGACTTCTCAGTGCCTTTAGCATGGCGGGTGTAGGTGATTCTAAGAGATGGCCAGATAGCCAAGGTGTGGACACCACCAGGCGAGGGCTGCTGTCTGTCTCCTCCGCTTACACTCCTGTGCAGGGAGGGACTTGAGGGTGGGCCTGGAGAAACTGTGGAAAGTAGGAGTCTCTGTCCCCAGACACTGTCTCTGAAGTGGGGCCAAGATTCAGCCATTTCATGTCTCCACTAGGCAGTGCTTACAGGTGTTGCCCAATATGGTCTGCATTGATTAAAGGTAGAGCTTTCCGACCATCAGGTGGGGGCGCTCTCCTGGTGAGTGGGGCTGGGAGGCAGAGCCCTGTCCTCCTCCTGGGGCTGAGTGGAGCCGGAGCCAAAGGGCAGGGGCTTGCGCCTCCCACAGGCCCAGCTGTGTGGGATCTCATGGCGCACTCTGCTTTCATTCTGTTTGCACGGATACCTTCTATTTGCCACCTGCGATGCTTGTTTTCCATTTCCAGTGGTGCTGTAAGACTTCCTTTCAAAATGTAATCACTTAAGTTAAAAAAAGCCCATTCGAAGAAAACCCTCGCGTAAACAATAGTGAAGCAGGTGGGCGGGTGGAGCCGGTCCTTGGAGCCGGTGTGTGGGCTGGGGGCAAGCGGGAAGGGGCGGGGTGGGGAGGAAAGGGGAGCAGGGGGTGTGGGGACCCTCCCTGGGAAACTCCCAGCCACCCCCCACACGACCTCTGTTACTGCCTGGCTCTGCTGGGCCCCCTGGGCTGCTGTGTGGTGGCCAAGGCTGGCGTTGGCTGCCCAGATGCCATGGGGTCTGCATGCAGCAGGGGTTGGGGGACAGCATCACAGGAGGGGGAAGGCCACCCGGGGGGACACACAGGGGCTTGTCTGAGCCCCACGCGAGGATTAACAGAGGGGATGCGTTGCAGTAAACAGCATGAAGCTGCTGTGACCATTGCCTCCGACCGCCCACCTTGCAGGGCCACGCCTGCACGTAGCCTCTGGGCAGGTGCCATGGGGTCTGCCAAGGCTGGCGTTGGCTGCCCAGATGCTGCCCAGCCCTGGGGTTCCATAGTCCTCCTGGTCCATGGCCACTGGGGCCTCACAGTTTCCAGCTGTGCTTTTTATTTGCCTGTTAACCTCCCAGCATACTTATTCATGACCAAAGTGACAGGGAATGGGTTAAAATCCGAAGTGTCCTTCACCAGCAAGGGGCTGCTGGAAAAGTGGGACTCCTGTCCCAGGCCACTCTGGGTGGTGTCTGTGTCCAGGGACTCTACAGCCAAACCCAATGCAGCTGGGGGCCTTCCACCCACAAACCCACATGAGCAGTGGTAAGGACCTGCTGTATTGAGCCAGCTCCTCACACACGCCTTCTTCCCAGAGGGTAAAGTGAGGCCTAGGGTGTTGCCTCTAGCCTGAGGCTGCACGGCTGGGTGGAGCCAGGCCCTGACCTCTTCGCTTCTTCACCTGCCCAGGGCAGGTGTTTGGGTGCTGAGTCGACTGGTGCCCCAGGGCAACAGGCCCTCCTTCCATCTCACGGTCCCTGTCCCTGAGGCCCATGTGTTGGGCTGTGCGAAGGTGGCCCTGTCTCCTTTCCAGGTGAGTGGTGCGCACCCCAGTGAGCAAGGACCCCAGGCCCTGGCTGCAGAGCCTCCTGGTGGCTGGAGGTGTCTTCCACACGGCCAGTGGCCGGCACGAGCGCTCTGGGGTCGGACACTTGAGATGGGCTGGAAGGAGGGGGCATAGAGCCTTGCACAGACAAGGGCAGCTCAGGCCTGGGTTTGAATCCTGACCTAGGCACCCTGTGGTGAGGACAGCCACAGGCCGAGGACACTGGTGTCCAGCATGTGCCCAGCTGTCACCTCCACCCTGGGTTTGGCATGGGGCTGGCAGCAGGCCGCAGACGGATGGGAGTCAGAGTGAGAGGGAAGAGGTGGGAACTTGGGACACTCTGTGGGCTCCATGGGAACAGCATTGGCCCTGTGGTGTGCGCAGTCTCAGCAACTGGGCAGGGGCTGTCAGAGCCCAGGGGATGCTCCCAGAAAGTGGGATGGGATCCCAGAGCCCACAGCCCCTGATATCACTCAGCCCGGAGAGGGCCTGCTGCCTCCACCATGCAGACGAGGAAACTGAGGAGGGCCCTTGAGTTCCCTGCCCAGGCCTCACAGAGAGCAGGTGACAGCTGGAGCCACCCCAGGCTTGTCCGCCCCCATGAAGGGATCCCCAGCTGCCCACCCTCTTCCTGCCGCCTGGGGGCATGACTCCTACTGCTGACTTGAGAGTGAAGCTACTGCCACCGCCTCCCTCCACACCTGGACCAGCCTGGGCCATGCCAGGGGCATGCCTGCTTCAGGCCCCATGGGCCTCCTGGACTTCACCATTAAAAAGCATGTACTGGGGCTGGGCGCAGTGGCTCCCACCTGTAATCCCAGCATTTTGGGAGGCTGAGGCAGGCAGATCATTTGAATTCAAGAATTTGAGACCAGCCTGGCCAATATGGAGAAACCCCATCTCCACTAAAAATACAAAAATTAGCTGGGCCTGGTGCCTGCCACCTGTAGTCCCAGCTACTTGGGAGGTTGAGGCAGGAGAATTGCTTGAACCTGCGAGGTGGAGGTTACAGTGAGCCAAGATTGCACCACTGCACTCCAGGTGACAGAGTGAGACTCTGTCTCAGAAAAAAAAAAAAAAGCAAAGCATGTATTGGACCTACAGTCAACAATAATTTATTGTGCATTTAAAAATAACTAAAAGAGGCCAGGCGCGGTGGCTCACGCTTGTAATCCCAGCACTTTGGGAGGATCATGAGGTCAGGAGATCGAGACCATCCTGGCTAACACGGTGAAACTGAAACCCTGTCTCTACTAAAAATACAAGAAAGAAAAATTAGCTGGGCATGGTGGCGGGCGCCTGTAGTCCCAGCTACTCCACAGGCTGAGGCAGGAGAATGGTGTGAACCCGGGAGGTAGAGCTTGTAGTGAGCCGAGATGGCGCCACTGCACTCCAGCTTGGGCGACAGAGCAAGACTCCATCTCAAAAAAAAAAACAAAACAAACAAAAAACTAAAAGAGTATAATTGGGGTGTCTGTAACACAAGGAATTGATGAATGCTTGAGGTAATGGACACTCCATTTCCCCTGATGTGATACTAACCATTGTATGCCTGTATTAACGTATCTCATGTACCTCATATCTCATGTACCCCATAGATATACCCACCTACTATGGTCCCACAGAAAAGGCATGTACTGAGGCCAGGCACAACGGCTCACACCTATAATCCCAGCATGGTTTGGGAGGCCGAGGCAGGAGGCTCACTTGAGGCCAGGAGTTCAAAACCAGCCTGGACAACATAGCGAGACTCCCATCTCTACCAAAAACAAAAAAACTTAGCCAGGTATTGTCATCTGCACCTATAGTCCCAGATACTTGGGAGGCTGAGGCAGGAGGATTGCTTAAGTCCAGGAGTTTGAGGCTACAGTGAGGTATGGTTACACCATGGGTGACAGAGCAAGACTATTTCTCTAAAAAACAAACAAAAAACAAAAACAAAACACAAAAAAGCATGTGTTTTCCTGTCCTCTCACCACCCCATGACAAAGACAGTACTCGCTATTGACACAAAAGGTGTGAAATGCCCACATGCTAAGGAAGAGAGAAGCCTCCAACCCAGCCTGGGGGTGATACAGAAGTGCTGGAAATGGAAGAGTGTGGTCCCTTTAAATGATATGAAATAGGGGAAGGGGGCTGGGCGCAATGGTTCACACCTGCAATCCCAGCACTTGGGAAGCTGAGGCAGGCAGATCACCTGATGTCAGGAGTTCGAGACCAGCCTGGCCAACATGGTGAAACCCCGTCTCTACTAAAAATATGAAAATTATCCGGGCGTGGTGGTGGACTCCTGTAGTCCTAGCTACTTGGGAGGCTGAGGCAGGAGAATTGCTTGAACCTGGGAGGTGGAAGCTGCAGTGAGCAGAGATCAGGCCATTGCACTCCAGCTGGGCGACAGAGCAAGTCTTCATCTCAAAAGAGGGGAAGGAAAGTGCTGGGTAAAGGAAGGCGTGGTCCCTGGCTAGGGCTCCACCCCCACGGACCTAGGTGAGGACAGGCATTTCCTGCCCAAATGTTGCATTCCCCAAGACCACCCTCGCCTGCCATGCCCCATCCTCTGCCTATAAAATCCCTGAGACCCTAGCAGGCAGATACTCAAGCAGCTGAACATTGAGAGGAGTGGATCAGTGGAAGAACACACAAGAGGCTGGACGTCGAGTGGAATCCACCGACAGGCACTGGCAGGCCTGGCATTTGTGAAGCTGGCTGCAGCAGAATGATGCGGAGTTTGGCTGGGGCAGTCAGAGGAGAGCTCAGGCCACCCAGGAGAAAACCATCTCCCTTCTGGCTCCATCTGCTGAGAGCTACTTCCACTCAATAAAACCTTGCACTCATTCAGATTTACACAAGGCAAGAGCCCCAGGATACAGAAAGCCCTCTATCCCTGTGATAAGGCAGGGGTCTAGTCGAGCTGGTTAACACAAGCTGCCTATACAAGGCTAAACTAAAAGAGCACCCTGTAACATGCCCACTGGGGCTTCACGAGCTGTCAATATCCACCCCTAGACACTGCCATGGGGTCAGTGCCCCACAACTTGCCCGTCGGTATGCTCCCTTACACGGTTGAGCAGCAGGGCACTGAAAAAGCGAGCCACACCCTCACTGCATGCCCTGTGAGGGGTACAAAGGAACTTTTTCTGTTTCAGGGGAATGGTCCGCACTGCCTTATCCAGCTTTTCTGCCCCGAGCTGTGAGGACAGCACGGCTTGGGCTCTGTCCACAACTTGTACTGGGAGCCTGAGGCTCCGTCACTCACTCGGCTGCTTTTTCCTGTGCTACATGAAGCCCAGGAGCTGGCTGTGCAGGTATGTCTGAGATTTCAAGGACATAGACGACTCCAGGACAGCTCCTTAAACACCAAGCTCAAGCAGGTGTTGCCAGCTAAGTGAGATCGATTCCTGGCAGCGGATCTCAGGGAACTGGCCTTGGACCCCACCTGCCTGCCCACCCCTCACAGGCAGAGACCTTTCTAGAAGATCACAGATGCTGCTGTGGGATGGATCGGGTCCCAACCCTGGCTGGGAGTGCTGCCCGACAAGCTGCTATAATTCTCAGTTCTGCTCCGGAGGCCTTGGAGATGCTGCAGGCAGGCGGGTGGGCAGGTGGGGTTGGGGGTCAGCATCACAGGAGGGGGAAGGCCACCCATGGGGTCACACAGGGGCTTGTGTGAGCCCTGCATGAGGATTAACAGGGCATGCATTGCAATACAGAGCACAAAGCTGCTGTGACCTTCCCCTCTGATTGCCCTCACAGGGCCTAGCCTGCACGTAGCCTCCTGGGCAGGTACACCCCTGGACCCCTCCCTGGTGCTCTGCTGGAGGCCATGCTGGGCTCTGGGTCTTAATGTGCAGAGCTCTTGAAGACCCACACTCCACCCTTGGGCCCCCTCTTCCTTCCTGGGTCCTGGAGGGGGCTGTTAGGGGGAGTGAGACCACGCCGCCCCTGAGCACCTACTGTATGCAAGGGCCTGGCATTTGCGAAGCAGGCTGCGGCCATCCCAGGTGGGAGTCAGGGAATGGGGGTCCTGGAAGTGCTGGCTCTTCCAGTGGCTGTGGGGGCATCAGGGGGCCTTGCTGTGTATCCGTGCGCTGAGCGATCCTCTGGGGGGCTGAGTGCTGGCAGGAACCCATCACGCTTCCCAGGGGCAGGGTTGGGCATGAGAAGCCCTATCCTGCCTCTCAGCGAGGCCATGTTTCACACTCCACAGATGCTTTGGAGGTGATAGATCTGGGTCAAGACTGGCCTTCCTGGTGACCAGCCTTCAGATGGATGCTGGGCGGCAGGTGGTCCTGGGCTGCCATGGCTGGTCTCCTGTGCTGATCCCCAGAGCAGCCTTCCTCTCCCCTCCCAAGACACCCCATCCTCTGCCAAGCCCTGCGAGCAGCTGCTGTGTGCCCACTTTTTGCTTAAACTCCAGGATGGCCTTACCCAGATGGGGAGCCTTGGTTGGATTGAAGGGGCTTGCTGGAGGTGCAGGGGGACGGGAGGGCAGAGCCCACATGCATCCTGAGCTCCCTCATCCCTCATCGTCCACACCCCATGCTCATCCCCCCAACCTGGCCCTGATGCTGTCAGCCCTCAGCTGGGGGATGGACCCCGGGGACCTTAGAGGCAGGGCTCCCGCAAGCACTTTGCTGCACATGCCTGTTCCTGAAAATGCCTCAACCCCACCAGGGCAGCAGGCAGCAGGCAGCAGGGTCCGTGGGACAGCCAGGAGTCCCGCTGATTGTCCCGAGGGGTCACCCCAGCCTCAGGAGGAGGACCTGCCCTTCTCAGGGCCCTGCTGCTGCTCCTTCAGCTCGCCTCCTCCATGCTGGCCTCCGGGCTGCTCACACAAGGATTAGAGGAAGGAATGAAGAAAACCAAAGTCAGACCACTACCAGGACCAGGCGGCAAGAGACCAGGCCTGGACACCACTTGTGACTGGGGGTCTTGGGCTGCTCAGCACATTGCTCTCAAGGCATATACACAGTGCAGCGGTAAAGGCTGTCCCGTCTGGGGCTGTGTCAGGTCTCTGCGGGAGGAGGCATGTGGCAGGCCAAGCTCAGTTGATGGATTCGGATCCATGCATTTGGCCAGCCCCAGTCAGGGCAGATTGCAGCAACCGCCTGCTTAGCACTGGGCAGGAGGAAGTGTCCTTTCTAAGAATGGAGGGAGCTCCTGCTCTCAGGTCTCAGGAACGAGGTGCTAAGGGGGCTTTCAGGCAGTAGCCTCAGGCGGGAGGAGCTCCCATGCCATGCCATTGGCTTTGCCCTGACACTGGGTGCCTCAGGCAGGTCGCTCTGCCTTCTGTGTCCTCCTCCTTGGTGGGCTGGTGGACTGAGCCAGGAGTCGGGCTTGGGGCCTGTTCCAGGCTTGTAGGCAGGAACGGGCCTGGGACACTCCAGAGACAATATTGATGCTGTTTCTGCCCAAACAAATGCCAGCTACTAATTCCAAACTCTGTTGGAAAAACAGAAATCAAGGCTCACTTGAACAGGGAGGCTGGCCCTTGAGGAGCAGTGTGGTGTTGGGACCCCAGGCAGTGACTACGACAGGACAGGCAGGCAGGTGAACAGAGCTCTCGACCTTAGACATGTCCCGTGCGGCTCCCCCAGTGACCCGGACTTGGGGCAGCACGTTGGGGGTCAGACCAGTGGTTTCTTGGGGACTTGGCCTCGAGGGGCACCCCTCATCCCTCAGCACCCTCCTCTGCAAAAGGGAAGCAGGACCTGGACATGACCCCCACCCTGGCTCCTGCCATGTTCCCCTGACTTTACTTACCACCTGGGAGACTCGTAAATAATAGTTGAGGGGTCAGCGAGCGAATGAACTAGCCAAAAAACCGACCGGGGAATGCGCGTGCAGGTGGAGAGAATGGGTGCTGGGCTCGCCCGGGCACAGGTTCACGGGCCTCTGGATGCAGCTCACCCTGTGGGAACCCACAGCCCTGCAGGCCGGGACAGCCCCACCCTCTTCTCGAGGTGCTGGTCCGGGCCTGTTTCCCCATCCATGTGGCATCTTGATCTCTGGGTCCTACCACATCCCTTGGATCTCAGGCTCCTAGCCAGGAGGGGCTCCCACCACCATCTCATGACCTTCCGAAGCCCCAGCCCTGGGTGTGCACCTTCTTGCCAGGCTCCATGGGCAGCAAGCACTTGCCCCTGGCCTGCTGGGCACTGCACCCAGGAGGTGTCCAGGACTTGCTGGGACAGCCGTCTGCTGTTATGTCCTGGGCTCGTGTCCTGCCTGCAGCTTCCGGGTTGGGGAGCTTGAGCAAAGCTCTTGGCCTCCCCCACCCCCACCCTAGTGTCCCTCAACCCTCCCTCGGGACATGGGGTTGGTGCCTGTGTTGGAGGAGCTGGTGGGTCAGGCAGCTCTGGCCCACGAAGTCGGCCCTGGGTCTGCCAGCCGCCCCCCTGCCCTGCCTTTCCCGGGTCCCGCCTCCCCTTTCTAGGGCTATGGCTGCTTGTGGACAAGCGTTCATGGGTAGGAAACAGGGCTTCTGAGAGCTCCTGGCCTGGCTGGGTCCTCAGTGTGTGGGTCTGCGAGCCAAGCCCATGCCAGGCAAGGGTTTTTATCTCTCTGAGCCTCAGTTTCCTCGTCTGTAAAAATCAGCAAGGGGATGTCTCCTTGTTGGACACACAGCAGGACTGAGATTATAGCCACAGCCGGCCCCACCCCAGCCCCTGGTCAGGTGGGGGTGCTGCCATCTCCCAGCATCCTGCCCGGGCCCCTCCCTCACCTATTTCAAGACCTCCTGGCCCCACACGGGCACCCAGCGTCCTTGTGGGCTCACCACAGGCTGATGCCCCAAGCCCATCCGTCTGGCCTGGCAGGGGGCCCGACGGCTTGGAAGAGCCAGTGTCTCCTTGCAGACCCCTGGTCAACGCTGTAGATTCTTCCCTCTTCTGTCATGGGCCCCAGGAAGGAGGGTGGGTAGGGCCCTGGGCTGGTGCTCCACCCCAGAAGGCCCCAGCTCCTGGCAGGAACTCCCTCCCCCTGCAGCCCCTCCTCTGGGAGCCACTGCCTCCCTGTTCATTCCAGGCTGGATGCGGCCCCCATTATGACCCTTTCTCTCCAGTCCGTGGGCCTGGGGTGGGGGTGGCTCTGGCCAGGCCCTGTGTGGCCTCCCCAGCTTCCCCTCCACCCCCTTCTTGTGGGCATGTGGCACATTCTAACTACAAGCTGATACCATTCACTGAGGGCACTGAAAAACCGGAGAGCCCCAGGAGCCAGGTCACGTGGTGACCCTGACAGAGACACTCCACAAGGTGTCCCAGCCAGGCAGCTTTCCACAGAGTGGCCCTGGGTCGGGGAGGCTTTTAGGTTGGATGCTTGGTTAGGCACCTGCCAGGTGACTCTCAGCTGGGGGCAGAGAACCCGGGGCCAAAATCTGGGGGCCGTGGTCCCGGGGCGTTTTGCTGGGCCCCACAGCAGGCACACGCCCTCCCACCACGCAGGGGAGCTCCTCCTGCCCATGAGCCCTCCCTGCACTTCCTCACCTGTCCTTACCCTGCCCCAGGCTCCAGCCTGCCCTAGAGCAGTCCGTCCCTCAGGCCCTCCTGGCCATGGGGTCAGCCTGGTGCCTGCTGTTTTGCCCTCAGGACCCCTTTCTCCTGACCCCTACCAGGAGCCCTCAGCATTCACTGAGTCTTGGAGGCGTTCCCTAAACACACCTGTGTTCCCTCTGGAAGGCTGAGAGGCGGGGGCAGGCGCTGGTGGGTTAACCATGTTGGGTGGGGCCCGCGGTGGAGCCAGAGAAGGCCCTCCCAAGGCGAGAGGGGAGGGGGCTGGAGGGAGGGGCAGTCGGGCCATGGTTGAGATTGAACTCAGTTACTGAGCAGCCAGTCTGCCAAATTGTGGTCTCCCGGCTTTCATTCTACATTAAAAATTGATCCGAGATGGGAGAAGTGAAGGCAGTGGCCATGCCACCGAGAAACATTAGCTGTTCTATGAGGCTGCTGGAGACACAGCCTCCTCCTCCAGGAAGGCTCCCAGAGGCAGCTCCAGACCACCAGGCCCGCTTCCTCCACGCTCATCTGCCCTGTGCTTGCCTCAGATGCCGGGCAGATCAGGAGCCCCTCTGAGTCTCCAGCCGGGCCTGGGTGGGTTTGTGTTTGCACGAGGAGCCCCTGGTCCTCACAGGTTCCCCCTGCGGACAGGGCAGTCCATCTCGTCCTCACCCCCGCCCGCTCTGCCGGGGATCCTCTGTCCCTGAGTTCTGCCTGAGGGGTTGAACCACCAGCCTCGGGACGGGGGAAGCCCGCTGCACACCACCTCCCTGACATCCCGGGACATCTTGCAAAGAAGGAAACTGAGGCTTCGAGAGGCAACAGTGTCTGAGCAGGGCACACAGCCGCAGAGCCGCCTTCTGCACAGCTCCCACTTGCACCCGT
Organism: Colobus angolensis palliatus; assembly: GCF_000951035.1. Lineage (NCBI taxonomy): Eukaryota > Metazoa > Chordata > Mammalia > Primates > Cercopithecidae > Colobus > Colobus angolensis. The sequence goes on from NW_012118310.1 coordinate 339,205, forward strand.
GTCTCCAAGGGAGCTGGGATTTTCCAGGGGCAGGTCCTCAACTCTCGGGCATGTGCCTGGCCCTTCCTGACCCTCAGAGGAGAGCAGGAGCCACGGGACAGGAGTAGACATGAAGAAGCCTCCGCAGGGTTGGGCTTGCCCAAGGCGGCCTGTGGCCAGCGCTGGGGTTCACGGCCCCAGTGGCCTTCTGAGGGAATGGACGGGTCTGCCCCATCTCTCGCCTTGGCTCAGGCTCTCCGTGTGCTCACTTAACGCGGCCGCCAGCTGCTGCTCCCCGATGGGGTCTCGCTCACCGCGTGCTGGGCTCTGCTGCTACTGTTGGTCCTTGGCCTTGAGAATTCCTCTCTGTGAACGTGTGTTTCTCTCTGTGAACATGTTTTGCCCTCCACAGGCCTCCTTAGCCTCATCAGAGCCTCCTGCAATGAGTTTCCCGGTCCTGTGTGGGCCAGGGGCCGCCTGCCCCTCCAGTCCCCCAGGGTCCACAGTAGCCTGTCCTTCTGTCCTGCGGCCTCGGGCCCCTGGGGTGTGGGGGGTCTCCTGTCCTTCCCCTGAGCCCTGGGGCACGGGATCCCTGGGTGGATGCCCCGCATCCTCATCCAGTGTGCCCACTGCTGGCCCCAGGCCCATCACGAGGGGCCCTGTGCAGTTGAGACAGGAGCCCACCTATAGGCCCTGTGTGGCCCGGAAGGTGGGGATGCCAGAGGAGCTCTCCTCCAACACCCCTGACTTCCAGACTTCCTGAGGGAGAGACTTCCACTAGGAAATTGACCCCGGATGGGCTTGGTTCCCAGGAACTCACTTCGAGCCTCCAGGAAACAAATAGCCCCAGAGAGCAGGACACTCGGTGTCGGAGGCACAGGAGTGGGCAGGGTCGCCTGCGTACAGGTGACCTCTGCCAGCTCATCCTTTGTTCACACCTGGGTAGGCTGTCCCTGGAGGGCTCTCAGGGTGGAGGTGGGGGCTGGGTGGGGGCAGGGCAGGAGCAAAGGCTGGTGAGGCCTGCTGGGTGGGAGGTGGGGGTGACTGCTCTCTGGCTGCCTTAACTCCATTCATCAGCCCGCAGGCACCCCTCTCCAACCCCCAGTCTTTGAAGCCACAATAAATATTGATTTGGGCAAATCGATGCATTTTTAAGGACCTGGGTCGATAGCAAAGTTACAAGGATCAGGGCAAAGTCATCTACGTGCTCAACTCCAGCACTGAGAAGAGACTGGCCAGAGCTAAAAGGCCACTGGCCATGTCCCGGGTGCCAGTGCCACCAGCTGGGCTACCCCAGGGGATGGGCAGCGTGGCCCCTCACTCTCACCTGGCCACGGCCAAGTTGGGGTTGACTGTCAGAGTTCGACTGCCTGTCTCTGCACCTCCCTGGGCCTGCCCCCTGCCCAGCTCCTGGCTGCATGGCTGCCTCTCCCAGTCCTGTCTGGGTGTCTTCCTGTCGGGATCCCGGACACTCCTATGGGGTGCTTGGCACCGGGACCTGAGCAGTTCTGCACATGGTAACCACGGGTCCAGGGTAGAGCTGAGGGCCCTCACACGACGCCTCCCTCGGGCTCTCACTGTGGCCCTACCCCTAGATGGGAACTCATCGCCTTATAAGCTGCCTCTTCCCTCTCCACCCCCAGCAGTGCCTCACCCCGACCCTAAGCCACAGAGGGGCACCTCCCCAAATGCACACACCAGCCTCGGCCTGCTTAAGGTCACCTGGCCGTCTCTCTGCTTTGGCCTCGGCCTCCATGTTTCTGCTGTCTTCCTCTTTGATTCCCCGTGGGGTCTGTGGAGACCTGAACACTGCGGCCCCACCTGGGTGCTGTTTCGCACTTGGCTCCCTCCACTTTGTCCACTGTCCACAGTTCAGCCCTTCATCCAAGCTGCCCAGGTGTCTCAACTGCCCTCTCTAGAGGGCAAGGCTGGGGCCCAGGACCCTGGGAGGAGGTGCCTGTCCTCTGAGTCCTCCTAAGCCAGAGGCTGGGCAGGGATGCGCTCAAGAGCAGTGGGCATCTGGGCTGAGCCCGGCCCCCTCCTTTCTCCTGACATCCCCTGCCTCCCCCCAACCCTGCCTGGTCTCCCTCCCTCTCTAATCATTTCTCATGGCTCCAACCCACTCTGTCTTTCTTCCTCTCCTCGAGCTTCAAGGCTGGGTCTGGTGCACTCCGGTGGGGCCACCTTATTTATGAGAATTTGGGAAATGCAGATGTGATGTTTCCAGCTAATAGCCCCAAATCACTTGTGCCGCCCCATTAGCGGGGAAACCATCCTGTGTACATTACATACCACCTAAGTGGGAGCCGAGACAGCGGTTTTATGACCCCATAAAACTTTGGGAGTTTATTGCTATTGAACAAACATGTAATCCGATGCTTCAAGTTCAATATATGTAGCCAGCAGCATCTAGAGCCAGCCATGGCCATGGCTCCTACAGCTGGGCCAAGCTGCTGAGGCATCTAGGGGATTTGGAGCCGATTGGCGATTGATCTGCTGTAGGACAGGGGCAGGATTTATGGTGGCCTTGCAGGGCTGGTCCTTCTGCATACTAAACAGTCCAGAGGACAGCAAGGGGAGGGCAGCTGCCTGGAGCCTAAGGCAAGTGGCTGCTTGCGGGTTGCTGGAGCAGAGGCTTTAGCAAAGGGGTATCCACCTTGAGGACCTGCCCCTGTAAAAATCCAGCTTCCTTGGAGACTTGGCTGCGGTGGGAGCCATGCAGAAGGTGGCCTCTGGCTGTGTGCCCTGCCCTTCAAGAGGCACCATCGCCTCTTGAAGCCTGTTTCCTTGTCTGCAAGATGTCCCAGGATGATTTGTTGCCCAAGAGGTGGCCCAGAAGAGCTCCTGGAAGGGAGGGGCAAACAGACAGGCCAGGGCAGGGGTCAATGGCTAAGCCTTATCCACCACAGCCCCTCACTCAGCTCCCATTCATCCACTGTCTACCATCCATTCATCTAGACACTCATCTATCTAACCATCCGTCCCTCCACCCATTCATCCTTTCACCCATCCACCTGCCACTGATTTATCCATCCATCCATCAGTCCATCCCTCCATCCATATACCTATCCATCCATCCATCCACCATCCGTCCATCCATCCATCCACCATCCATCCACCATCCATCCATCCATCCATCCATCCATCCATCTATCCATCCTTTCATTCATCCATCTACCTGCCCATCCACCTGCTCACCCATCCATTCATGTGTCCATCCATCTATCATCCATTTACTCACCTGTCCATCTGTCTATTCATCCACCCACTCACTCATCCATGCGTGTATCCATCCATCTGCTAATCCATCCACCCACCTATCCATTCATTCATCCCTCCCACCATTCATTCTTCCACTTGTCCACCTGTCCACCCACCATTCATCCACAGAGCCATCTCTCTACATACCCATCTGTTCATCCCCCATCTACTCACCCATCCATTTTCACCTACTCACTATCCATCCACCCACCTGCCCATTCACCCACCTATCTGCCCATATACTTGTATGTCTGTTCACTCATTCATTCACCGTCCATCCACCTGCCCATCTGGCCTTCTATCCTTTTCCTCAAACCTGCCCCTTGTCCAGGGACAGGGCTGTCCTTACAGTCGCAGAGATGATTGGAGCCTGAGAGAGCCAAGGTAATTTATCTCACCATGCAGAAGGTGCTGGCATTATTGCTTGCTCAGGACACCCTGCATCCTCTTGCCCTGGGCTTCACACCCCAGGAATCCCTTTCTCATGTCTATGTTGCATATACTTATTGTAAGTAAAGGAGAACCTCATGGCCGACGGTAGTTTGTTCACTTCCTCCCAGTCTTACTGTGTGCACCTATTCTTTCTTCCAAGTTCACAGTCTCTCTGGGCTGGTATAGCGTGCATTTCCCTCACCACAGATGTCTCTTCAGGAGCTGGTCCATGGTGTTACTCTCCCAGCATTGACTTAAACATTTCCCCACTGTTGGATAGTGTAGCTGTTTTCACCTTTTTGCAGTTATAAATATGCTGTGGTCATTATCTGAGCCAGCAGAGTGAGGTTCGCCCTTCTGACTGTTTAGTTAGCATAGATTCCAAGAAGGGGCATTCATGGGTTAAGCATCTCATGACTTGGGACACCACTTGTCTGATGACAAAAGCCTGGCCCTGTGACCCCTGCCCTTGGTGGAGGTGGGAGGGCCTTCCGTGGCGCGCGGCCGGAGGGGCTGGGGTGTGCTCACTCTGAGTCTTGTGGGTCTCACGTGTGGGCAGAGTGGGGACAGGGCAGCCTGCTCTGTGGTTCACCCCACGGCGTCCGGGTTGCCTTGTCTGCAGTTTGCTCACGTTGCCCTTGGTGTTGCTGCTTCAGATAAGTTCCTGCCATGTTAATGCTATTAATTTTTTGTCGTGTTAGTGTCAAAAATTTACCCGCCTCATTGCTTGTCTTTTAGCTTGATGTTTTCCTTTGAGCCACCTGAGAGTTTAGCTTCCACACAGTCAAAGTGAACTCATCCTTCTCTTTATTCTTGGAAAGTTCCTTCTCACCAGGGATTCGGTAAATATTTGCTTCTGTTTACTTCCTGTTCCTTTCAATGGTTTAAGTTATTTTCTGTCAGCATCAACTTATTCCCCAGCCCACATCCGCAGGCCTCACACTAATTAAGAGGATGCCCTATGGCCGAGCGTGGTGGCTCATGCCTGTAATCCCAGCACTTTGGGAGCCCGAGGCAGTCGGATCACTTGAGGTCAGGAGTTGGAGACCAGCCTGGCCAACATAGCGAAACCCCGTCTCTACTAAAAATACAAAAATTAGCCAGGCATGGTGGTGTGTACCTGTGATCCCAGCTACTCAGGAGGCTGAGGTGGGAGAATCGCTTGAACCCATGAGGTGGAGATTGCAGGGAGCCGAGATCATGCCATTGCATTCCAGCCTGGGCAACAGAGTAAGACTCTGTCTCAAAAAAAAAAAAAGAACGTGAAAAATAAGAGGACACCCTGGGTCCCTCCCTCTCTCCTTCCCTATCACCCCTTCCTTCCTTCCTTCCTGCCTGCCTGCCTAAACTTTTCTCAATAGCCTCAAGGCTGCAGCTAAGACCTGTCCCTGGCCTCAGTGACTTGGTGGCACAGATGTGCAAAGAACAGAAAGCAGAAATTCAAGTCAGGGCTGAGGACTGGGGATGTGTGGGGGGCTGCTGGGAGGCTGGGGGAGAGTGTGGCAGGGTGAGCTGAGGACACTGGAAAATTCTTGTAGCTATGACTGATGACGGTGGCAGGTGCAAAGGGTGGCTTTTCGGGAGGGGCACATTTTGGCACGTGCTCCAGCACCAGGAGCAGGGGTGAGGTAGCAGATGGAGGGGAGGAGGCCATACACCTGGGCAGGGGCTGGATGGGACTGGCTGACAGCTGACCCCCCTCCTGTGCCCAGAAAGCCATGGCCTGCTCGGTGGCCCGCATGGGATGAAACCTTTGTGGTCCCAGCTTCTGATCACTGGAGGTGAGAACTAGTTTTTGAGAGATGGGAGCAACTGCTGAGACCCAGGGGCTGGGGCACGGCCCAGCGTCTGCTTTTGAGAGCTTCACCATGGCCCGTGTGGAGCGGACAGCAACCACCAGGGAGGGGGCTGGGTGTCCCAGCCTGTCTGCCAGCTTCTCGGCCCCACCTGTGTTTGCACCTACTGCAGACAGCTGGGTGGGTTCCAGCCTGGATGGTCCTGGGTGAGAATCCCAGCTCTGCCACTCATGTGAGATGAGGGCTGAGCCTCTGCCCATCTCAGAACCTCAGTTTTGTCACCTGTACAAAACGCGTGTGCGCGCGCCGTGTAGTGCCGGGTGCACGGGAGGCGCTCCCAGAATGTTTCAGAGGTGATTCTATTCAAGGACTTCCTGGGCCCCTTGGTCATGAGACTCTGAATTCCCAGCCTCTGACCTGAGTGCCACAGCCCCTAGAGGGTTCCTGGCGACTCCTGGGTCTGTGTGGACCTCACTCCTTAAAGCCTCCCGTGTGCACGGAGGCACGACACCCCCAACTCAGGGGCAATCAGGTCTTTGGGGATGATAGAATTAAGCCCATGGAACGTGCACTTGCTCGCTGTGAAGCCGCAGCAATCTTGCTGCTGCAGGGCAGAGGACGTTCTGAAGTGAAGGTCCCCTCGGCTCCCTCACCGGCCTCCTGTGCCAGCAGATGGTGCCCGATGTAGTGGCTGGCACTGGTGCCCCTTGCCCTCTGAGCAGCAGTACCATCGAAACCCACCTTCCCGGCAGCTCAGGATCACTGCGGTGGTTTCCAGTCACAGATGCCCTTGGCAGGGGCTGTGGGACTGCAGGGGAGACGGAGGTCTGGGCCCTACCACGTGAAGGCAGCATGCAGGAGGGGCCCATTCCTGCCCCCTGGCAATACAAGAAGCCTATGGGGGTGCCCAGGGGTCAGGGACCTGAGATATGTGCTCACTGAGAGCCAGCATGCTCACCCCCAGCTGCCAGAGGGGGTAGTCTTCAAAGAGGGCCAGGCCCTGAGAGTGAGCTCCTGTCTTGAGATGGGCAAGGGAATATTCCTGGGACACTGCAGAACTGTTACTAAGCCAGGCACAGATGGGACCAGGCCTCTTGGCCCGTAAGACAGGGCTGGCCCATGGATAGAGCACAATGGCCCTGCCCTTGGGCACAAACCCGACAATTAAGTGAGATGGAGACACAGGCTTGGCTTGTCACCAAGAAGAAAGAGGCACAGAAGCAGCTACAGAGTTTCTTGCTTCCCTGTTTGGGTTGATGCTGGCTCAGCTACCAGAGCTGGCCCCAGGAACAGAGGTCAAGACCCAGAGGGAGGGAGGGGTCGGGTCTGCTTTGTCCAGGGCTGGCTGGCCCCAGGAGGGCTCTGAAGCTGCGGCAGAAGCAGGCACCAGGTGGTCAGTGTAGCTCTGTGGCCAGCACCCAAAACTGGACATGGGCTGGGAGCAGCCTGAGATGCAGGGCAGAGGACAGCAAGCCACGAGTCTGAATAGCCCCTGTTCTGGAGGCAGTGCTGGGAGGTAGAGGCTGGAGGGGGTGTCTCGCAGAGCCTGGTCTGCTGAGACACAGGCTGGGACGGGCTGCTGGGTGTACTGTCCCTGGGGGGTGCAGGGTGGCGAGTCAGGAAGGCCCCAGGAGCAGGGTCAGGGCAGGAGTCAGTGAACAGGGCACGATCCTCATCTGGTGGGAGGGGAGGTCTCCAGCCTGGGATGGAGGGGTTCCCTGTACCAGCCCAGCGTTTCCGGTGCAGCAGCCACGTCATTATGGTTGGAATGTGACACCATTAGCCCTGGGATGGGGCTGTTTGACGTCCCGAGGATTAATGATCAGAGAGAGGAGGGGCTGCACCGCTTCGCAGCAGGTTGAGTTAATTATCAGCCTCCATTAGCACTTGACCTGTGGCCGACACCCGCACGTGTCAACTCATTACCGCTAATTGCAGGGACTCAGTGACCTCTCCGAAATTCTGTCACCTCTGTCACGGCCCCTGCCCTGTGGAGGCCTGTGGAATGGGAAGTGGGGAGAGGAAGGAGAAGGGGGCGGAGTCAGCCGGAGCCTCCTGGCCAGGCCTGGAGTCACCCTGTCCTGCCACAGCTCTCATGGGTTTAGAGCAGGCCCTGGTCACGGGTTGAGAGCGGGCCCTGGGGCAGAGGGTTTGCAAGGATCGGGGTGGGTGACTCTGCCGAGGGTGCTGTTCTGAGTGGGTCTCATTCCCCAGTCTGCCCAGCCTGGCTCCACCCCAGCTCTGCTGCCCTGTTACTTTGTCCCCCTGTGTTCCCCCTCCACTTCCTGCTGGGGACACTCCAAGGCCTGCCAAGGTTGGAGCAGGAGTGGGACTCAGCCATTCAACAAACGCTTCCGTGGTTATGCAGGGCTGGGCATCGGGGTGGGGGCCGACTGAGACCCTCCAAGCATCAGATTGTCCAACTGTTCAGTTTTCACTGGGACAAGTGCCTCGCTGAGGGTGAAGGGGGCTGTAGTGCCCATCAGGGCAGCCTGGACAGGTCCCGCCTCTCACAGCTGCCCCACTCTCTGGAGCTGCCTCGGTGGCAGATGGCGCTGTCCTAGAAAGGTGAGGCTGGAGCTGTCTCTTCCACCAGGGATGGCCAAGGTCGCTTCCAGGGTCTTCCATGCAGGCCTCCAGGGTCACCCTGGGTGTGGCTGAGGGCATGCAGACCACACTGTGCTCCCCCCACCCCCCATGCCCGTCGCTTGCCTGGCATGCTCCTCAGCTGTCCTGCCCCGCAGAAGCCGTGTGGTCTCCCCTGTGAGCAGAGTCGGGCTCCATGATCCTCCGGAGCAGCTCCAGGGGCTCTCCCCAGGCAGAGGGGTCCCCGGGACCTGCCAGGTCCGCAGAAGTGGTCCTTGTAACTCTCCCTGGGGGCAGCCTCTCGTGCATTCTGGCAGGGGCAGCCCCTCCTCATCACAGGGAACCTGTGTGCCAGGCCCCAGCTGTGTTGTCGCTGAATTATGGATTTAATAGCAGAGAAGCCTTGCAGGCCGCCTGTGCTGGCTTAGGAAACCAGGGCCCAGCCGGGGCCTGTCACCGTCCTGGTGCCGCCCTGCTCCCTGTCGGTGCCACAGAGCAAGCGGAGAGATTTATCTTCCCAGCTTTACGAGGTACTAACGGAGGAGGCTGAGAGGCAGGAGCTGAATAATTGATGGCCTTCTCTGGCTCAGAATCCGCTGAAAATGACAGGGCGCAAGGCAGAGGGGCCGAGAGTGCTGACCACAAAATGCTGAGAAGCCACTCCAGGGCAGTCACGGCCAGAAGGAGGACCCCCACTCAGGACGGCGTCACAGGAATTTGAGGCGAGTGTCAGAGACTCCTGCCCTGGGTCATTCCAGGGGGCTAGGATCCCCAGAAGCTGGGCCTAGAGTCCCACAGGGCTGGCTCACCCCTACTTCCCTCTCACACGCCTGTCATCACCTGTGCTTCAGCCCAGCAACCCCGTGGTTTGTTGGCCCTGTCCATAGCCCCCACTGCCCGCTGTGTGCTGGGTGTGGGCCTCCGAGCTCTGCTCTCAGCCTCCTTAGCCCCAGTAGAGGAGTGGAAGATGGGGGTTTAAAATGGGGTGTGATGTGGAAGCGGGTGGGCTGTGGTGCCCCCTCAGCCCCTCCTTTCCTAACAGCCTCAGCCTCCCCCCAGGAGAATCCCCCACCTGCTGAGCACATCTGGCCTCTCCCCAACATTCTGTCTCCAGCCAGGAGATCTCTACCCAGTGAAACAGTGAAACAGGAAAGGTTCCCTTGTCCCCCTTGCAGGGTGCAGGGTGTGCAGCAGGGGAGTGGCTGGCTTCTTCAGTGCCACGCTGCTCACACCTCTAGCGATGCATACAGACGGGCAGGCTGTGGGGCTCTGACCCCACGGCAGTGTCTAGGGGTGAATGTTTACCCCTCTTGAAACCCCAGTGGGCATGTGTTACAGGGTGGTCTTTTAGTCTAGCGGCCTATAGGTGGCTGGTGATAGTCAGCTCAATTAGACCCCTGCCTCATAACAAGGACAGAGGGATTTCTGTATCCCAGGGTTTCTTGCCTTGGTGTACCGAAAAATTGGATCACACGTGGGCTTGGAGAATGAGTGCAAGGTTTTATTGAGTGGAAGTAGCTCTCAGCAGATGGCGGAGCCAGAAGGGAGATGGTTTTCCCTTGGAGTCAGGCAACATCCTCGGGATGTCCAGCAGCTTGTCTTCTTCCACCAATGTGCTCCTCTTGCCATCCAGTGGCTTCTGTCTCTGCCTTGCTAGGGTCTTGGGTTTTTATAGGCACAGGATGGAGGCATGGCAGGCCGGGGTGGTCTTGGGAAATGCAACATTTGGGCAGGAAATGCCTGTTCTCACCTAGGTTTGTGGGGGTGGAGCCCTAGCCAGGGACCACGCCTTCCTCTACGCAGCACTTCCCTTCCCTCTTTCTCTATCATTTAAAGGGACCACGCTTTTCCCTTCTCAGCACTTCCTTTCCATATCAACAGGAGGCCAGGGACCGGCTGGACCCCTAGGAGCCAAGTCCTACCGATAGGTGAGCCGGCACCCCAGGGCAAACACCTCCACTGGGAAAACCTGACTGCCCAGAGCTGGATTCTTTACTTGTTAAAGGGGCCATGAGTGACACAAGCTTGGCCTGCTGTACCTTGAGGAAGGGAGAGGCTAAAAATTCTGCCCTCCCTCCTAAAGCCAGCCAGGCTCTTTATGGTGGGGGAAGGAAGGATTTGTTTATTTGCACTCTTCTGAAATAAAAGTTTTCTATCTTCCCTCCTGGCTGGAGTTGGGAGGGCCCCGTGGGTGGGCTATGTGATGTGGCACAGGGTACTCAGGGCAGGACTGGGAAGGGTGGGGTGCAGGGGCCACCCACCAGGTGCCTGGGCTTGCTGCACTGAGCCGGCATGGGCTCCGGCACCCCCTCACTGTGCCTTCCAGGCCCAGCCTGTGTTCAGGGTCCAGGACAGGGTCTGGCCAGCAGGCCCCGGGCCTCCAAAGCGTTCCCAGCCTCTGGAGTGTGTGTGATGATGAGTGTTCACGGAGCTTCCTGCGTGCTTCCCTGGGCTTCTGAGAGGGCCAGCGGGTGGAGACTGAGTCACAATGTGGAGGGCCAGTCCCAGGGACTCCAGGTGACCTCGTGTCAGCACCACACCCTTCTCCCATGGGCAGTCCTGGGCGCCCCTTCCTGGCCTTGGGCCCAGTGGCTTGTGGCCTGACCCCGTCCGCTCCCTGTTGGTTGTCCCAGCAGCAGCAGGAGCCCACACTGGAGAAGGTGTTATGGGGCAGGTGGAGGGCCCGGCTGGCTCAGATCATCCCCCAAGTTTCTTTTCAATTCACACTTGTTTAGTGCAGCTTTTCCTCCTCAAATCCCCCTCACACAGGCAGACACTCTCTTGGCCGAGGGTAATCTGCTGAGCCTTTGCTCAAATATAAGCAGCTTTGCTGCTTTCTAAACACAACTAATCCAATTTGGGGTTTGGGGATTCGAGGTGGGCAGCACTGGGCCTCAGACGAGCCCCCATCACCATGCAGGAAGAGCCAGGCAGGGTGGGGCCCTGGGGCCACCTGGTGGGCTCGGGACCAGGGCATTGCAATGTCCCCATCCTTCACACTACGGGGCTTCCTGGCTGCAGAGTTGGGGGGACACAGTTGGGAATACTGGCCATAGAGGCAGAGAGTCGCCATCCCACTGGGCCAGCCCTGACCTGGCTTCTCCAGGGCGGCCCAGTGTCCCCTTCTGCCCTTCCCCTGGCCCCCACCGTCCACATCCCTCTACCTGCCCACCGTGGACAGCAACCAACGCAGTGCACTGTGACCCTGCAGTGACACCAGCTGCAGAGAGGTCAGGTCCAGCATCCCCGGTCTCCTAAAGGGTCAGGAGGTCCCAGGAGCTGGGGGTGGGGCCAGGCTGTGAGGCCTCCATGCCGCAGGGGCCAGGGCAGACCCTCCTTAGCTGGCAACCACTGCAGACTCACCCCCTGGCCAGCACTGGGGGTCCTCCCTGCCCCTGCCCTGTCCCCCTACCTTGCCTGCTGAGACACAGGGCTCCACGGGTCTCTCTCCTGGGGCCAGGCTGACTGTGGCCTGTGAGGGGCCCTCATCGTGTTGGGTTTTCCTGCCAGAGGCAGAAACCGCAAAATTACCTGGAACATACACGCCCCAAGTGACAGATTCAATTCAATTCCACAAATATTGACCTCGCGTCTAATCCACTCGTCCTCCAGTGCCAGCTCGTTCCTGAGGGGCCCAGCCTGGCAGCCACAGATCCCGTTTAATCCAAGTCCCACAATGTCACCAGCTCATGGCTTGGGAGATGGGCTCGTTCAGGCCCTGGGAGGTGGGGCCAGAGCTGGGCCCTGACCTCTGTACCCACATCTACCACCATGGAAAGTGTGGGAAGGGAAGTGGGGAGGCACGGCCAGTTGAGGGTCCAGGCCTGCCCCAGCCCACCAGACGCTCGCCCTGGCTGCCCTGATCTAGCAGCTAATCTCTGCGGGGCACTGTGGCTACATGGTGACTCCACACCGGGACATTTATCAGAAATGGAACTGATGGATTAAAGTGGAACCAAGTGAATTGATTTTTCTCCCTGGGCACTTAAATGCTGAACTTAATCAAGCGATCAATTCCGTGGGCAGGGTGGCTGTGGGGACAGAGGTGGGGGACAAAGGGGTGGTGGCCATGGTGGGGACTGAAAGGTGGCTATGGGGACAGATGACGTGAGCCAGGTGGCCCTGGGGTCGAGCTCCAGCCCAGCCTCTGACAAAGAGGGCCTGTGTGCAGAAGTCCGGGTGTGATGCCCTCCCCCCACTGACTGTGTGATACTGGCCAGTCCTGTCCCGGCTGAGCCCCGGTGGCTTTGATGTAACCCTGTGGGGGCTGGTGGCAGGGACTCATTCACTCATTCATTCATGCGTTTGACACACACTGCAGCAAAGGAAAGGTGAGAGCAGCCACAGGCTGGCCAGGGACGATTCAGATTTCAGAACGGAACATGCCTGCCCCTCCTCTTGTGAGGTCTAGCCTTGGTGTGTGTGGGTTCCCAGACATCCTCCAGGTCCACCCTCCACTCTGCAGTGCCCCGCCCACCCGTCCACATACTCTGTTCTGTGGTTTGATCACTGTCCTTCTGCTCTGCGGCCAACTGGATGGCCCAAGCAGACTGAGTTGGGCAGGGTAATCATACCTCATTCCTGTGGCTGTGGTTGGAGGTCCCATGGGCAACTGAGGCAGCCTGGGTGGGCATGTCCCACTGGGACTTAAGCTCCTAGGTGGGCTGTCCGAAGTGGCTCTTAAGCGGCTGGGGTGCGGTCTCCTTCCAGCCTGGCTGTGGTGGCTGGGTGGTGTTAGAAGGCACTGAAGGAAGGGCAGGTGAATTCGTGCTGGCTGGGTGGTGTTAGAAGGCACTGAAGGAAGGGCAGGTGAATT
>NW_012118310.1:352404-394713 GCF_000951035.1 Colobus angolensis palliatus
TGGTGTTAGAAGGCACTGAAGGAAGGGCAGGTGAATTCGTGCTGGCTGGGTGGTGTTAGAAGGCACTGAAGGAAGGGCAGGTGAATTCGTGCTGGACCTGGTCTCAGTGTCATGGGCCCCGGGAGCCCATGACATCACTGGCCTCTTGGACTGTGGGGATTAACCCTGTCACTGGACACCCCCAACACACTCCCTCCAAAAGAAAGGTGTTGGCACAAGTGAAACCCCTTGAGTGATGGCTGGGATCTCAAGCTCCAGACTGGTCCCCACTAGGAAGCTTTGGGTCTGGCTGGTGGAGCAGGGTGTACCTGCTCCTCTGCGTCTCCCTGCATATGGCAGCCCTCCCAACAGGGCTGATGTGGGGTGCAGTGAAGCAGCAAAGCCCCCCACCCCACCCCAGAATAAACAAAGGCTGCAGACCTGACCCAGGGTGAGACAGGGCCCCTGTGGACCACCTACCCAGGTGGTCTGTGGCAGCCCCTCCCAGCTTTCGGTCTGGGTGGCCCAGGGAGGTGGCAGCCCCAACCCTTCCTGGCGATACCCTGATTGATCATAGAGAAACACTGAGCTGGGAGAGCCAGGGCACCCAGGGCTGGGCTCCCGGGGCAGCTCCCAGGAGCTGCAAGTGGACCTGGCACTAGGAAGGAGCAGTCCACCAAGCACCTAGGCCAGGGCCCAGGACGATGCCAGGCATGAGCTGAGGCTCTGCCGGGCCGGCCGCATCTTCACACTCAAGACCCCAAGCCCCAGCCACTCCTGGTTCTGAGCTCTGGGTGTCTGCAGCCAGGGTTGGCAGGATGGGCCTGCCCTGGCACCCTGGCAGTGGCACCCTGCCCTGACTGTGCCACTGACTGGCATGAAGAACTCTAAACTTCACTTACTCCCGCAAAGTAGACGTGGCCCAGGACTGTGTGGTGGATCCTGGTCTCCAGAGCCCTGCCAGGCTCCAGGGCAAGCGGGGAAGTCAGTCTTAGCTGCAGAGGAGCACCTGTCTGCAAACGCCTTCCTGCCACCCTCCCTGCAGGAGTGCACCTGTCTGCACACCCCTTTCTGCCATGCTCCCTGCGGGGGTGCACCTGTCTGCACACCTCTTCCTGCCACGCTCCATGTGGGGGTTCACCTGTCTTCACACCCCTTCCTGCCACACTCCCTGCGAGGGTGCACCTGTCTGTATACCCCTTCCTGCCACGCTCCCTGCAGGGACCTCCGCCTGCTGTCTGTGGTCCGGCTTGCTGGATTGGACAGCAGCTCCTGCACTCAGAGCTCTGCCATCCCCAGCCCCAGGCCAGGCTCTCCCCACAGCCCGATAGGCCCTGACGTCCCCTGACAACCAGGAGTTGAAGACAGGCCTGGCCCCCAGGCTGCCCCACACTGCCATGGGGACCCCACCTGGCCGAGTCCCATGTCCAGGCTCACTTCCTCTGTCCCTGCTGTGGTGGGCACCTGGGACCATCGTGGTGAGCACCATCATGGCCACATTCCCCCTTGCCCCTTAGCCCACACTTGGGGGCCTGGGTTCCCCAGGTGATGAGGGCAGCCTACAGGGCCTGAGGTAGCCATGCCAGCCAAACTCCCCCTTTCCCACAACTGGGTCATCTCTTTATCCTCCCACAGCCCTTGGGAACCCAGCCGCCTCCTCCCCTTTGCTGCTTTGTGAGCACCGGCAGTCCTGGGGTGCTGTCCTGGAGCTCCAAGACCTCCCTTCTGGAAGGCTGGGGCTTCCTGGTGGAAGATCCTGCTCACCTCAGCTGTGGTGTGGGCCTGGGCTTCAGCGTGGGGGTGGGGCAGCCCCCATGGGCAGCTGCTTTAGACTGGACCCCATGTGCTGGCGTGGCCAGGGCTGTGCATGGCAGGTTCAGGGCACAGGGTGCAGGGAAGGATGTGAGGGTGTGGGAGGGCTTCAGTGGGAGGCCCTGATGCTGAGCAGACACAGTATGGCCTGGTAAACAAGGCTTGTGTGCTGGGCACTCATCAGTCTCTGCTATTTGGGCCCGGCCAATAGCCGGTGGGCTCAGGCCTGGGCAGGGGCTGGGGTGGGAGTGAGCTGCCTCAGGCTGGGCTGTGGACACTGGAGGTGGCTTGTCCAGATAGCCCTTTCCCTGGACCCCTCGTGCCCATGGTTCTAGCTGAAAACACAGCTGCTCTTTTCTACAGGCTCGTCCTGGGGTGGGGAGGGTGTGGGAGCTGCCTAGTCCTTCCTTTCCCAAGGGGTCGGGTGCCCCTGGCTGAGGAGACCCTCAGGGCTGGGCCTTGGTGGTGGTCAGGGCCTCCTGGAAGTTGACCAGCTGAGCTCCAGCAAGTCCATGTCTCCTGGGACAGGGCCTGGCCCCGATGAACCCTCAGCTGCCGTCATTCTCAAAGTCACAGCAGGCTGGGTGCTGAAGGCACAGGGGGCCACAGGGACTGTGGCTGCAGCTCTCTCATTGTCACAGGGAGGGAATGACCTCCAGCCCCATCTTGTTCCCTTCTCTTAACAGTCTCTCTGCAAACATAGCCTGAGCGCCCATCCGCACCCCCACAGGGCTCTTACTGCACCTCCCCAGGCCTCCTGGGAGGAGACGTGGACTGTGGCTGGAATGTGCCACTCTCTTGCCCTCTTGCCAGGACCACTGTGCTAGCTGCTTTGGTGGCCTGGAGGCCTGCAGAGCTGCCCAAGATGGGGCCCCATGTGCAGCTGTCGTGCCATGCTGTGTCCCTGGGGCGGCCCACACAGCACTGCCCGTCTGTCTTACTCCTGGCGCCTGAGCCCCAGCGATGAACCTTGACTCCAGACGCTCCGCCTTGCTAGCCCAGGGCCAGAGGGGCACGGGAGGGGGCTTTGGAGAGGAGGCTTCCTAGGCTGGTGCTGGGCCAGCCTGCCCACCCCTGCCATGCTCGGCCCCCGCCCATCTGGGTGCTGGGCCTGGCCTGCTCCATGAAGCTTCTAATAGCGAGGTGTTATCCAGGCCTTTGGAATCTTAGGGGGGATGATTTTGTATGGGGAGGGGCCTTCTCCCCTCATGCTCATGCTCACTCCTTGCTTGGGGGTGAGCATGCAAGAGTGTGTGTACGTGAGTGAGCATGTGTGTGTGGACATGCATGTGTATGTGCATGTGTGCATATGAGTGTGTGAGCGCATGTTTGATGAGCATGTATGTGTGGGCACACATGTGTGTGTCAGCATTGCTGACTGCCATGGATATGCACATGGCTGAGTGTGGTAATGTGTGTGTGAATGTACTGGCAGTCCAGATTTTACACCCACACGGCTTTGCCTCCCCAGGAATCCATTTTAATAGCAGAGTGGGCTGGAAGGGCTGGCCAGGCCCAGAGGCAGTTTTCAGGCCAGGAATCCCTGGCTCCTCATATGCGGTGACAGCCAAGGAGGCTGGGGCCATCAGAGTGCAGTCTTTAGATACATGGTGTTGATGGATCCGTCATTACCAGCCTGGGAACTGGGCATGGGTTCCAGGGCTGGAGGACATGCCTTAACATTCCTGGCCCTGGTGAGCCTGGCCCTCTTCTTGCCCCATGATAGCCTGTAGCCTCATGGAGAAAGGCATGTGGAGGTGGCACCGCACCCTTAGCTCCCACCCCTGCTTTGCCAATCCTGGATCCTGGCCTCCGCCCGCCAAAGTCCACCATTGGCCACAGCATGTGGGTGCTGTGCCGTGTCCTTGAAAACCTGAAGATGAGAACAGCTCAGTGGGCGGGGGCGTTTCACACATTCGACACATGCCCTCACGCCTGTGGGTGTGTGGCGGGCTGGTTTACAGTTACGTGAGGATTTCAGACCCAAGGTGCAGAGCCTGTAGCTGAGCAGTGCCCAGGGAGGGCTGGGGGAAGAAGGTCTCAGCCAGGAAAGTAGGGTGACTCTCATCAGTGGCTGCGGTGCCCAGGTGGGATGATTGGGGCCGTGCCAGCCTGGTATGCCTGGGGGACCCACAGCCGAGGTCCTGCATGCACTTGGCTGGCACATGTGGTTCTGAAGGCCCCCCGGGGAGGCCTGGCACATGCAGTGTGTTTGGGGACCCTCTCTGCTGCCCAGACACTGTCACAGACCCCACACCCAACCTTGCTGTTTTTCCCCCAAGTGTCCCAGGGACGGGGGCTGCTCTTTCCAACTCGGATAGCCCCCCCTGCACTGCGCGGCTCGCCCACCTCCCTCACAGCTATTCCAGCATCTCTGGGCGGGTGCGGGAAGCCGGATGCAGCCGGTACCATTGCTGTTTTTGGAAAAGAGAGGTTCAAGGCAGGGAGGGCCCACCCTATGTTCCAGCAGGGTTGTCTGGCTGGGGGGGTCTGCACCTCGCCCCTGCACCCCCGGGTTCCTGGCTCCACACCCCCGTGCACGAAACCCTTCTTGCCTGGCAGGCCTGGGGGCCCCCGGCCGCCGCGCGCCCTGCCGCGGGTGTGATTTGGCAGCGGCGTTCTCCTCGCCAGCTTGTTTCTCACATAGGGGATGTTTCCATTTTTACAGCAGAAAGAAACTGATTCCAAGCGCCTCAGCCACAGCCGGAGCGCGACGGCCCCCAGGGAGCTGCTGCCATGTCAGGTGCTTTGGGGGTGTGGGCTGCTCTGCCAGCCGTGGTCCTAATTGCTGTCACTCAGGGAGCCAGCTCTAGCCTGGGGCGGGCAGGAGCTATGAGGGGGGTCTCCAGAGCAAGCACTGGTCCCTGGGGGAATCTGAACCTCTGCCTGGATCTCCTGGCACCCCATCCCCAGAGACCTGGAGCACCTCTCGACTTTGGGTAGGATGGGCCTGTGGTTCCGGAACAGGGGCTTTGCCTGTAGGATCCTCCCTTGGGTGCAGGGTGTCCTCCATTAGCCCAGGTGGGTTTGAGCCCCGCACTGCTCCTTCCACCGCTCAGATTCCCGCCTGCAGGTCTCCGTCACGGGGTTGCTGTGAGGACCAGCCAAGGTGACTGCCCACAGCCCCATGCCGGCATGGGGCACGGCTGCCTAGTGGGTCTGCTGCCACCCCCGTGCTCTGACTCTGTGCTGTGGATTCGTGTCACCTGTGGACTTGGGTAGTGTCGGGTGTGGGAGCATGGTGTCCTCTGTGACTTCCCCACCTTGCTCGGGGCTGGTCTCCCAGGATGCTGAACCATCGAAGTGCCTCGAGGACTGTTAGAAAGATTTTCTTAGAAAGAAACATTTGCTACCCAGGGCACAGAACAGCTCCTTGAGGTCTTGTAAACCAGTGTGGACTCGGCCCTGCTCCCGAGACTTAGAGGAAAGGCAGAAAGGGAGACAAGCCACACGCAGGGCAATTTTCAAAGAAAAGGGCACAACTCGTAGGAGGCAGGGGAAGGATTCCATTTCACCTACAGTCATGGCCCTGTGTCTTCAGGGAATAGGATGCAGTCTGGTGCATCACCTTGGTGCTGGAGGGCATCGCCGTCCTGGGGGAGGTCACTGCCAGCGTGGCAGCCCCACAGGAAGTGGGAGGGTGGAATTCAAGGGCAAGGCCGGCGGTGGATCCTGGCCCCTGACGAGGAAGGCGGATGCAGGACCTGCCTCCACCCTGCCCAGCAGGCTGGCCGCCAGGGCGTGTCCACAGACTCCAGACAAGGAGGAGAGAGTAAATTGAGGCATGTGAGGCCCAGACCCTGGGCGCATGGCTGGAGGCCTGAGGTGGCATCCCATCAGCTGGAATCAGGATTGCCTCCATCTTTGATTCCTGAGATAGGAGGAGCGTGGCGGTGGCCACAGCAGGATCCCTGAGCTCTTACACAGGTGAGGTGGTCGCAGAGGAACCACACGGGGCTGGGGCCTGAGGGTGCAGTGCCGGGTCTAGGTCTCCCTGAGAGTCCACCGATGGCTGTGGAACCAGGCCTCAGGGGAGCTGGATGCAAATCCCATCCCTCCACGGAGCAGCTGTGTGACCCGAGGCTTGTTTGCCCTCTCTGCCTCAGTTTCTCTCTGGCAGCCGCTCCTCCCTGGGCCCTGACCTGACCCTGCAGGCTCAGGGGCCTGCTCCAGGCCTAGAAACTGGTGCTGCACTGGCTCCAGCCTCCAGGCCTTTGCTGATGTTGTGGCCTCCACCTGGGATGCCTCCTGCGAGGGCTCCTGATCTCCTCTGACCCTCCCCGCCCTGGGCAGGTGCTCCTCCTGTCATAGAGGGTTCCATTAACTAGCGGCCACCCTGCCACTTGGTGAGCCCAGGAGATGTGGGCAGGCCTCGCTCTTTATCCACAAGTGGGTGCAAAAAAGCAGGAAAGGAGGTGAAGCCAAAGATGGTGTGCTCCCCCTGCACAGGGTGGCTGTCTGGCGGGGGGGTCACGGCAGGGGCAGGGAGGGGAGGGGAGTGGTCCAGCTGAGGGCCCTGCCAGGGCCCGATGCAATGTCCCATCCTCAGATCCATCTTCAGTCACATCCCCACGCTAGGGGGAGCAGCATTTCCAAAACGCCTGCCCTGGGGTCTCTCAGAATTCAGGGGTTCCCTTTGAGGTCACACACGCCCCACTGAGGCCAGACCCAGCAAGTCCTGGCTCCCTGGCCTGGCCTAGCCTATGCTTGCAAGCCCTGAGCCTCAGTTTCCCTCAGTAAGTGGGACATGATGCCTTTCCACTCCTCTAGGCTTCTGCCCATCCTGTGTCACTATCCCAGCAGGTGAGTAGCTGGTCTGGTGGCCTGAGACCCTGCTTCCCTGGGGGACAGGGCTGCCATCCTCGAAGGCCAGGGTCTGGGCCAGGAGCTCCTCCATCAGCTTGCAGCCCTGGAGGCCACCCCTTCTAGTGACAGAACCCATACCTCTGGGAACTGCTTCCTCTGCCTGCATGCCCCAAGCTTGGACCTGGAGGTGGTAGATGGCTGGGGCAGGGCCCTTGCCTGGCCCCTGTCTTCCTGCAGCCTGGCCTAGGCATGGGTGACTTACCCAGTGCCGGCGGGCTGCCTCAGCCGCTGCCCATTAAAAAATTTGTTCCTGGCCAGGCGCGGTGGCTCACGCCTGTGATCCCAGCACTTTGGGAGGCTGAGGCAGGTGGATCGCCTGAGGTCAGGTGTTTGAGACCAGCCTAGCCAACATGGTGAAACCCCGTCTCTACTAAAAATACAAAAATTAGCTGGGTATGGTGGCAGGTGCCTGTAATCCCAGCTACTCAGGAAGTTGATGCAAAAGAATCACTTGAACCCGGGAGGCGGAGGTTGCAGTGAGCGGAGATCGCACTGCTGTACTCCATCCTGGACAATAGAGCGAGACTCGGTCTCAAAAAAAAAAACTGTTCCCATGATATTCCAAATACAGTCATATACCATAATGACATTTCAGTCAACTATGGGCTGCGTACATAGTGGTGGTTCCATAAGATCAGAATACTGTATTTTTACTATACCTTTTCTATGTTTAGATACACAATACCACTGTGTTCTGATCCCCTACGGTGTCCACTAGAGTAACACGCTGCACAAGTGTGTAACCTAGGAGCGAAAGGCCAAACCAAACAGCCTAGGTGTGTAGTGGGCTCTGCCATCTAGGCTTGCGTAAGTTACTCTATGATGTTTGCACAAAAACGAAATTGCCAAACAATGCATTTCTCAGAACACAGCCCCATCACGTAATGCCATGAGAGGACACAGGGACAGAATTCTTGGATGCCCATTTTGGGAACAGTTACCATAGTTTGGACATGAATACATTTGGGCACATGCACATGGGCACACACATGCTCACATGTGCATGGACGCACACGTATGCGCACACACGCCCACTCCTGGGCACATACACAGTGGGGCGGGGCAGGAAGGCTGGATGGGGCCCTGTGGTGCGCCAGGGCCCAGGCCCTTCCAGAATTCAAACGGAGAGTCTCCCAAGGAAGCAGGGAGCCCACAGGGCATGATATTTGGAAACTGAGTCAGATATTTGAATCCCATCTTGTGCCCTGGGCATGTGGAGTCTCCCTCCTAGTGCAGTGGGCACCTGCTGCCCAGGCTGCAGGAGCATCTGAGGAGGCTTGTCAGCCTATAGGGACCTGCCTGGTGTCCTGCTAAGTGCTGCAGGCTGCGCAAGGGGCCAACTGAGGACCCCTAACCCCGGAGGGACAGAGGCCAGGGACCAGATGCCACAAGTATCTGTGGGTGGGCCTGGCTGTGATGAGCAGGACAATGCCCAGCCAATGCCCAGGAGCAGAGCCCCCGAGGCACTGATAAGCACAGTGAGGCCAGCGTCAGGCTCTGGGCCTTGGGTCCTGGTGCTGCTCCAGGAGTTGGCCCACATGGCCCCTCAGATGCTGCTCTGTGACTCCAGGCCTGGGTCAAGCTGGCCTCTCTGCTTTTCCCCCCACCTCCCTCTAGGTAAATAGGCCCTAAGATGTCACAGCATCAGAAATACAGAGAAAAAAAAAAGCATAGTTAATACTGCTCCTGCCGGGAAGGCCCACAGCAGGGTGGATGGCAGTGCACCCAGCAGGTGTGACAGCCCAGTCTCCCCGTCTGCAGGAGAGACCAGTCACCAGCTGGACCAGCTGGACCCCGGTCTCTCCTGGCTGCTATCTGGCCTGCCTTCACATGGTTTCTGGTTCTTTCATCTTTTTATTATAATTTTTATTTGGAGAAACTTTAAAAGTAAAAGAATGTGTGCCAAAAATATGTAACCCTCTCCCACCAGACATGCCACACTGGGGGGGCCCATTCCTCCCAGGTTCCTTGGGCCCCCCAGCTGCCCATGAGCCCTAGATGTGCCCAGACTGCAGGGGGGTAGTCCACCTTCACCAAGTCCACAGGCCCTGACTCTTGGGTGGGTCTGGGGGCTGCTCGCCCTGGGAGAGAAGCCATCCTCTCCCGGCGGGGCCATCTATCAGGACCTCTCTGACGTCAGCATTTTCCTCTGTGGCTCTAGCTTCTTGCCTCCTATCTCTGTCCTCCTGAGAATGTCCCATCTGTCCCATTAGCCTCTGTGTCCCTGAGCCCGGTGCAAGCTCCATGGTGGAGAGGACACTCAGCATTGTAAGTGTATGCTTGTCCTTGCGCCTCCCTCCCCGGGAGCTCTGCCTGGAGCGCCTTCCCGGCTCCAGTGAAGCTACAGACAGCATTTCATTGCTTTGACCCGTCCCAGGGCACCTTCCTTCTAGAAGGGCGACTTGAAACCTTTTCATCACAGCACGACATATGCCCGGTCTTGCTTTGGTCGTCCGGTTTTATGTGTCCCATTTTACACTCATTTTCTTTCCCTCATGTTTTGTTTTTTCTTTTAACTAAAACGATCCATTTATTGAGTTAAAGATTGTATATTCAAGACGTTCACTCAGTATGTGATCCTGCATAGTAAACCTTGGGTGAAAGAAAGACAATTATTTTTCTATATTTTAAAAAATTTAATGGCATATAGACTTCTAATATTTTTGGGGGGATATTTTTTCTGTAATTATGGTAAAATATCCATGATATGAAATTGACCACTCGAATCATTTCTAAGTGAGCAGTTCAGTGGCATTAGACACTCACATTGTTGTGCAACCATCACCCCCATCCATCCCCAGAACTCTTTCATCTTCCCAAACTGAAACTCTGTACCCATTAAATAACAGACCCCCACCCTCCCCAGCCCCTGGCAACCACTGTCTACTTTCTGTCTCCATGGATTTGACCACAGTGTGTCTAAGTGGGATCATTCAGTATTTGTCCTTTTGTGACTGGCCTATTTCACCCCTCTGTTTTATACCTTTCTGCTGCATGGCGCTTTGGCTTTCTATGTTCTGCGGCGGTGGGTGGTAAAGTGGATGTCCTGCTTTTAATTCTGAGGGCTCGCTTCTCAGTTTTCAAAAACACACTTTAATCTCTGGTTCTCCAATTATCAAGCATTTGCCATGAAATAATACTTGCTGCTCCCTAGCACTGCAGACTCTGTAAGAGACATCTCGGTCAGCATTTGGATTAAGTCAACCCCCAGGAATCCGCACCTCCTCCACCTCATCACCCAGTAAAAAAGGTAACGCTGAGGTATGAGAACATTCACATTAGTTCCATAGGCATGCCCTCTCATGGGCCTGAGAGCACCCAGGTTCTGGTGCAAGTCCCCCACATCCCAGGGAGGTGTTTCAGGACCGGCGCCCTGCTCAGTGCTGTGGGCTGCACAAGGGGCCAACTGAGGACTCCTCAGCCCAGGAGGGGCAGAGGCTGGGGACCACCCCATGGTCTTCCAGGATGGCCTTGGGGCCACAGGGATTATGGACAGGCTTGTACCTCCAAAGCCTTTCCAGAGAGGAAGAGGCTTCACTTCCTGCTTTGGCTTGGAAAAAGTCCAGGGAAGCACCTTGATTGGCCTGACTCAGGTCACATGACATTCCCTCTGTCCAATCACTGTGGCCAAGAGAATGATGTACTGTGATTGGCCCAGCCAGGGTCAGAGCCTTCGCCTGCTGCCTGGAGCAGGTCTGTCTCCAGGAGAGAGGACTAGGGTTCAGCCTTTCCGCTGCCCCATGAAGAACTGTCAGTCCTACTTTGCAGGTGAGCTGGCTCTGATATGAAAGTGCTCTGCCTAGCCCTGTGGCTGATCCACAACTTCATGGGGACTCAAACCTGGGTTCTTTGATTCCAGGTGGAGAAATTGAGGCCCCAAGCAGGGGCAGACTCACTGGGGTCACATGGTGAGTTGGTGGCATGAATGGGTGCTCCAGTCTACACTGTACCACCTCCTCCAGGAAGCCTTCCTGGCTTGGTTGAGCCAGGCCTGGGGTGGTCACCACCTGATGTCACATCCCCTTGAGAGAAAGCCCCATCCCCCCTACTCCTAGGCACCTATCCCCAGTGTCCAGGACATGGCTACTGGATTCAGGCAGCTTCTGCAGATGAGCTCCCAGCCCTATGTCCAGGAGGTTTCTGGAATCGACAGCTCTCCATGCCACAGTACCCTCCATGGCTATTTAGGGAATACCCAGTGTGTGCCAGGTTTGGCTGGCCTGGGACAGTGCACAGTGGACACTGGTCACTAGGAGGCACAGGAGGCCAGTCCACACCCTTGCACAGTCAGGCCTGGGGAATGGGTTGGGGACTGACCTGGAGGAGCAAGGGGCAGCAGGAAGGGCTGGCTGGGCCTCAGCTCTCTTGCTTACCTTCCATTCTCTTGATGGCCCTGGCTAGACACATGCTGGCCAACCCAGGCCCTGCTCATGTTTCAGCACAACGACCCTGCTCTGCCTCCCTCCCCAAGACTCTGGGCTAGGCAACCGGGGCCAGACCTGCTCCTTCAGTCTCACCAAAGCCTGGCTGTGCCTCTGCATGTCAGTGGCCAAGCCCTGAGCCTGGAGCCATCCAGAGCCTCACGGAACTCCAGGCCTGCAGGGTGGAGTAGACATGGTTCCTCCTGGGTTGTACACCACCTCATTAGAGCCAAAGCAGCATCGATTTTGTGAATGATGAGCATGTGTAAGTGTTTATGGAGCCCTGGCGTGATTTGGCGTGTGCAGCTGATTCGGGGGCTACGTGTGCAAACGATAGGCCTTATAAATGCGAACCCACCAGAACGCCCCATTACAGAGATTTACACCGATCCTTAAACATCGTAGATTAATTTTTGGAAAACATCTATAAAATAAGAGATTTATACCTAAAACAATACCGTATGCCGTGACAGGAAGGGATTAGAGTCAATTTATTCCTGTATTAGTCAGAAACTCAATTTCATATATTGTGTGGAAAAATTAAAACCCTTTCTGCGTTTTATTACAAATTATGCCTACTCCATATATGGAGATAAATAATTGATAGCATTACAAATACTTAATCTAGAAAATATTTATTAGGAACAGACAACTCATTTTTCCTGTGTTTTGTTGAGAACAATATTGCACACTTTAAAAAATTAATGATGACTCTTTGCAAAAAGAAATGTCTACATCCTAATTCTTTTGTTTAGCATTGTGTCCAAGCCAGGCAGACGCAGCTGAGCAGTGGCAGGTGGGCATGGAGCCGGGATGTCCACTTCCCGGGCCCTGGCTGTGGATGGGCCAGAGGGCTCAGGTGCCGTTTCAGTTGGCCAGGGAAGGTGCATTTGGAGAGTGTCAACATACTGTTTGTCTTCTGCTGTGCAAAGTCTTCTCAACTTGTAATTTAAAGATAAAATTGTTTCCGACTTAATTTCTGAGAAAGTACCAAGTAATAGGATTTGTGGATGGACTTGAAGAGCCAAGAAATCAAGACTGGCTGCCTCTCGACCTGGAGAATTACTGAGCCCATGAATTATCTGGGCCTCAGTTCAGGTCCCAGGCTCTGTGCACAAAGAGAGGTGGGCCTGGTGGGTGGTGCGGAGCTTGGCCTTGTACTTCATGGCTGGCTCAGTCTGCCTTCCTGGGACATGTGGCCCTGCCGGGTTCTCTGTGCCTCCTGGCATCTCTCTGAGGGGAGCTCCCAGCCTCTGCCTAGAATCCCTGGGCAGCATGGACAGACCTGGGGCCTCCTGCACCGTCACCCCATTCCAGGCTGGGAAGCTTGAGGACCCAGGCAGCTTCCCAGTGTGCCACAGGGCTTCGCCACTGTGCAACTGCACTGCAGCTCTGACCTCTGGCTGGGCCTCGCTCACTGACCTCTGCCCTTCCCCTGTGTCCTCCACCCTGGCCGTGCACAGCGGGGGCTGGGCGGGCACATGGGGGAGACTGCCAATGGAGCCCTGGCAAGTTCTCTTCACCCTTGTGCCAGCTACTCCAGGGAGCACCAGGGATTGAATAAATAACTGCCACGTTTATTAAAAAATAAATTTGGTGCCTAACGGAAGTACTGTTTCTATACATAGAAAAAAATGTTTAAAATAAAAACCAAAACAGTTCTCCAAGGCGCTGTGGCATTAATTATTCATCTCTTGCTAATGAAAACATGGCATTGCAGGTGCGGCCCCCAGTCCTCCAAATAAGGTTTAGGGCTCAGGGAAAGCCTGGCCTTAAGGGCAGGGAGCTGGTGACCCCTGAATAAAATGGGGGTGACTGTGATATCCTCCATGGCTATTTAGGGAGCACCCAGTGTGTGCCAGGCTCGATTGGCCTGGAGGAATGCACAGTGGGCACTGGTCACCAGGCAGGTTCAGGGGGCAGTCCGCACCCCTCCTTAGTCAGGCCTGGGGAACGGCTTGGTGTCTGACCTGGAGGAGGGAGGGGGCAGCAGGAGGGGCTGGCTGGGCAGCAGAGCCACCTCTTGGAGGAGAGAAATGGGGACAGAGGCCACCCTGGCCAGCGCCAGAGGACAGCGCTACATGTCTGGGCACCCAGGCCACAGGTCTGGCAAACTCCCACAGGGTGGGTGGCTGAGGCCCTGTTCTAAGTCATTTGATAACCCAGCCACTCCCTCAGATGCTGCTGGATCCCAGACAGAGGGAGAGAGGGAGCCTGCAGGCCTTGCCGGAACCTAGGTGTGTCGTGCCCCACCAGCCAGAACCAGCCACGTGGTGGTGCCACACCAGAAAGGGCCTGCCTACCAGGCAGTCAGGAGCAGATGGGAGCAACTTGGGAAACAGCGGCAGGAACCTCCACATCTCCAGCGGACCATATGGCACACCCTGCCCACATTGGACAGGCCTCAGGCACCCGAGCCCACACTGGACATCTCTGTCCTGTAGCTGATTCTGGGCGCTAATAGGAACCACGAACAAAGCTGGGTCCAGGGCCCTGTAGACTGGGCTCCCTATCCTCAAGGCCTGGAAGCTCCTCCTCCTGCAGTCACCTGGGGCCACCCTAGCTCTGTGGGGAGTCCTGGAGCATTTGTTCTTTTGTTCATTCATTCATTTATTTATCCACAAATGCCCCTGAGCTGGCCAGCTGGTCTCCTGGGGAGAGGGGGTGCTGACTTCATCAGTTGTCTGCCTGGCCAGGGAGCCTGGAAGACCCAGAGGAAGCCTTTCTGAGCTGCCGTGGGTGCAGGTGGTATCCAGGGCGACAGCTCCTGAGCGGGAGATGAGCTGTGCCCTGAGGCGGTGAAGTGGAACCCCAGCAGGGGCCTTTGAAGCTCCAGCAGCCCCTAGGGCAGATGGGGAAGGGGGAAGAGGCTGCAGGGAGGGGCCTGAGGGTGAGTCTCCATCTCTGCTGGGCGGTTCCATCTTGGTTAGCAAGGGCTCTCATATCCTGGCCCCTGTGCTGGCTCCTGGGATGTGGAGTGGAACCTGCATCCCCGCTGCCCACATGCGAGGAACTGGGCTGCCAGGGCTCCAGCTGGGCCCCAGGCTCAGGGTTTGAGTGCTGGAGACCCGGCAAAGCTGGACAGAGCCTGGCGGGACCTGGCCCTGCAGCGGCACGGCTTGGCGTACTCAGAAGGCCTGATGGGAGCTGGCCTGGACGTCTCTGCATGATTTAAGCCTGGGAGCCGGCGAGGGGAGGCAGTCGGGCCTGCCGCCCCGCCGCCCCCACTGGCCTCTCCTGCCAGTGGGCCTGACCTCACTGGAAGCATCCCTCAGCCTGGTATGGATTTCCTGTCTTCACCGAGGCCGCAGCGCCAGCTGGGCACAGGAGCTGAGTGGCGGTCAGGCCCAGGGATGGTTTTCGTTTGTGGGGGCAGGGGCTGAGGGGACCCAAGCCTTCCAAACCTGAGGGGTTCTCTTCTCACCTGTCACTCTGTGGCTCCCTTTGATGGCTCTTTGTCTGGCATGGGTGCTGGGCCCACCCTGTGGTGTGGGCAGCTGTCCAGCCTAGAGCCTGCCTCTGACCCTGGGCCTATCCTCAGGGCCCCTTCCAGGGCTGGAGCAGCAGGGACACAATTGCTGAGCTCAGCCTGTGTCAGATGCACAAGTGACCTCACTTGGGAGACAGTGCAGTGGCAGTGGGCCCAGAGAGGGCTCTTCAGCTCCCAGTCACACAGCCAGGCCAAGAGAGGTGCACACCCTGGTCCCTGATTTCCCCATCGGCACTGGCTGGACTGAGGAGCGGGGTAGGGACCCTGGGTGGGGGAGAAGAAGGAACTGGGCATGGGGGAGAGCCAGGGACCAGAGGGCATCTTGGAGATGAAGGGACAGGCGTGCCCAGGAGGGCACACACAATGGCACAGCAGGCAGACAGAAATAGACATACATGCCCATATGGCAGCATGCTCTCTCACACACACACGTCCTCACATGGGCAGCACACACACACACGCACATGGGCAGCACACACATGTACACATAAGTAGCATGCTCACACATGCACACGTGGGCAGCATGCTCACACACATGCACACATGAGCAACACATTCACACACACACTTGCACATGGGCAGCACACACACGCACATGAGCAGTGTGCTCACACATGCACACATGAGCAGCACGCACACATGCACACATGGGCAGCACGCTCACACACGCACACATGGGCAGCACGCTCACACACACACACACGGGCAGCACGCTCACACACACATGCACACATGGGCAGCATGCCCACATACACGCACACATGGGCAGCATGCTCACACACATGCACACATGGGCAGCACGTTCACACACATGCACAACATGGGCAGCACGTTCACACACATGCACACATGGGCAGCACGCTCACACACACACATGCACACATGGGCAGCACGCCCACATACACACACACACACGGGCAGCACACCCACATACACACATGCACACATGGGCAGCACGCTCACACACATGCACACATGGGCAGCACACTCACATACACACATGGGCAGCACACCCACACACATGCACACATGGGCAGCACGCTCACACACATGCACACATGGGCAGCACACTCACACACACACATGCACACATGGGCAGCACAGAGATACACATGCACACGTGGGCCACACATTCTCACACACATGCACATATGCATGCACATGGGAAGTATGCTCACACGCATGCACACATGGGCAGCACATTCACTCGTGTACATATGTGCATACCTGGGCAGTATGCTCACATACACACACCCATGTGGGCAGCACACACAGGCACACCTGGACAGCATACTTACACACACATGTGCAGCACACGTACACAAGGCAGCATACTCACAGACACATGCACACACACAAGCACACTCAGAACAAGCTGTGGGGCCTGCGGTGAGGACAGTGGGGGCACCGGGCAGGCAAAGCGGCTGCTGCAGAAATAATTAGTCCCTAGTAGACAGGCCTGGCTCACCTTCTCCAAAGCCAAAAGGTGGCTGCCAGCCCCCAGCTCTGGGGAAGGGCTCTGAGGCCCCATCCCCACTTTGCAGTGGTTCCCGGGACCTGCAGGGAGCATCCCAAGCAGGGGCCATGTGGTGCGAGGCTGTGCCATGTGATCCCTGAGGCTGGGCCTGGCCGGGCATGCCTAGGCCTCTGCAAACCTCGCATGTCCCCAGGTCCCCCAGCACAGCAGCAGTGCGGGGAGTGGACACGTGAAGATGGGGAAGAAGGAGGCTGGAGGTGCAGGGCCGCCCTGTGTTCTCATTGGAGTGGGGGTAGGAGCACTCCACGTCTGGTTGGCCCCTGTGAGGGTGTTGGGGACCCCAGGCCAGGCCTGGGTCAGATTCATCACTCCCTGCAGGAGGCAGCTGAGTCCAGGGATGCCGGACAGGCTGGTCCCAGGTCCCCAAGCTGACTCGGCCTCAGGCATATGGGCATCCACAGATGTCTGGGGCCAGCCCCAGGCTGAGGGGCAGCTAGCAGGGTGCAGGAACTCCCAGGCCCTCAGCTTGCAGCGCAGAGAAGGGTAAGTAACTGCTCTGCTGTTAAAACAATTTATTTTGCTCTTCAAAAAGCTAAGAGCTGTTTACAGTCAGCGTGTGGGAGCTGCCCCCTGGGTGATGGATTCTGCCAATCCAGCCCTCCTTTGCCTTCCGGAGAGGAGGGGTCATCCCAGGCTTCCAGTCAGGATGGGCAGAGCAGACCACTGGGGCCGGGCCATGATGCTCCCGGCCACTCCACGTCCCCTCGGCTGCTGTTCTGTGTGCTGCTCTGGGAGAGTGCAAGGGCGGGTGGCCCCGAGGCTGATATGAGGTGGCACGGTGGTGCGAGGGGGTCAGGAAGGAGGACCACTGTGGGAGGCGTGGAGTGCAGTGGGGAGATCAGCGAGGTCTTCCGAGAAGGCCAGCAGGGAGGGCTGCCCAGGGCCTGGAGAGTGTGCATAGCTGGGGCAGGGTGGGGGCAGCTAGCAAGGGCAAAGCCCAGTGGGTGTGGCAATGCCCTGGTGTATAGGCCCCAGTGCCCCTAAACTGGTTCAACTCTCTAGACCAGACAAGTGCAATGTGGGGGCCGAGCAACATTCCCCCTCAACTGTATGCATATACAGTAGGTGCTCAACAGACACTGGTTGGGTTCGACAATAGCCCTGGACGGAGGACCGAGGCCTGGGCTGGGCACACTCTGGGTTCCTGCAAGCCCCTGGCAGCCCTGAGTTGGTTTCTGAGTGCAGAGTAAGGGGCTGTCAAGGGTGGAACCCACGCATGCCAAAGCCTGGAGGTCAGTGCAGGGGCAGGGCACCTGCCACCTTGAGACACTGCTGAGGTTCAAAGCCACCTGCTGGTTCCCACCTGCCTGGCAGGGGACCCTGTGTGGGTGGGGGCAGCCAGATGGGGCAGCTTCTTGTCTCTCTGGAACCTGTACCCTCAGAGGTCCAGGATCCCAAGGGGGGATTCCCGGGCTGGAGAGAGGGCCCCTGTGGCAGGGCAGGGACAGACGGGCTGATTCTGTCCAGGAAGGGGGGCACACAAAGACTTCCTGAGGGGCACTTCAAGGCCACAGCAATCTAGGTGGGACAGGGACATCAGTCAGAGGCGCCCTGTGGAGACCCCCAGGTCCACCTCCTGGTACTATGTCTGAGAAGCCAGTTGTTCCCTCGCAGGCCGCCAAGGCATCTCACGGTCCTGGCCTGAGTCATTGTGGGGTCTTGGGGGAGGAGGGTCCTCTGGAAGGACACTGAGCCTAGACTATGGGGCAAGAGACCCAGAGCCCCTGGATGCTTGGGGCCTCAAGGCCCAACATGCAGCCAAACAAAAGCTGGGGGCACAGGTGGGGCATCCCTCTCCGGCGAGGATGCAGAAGTCGAGCCAGGCTGGGCCGAAGCTCTCTCAGCTCCAGGGGCTGAGAGACCAGGGCACATCTGGTCTCTTTGACACCCCCCGAGACACCCAGGAAATGTTCCCAATGACCACTGCCGGACCACTGCCCGACGACCACGTCACGGATACCCCTGTCAGGACTCAGGCACAACCCAGCTGGCCCTGGCACTGCCACCCAACAACCCTGTAGGACCTGGTGCTGGACCAGGGCCTTGTCTCCAGCCTCTCCCCCGTGGGACTCTGGGGCCTTTGGGGGTCCTTGGGGGGTCTTCCTGCACCCTCCCACCTACTCATCTCTGGGCTCAGCCACAGTGTGAACGCTCACTCTGGGCTGAGCCAGCCCCTCCAGCCACATTCTGCAGCTCAAGGAAGGAACTGCCCTTTGCAGCTGGGATCTGCCCGAGTTTCAGCAGCAGCTTTGAATTGTAATGCCAAGCCGCTGGCGAGTAACACAGCATGCAGCACTCAACAGCCCGGGTGAGCCCTGAGTGGGGCTGGGTTATGGGATCTCTGGCTTCTGGGCCCTTCTCAGAACAGACCCCCCAGGCCACTCTCTCCCACACCCCCGGTTGCTGCACTGGGTGCAGGGGTCCACAGCCAGGTCAGCTGCTGCTCAGGGAGAAGACCAAGACTGCAGACCCCGCCCAAGCCTGGGGGCAGCCTTCCTGGCAGCAGCACTATTTGCTGCTTGGAATCAGCCAGCCCGGCTCTCCGTAGATGGGAGGGCTATGAGGTGAGCACCAGCGAGCCCCTGGAGGTGCCAGAAAATGCCAGTGTGGGCACCAGGGGGCTTCCTTGGGCTGGCATGTCAGGGGAAGCCCACTGGGGCAGCTCAGTGCCCATGATGGAAGCTCAAGTCCCAGGAGCTGGGGTCTCACCACATAGTGCTGCCTCAGGAGCTATGCCCCAGTGAGGGTCATTGGCTGGCAACGTGTCTCGCTGGCATGGGCTGCCTGGTGATGAGGGGGGCCCATGTATGACGAGCCTTAGGTGAGGATCCAGCCGGCACACCCAAGACCCCAGACCAGGGAACACAGGCTGGGGGAGGGAGCTACAGAGACATGAACCCAAAAGAGAATGTCTGCTGACGTCCCAGCCCGGACAGATAACCAGCTGGGTGACAAGTAGGGGCTGTGCTCCGATCACCCCTCTGTGTCCTGTGCACATGTGTGGGTGCATGGGAGTCCATGCATGGCTCCTGGCTTGCCCCTTCCTGGGCCCAGCTTGTGGTGCTGTGCTGTGCATGTTTCTTAGCAAGTTCATACCATAAGCCGCTGGCCAGGCTGAGGAGGAGTGGGTCTGGGTGCCACTGGGACAGTCTGGACTTCGGCATAGCTGAGTCCCTCGGCTCCAGGGCTCTTGCCTTTGCTAGCATTGCCGTGATTCTCACCATTGCACCCTGTTACAGAAGAGGCAACTGAGGCACGGGGAGGTGATGGGACCCCCAGGGCCACCAGCAGCAGGTGGCCAGTACAGCAGCCCTGCCCAGTCTCCCGTCAACCTTGTGCTCCCATCTGGGCCCCTATCTGTAGTTTCCCCAGTTAAAAAAAAATCACAACACTCATTCCTGGTCATTCTTGCTGAATTCTCTCCATTTGAGGGGCAGCATCTTGGGGTCTGTGTCCTAAATGTACCCAATCACAGGAGTCACCCAGGGCGCTGGCTCAGCCCAAGACAACACCTTCCCCCCACCCTGCAAAACCAAAACAAAAACAGAAACAACAAACCCTTTGCCATCCCACCCTCTAACAAAGGGGCCTGGACTCGCCTTTTTCACAAGAACCAAGAGATCCTGTGGAGGAGGTAGTCTGCTGGGGGGAAAGGCACCCTTGAGCCTCAAGCCTCCGTGGCTCCCCAGCTCGCCAGCGGCTGCGTGGCGGGTGAGGTGATGCTGGCTTTCGGGTCCCTCTGAGTCTGACTGCCCAGGCTGGTGCTGGCACATTTTGTCTTGGCCCCATGCTGTCGGGCCCTGAGCAGGACACCGGGCTCCCTGAGTTTCGTGGGAGCTGTCTGGATCCTGAACCAAGCCGTGGCCTGAGCAGGGGAGGCCGTCCCCACCCCCGGGAACACTCTCTGCTCCGGCTGCGGGCTCCAGGGGCTGAGAGCTATTTCGGCTGCACTGGCCTCTCCACTCCCGCCAGGCTTCAGTGAGCAAAGATTGTGCCGACGTCAACAGAACAGAAAAGAGAGGCTACGGTGCTGTGTCAGGGAGAAAGCCCAATTAGGAGGGGCTTGTTGGGGCAGGGCAGGTGTAGGGAGTGCAGAGGGAGCCCCGGGGCCCAGCCAGCCCGCCGTGATGACAGGACCTTTGACAGCAGCCCAGCACTTGGACTGTGCAGAACTGTGGGGATGGTGCTGTGAGCCTGGGGAGGGTGCCTTTCTCCCCTGGGGCCTGTGTGGGGCCAAGCCTGCCCGACTCCTGAGCCGGCATGTCTGGGTGCAGGACCTGACCCTGCAGAACTAGCCTGGGCATCAGAGCCCACCAGAGGTGCCCGCCCACAGCCAGGACCCACCTTGGAGTCTCAAGGAGCAGCACACAGGTGGGGAGCGGGTGGGGGCCACACAGCTCTGGTGGGGCATGGGCCTGGGCACCTCTCCAGCAGGACACTGCACATGACGCCCCAGGCAGGCCAGGGTCCCCCGAGTCACAGACCCCAGGTACAGGGACATGCCATTTTAGTCAAAGTGTGCGGGGTGAGGAGCGGCAGCCCCCACCCTGGGGGCCTGCCCTGTTTGAAGGGGGCGCCAGGGTCCTGGGTCCCTCCCCCTGTTAGAGCTGTCTGGAAATCCTGAGTCAGGTAAGTGAGGTGGGGGAGGGAGACCTACCCACCCAGTGCCCTGCCTGAGCGGCTCCCAGGGTCTAAACCCTGTCTTGGGGGTGGTTCCCGGGAGTGGGCAGCAGGGCCCGGTGAAAAGGGACTAGACACTGTGGACCTCCCTGGCCCTGGGATCAACAACCTCTCCTGGGCCCAGCTTCCCCAGGCCTGGGCTTGGGGCTGGAGGATCGGCAGGGGAGTGAGTCCACGAAAGCACCACCCTCACCCCTCAGCACCCTTTCCCTCCATGTGACCTTGGCCACCCACCTCACAGCCCAGCTCAGCACCAGGGCCCTACTGGGCCACCCTGTCAGTCTCAGAGTCCCCATGGAGGGTCTGGAGGCTGGAGGCCGGTCAGCCAGGGAGGGGAGGGGCAGAGAAGCAGGGTGAGACACTTGGCTCGGGACTGAGGGCCACTCGCACTCTGGCCACTGCAGAGGGTGTCCGGCTGGGGCAGGAGGGCTGTGGGAGAGAGACCACATTGTGTGTGGGAGGGGACAGTCCCTGCCCAGTCCCCTCCCCACAAGGGCTCAGGGAAGGGTGGGGGTGCCACACACCATGGGCTGGTGCCCCCATCCTGGCTTTACCTACCTAGGGCTCTGGGATTGGCAGGTATGGAGTTCCCCGACCCTGAGTGTGGCAGGGGCAGGATGACAGACCCAGGGTCCCCTAAGCCCTCCCTCCTCCACCCGCACCCCTGCCCGCCAGACCCCAGTCATTCTCCTGTCCTCAGGGTCTGGATTCAGCCCCACCCCCAGCCTTGTAAGCCTGGCCTTATTAGTACTGCTTTGCCCCAATTTTGCAAGTCAAATCCCGCATCCTGCGCTCCTGCTCTGTTTCCAGCTTGATGCATGGAGAGCTGGAGAGCAGCCGGAGCAGGGAAGGCACTGCAATGAGGCGGCAGCCCATGCCGGCCAGGGGACCCAGGGCCCAGAGCCAGGTGGGGTGGACCATGAGGCCCTGTCTTTCCACAGGTGTCCAGGGTCACTCCCACCCCTCCTTTGGCCTCCTGCTGGCTCAGCACCACACCCCCCAAAAGGGTCAGGCTCCTGGTGAGTGGTCCTCAGGGACCCTGCACAGACTGTTCCCTCCGCACACAGGCTATCCCTGCCTTCCTGCCCAGCCAGTGGGTGGGGAGAAGCGAGTCCCTCCTTCCAGGGATTCTCAGGAACTGAGTGGCTATCAGGGTATGCAGCTGTGATGACCGCAGCAGGAGAAGACCTCAGATGCCACAGCTTGGCTCTCTGTGGGGCAAGTGTGACTCAGCCTCTCTCTGAGGCAGGGAGAGCCCCTGGACTGGAGGGTGTCATGCTTGGCTCTGCCTGGGTATTCTGTGGCATGCAGGGTGCAAGGTGAGGGGCTGCAGGCGCTGGGACCCTGGTGTGCACTCCTGGCCTGTGACACTTGCAGCTTCCCAGGCCCCCTACTGCCCGCCCAGCTTTTCTTTCTTTGGCAGCCGCAGGTCCCTCCTTGTACCCAGTGGGACAGTGGGGCCCAGCCCTAGGGGCTGCAGGAGACAGACATACCCCAACTGAGAGAGACAATGGCCAGCATGGCAGGTGGCCCAGTCTCGGCAACCAGGACGTCCTAGGAGGCACTGCCCCTCAGCTGAGCTGGCTGTCCTCAGTGGCCCAGCTCTGGCTCTGGCGGGTCCTGTGAACTCAGGATAGCAGACGCTGTTCCTGGTCTCAGGCCGGGTCTTGGGTGGAGAAGGTTGGGTGTAGGACCATGTACCTCTCCTCCCGGAACACCTTCAGTGGCTGACGAGGTCACTGAGGCTCCATCCAGCAGGCAGCTTCCAGGGTGGCCCTCATCCCTCCCCCGCCCTGGAGGTGGGCACGGGTCAGTGGAAGGATGGGACTGAGGGGCTGGGCCCTTCGCCGACCCTGGAAGGTGGGCTCCCTGTGGCCTTCCTTGCAGTTTCCTGGTCCACTGTGGCTCAGCCTAAGACGCAGGTGAAGGCCTGGTTATCACTTGGCTGCTTTTGCCAAAAGAGTGGCTTCCAGTGAAATCCTTTGGCTCTGAAGGGCAGTCACCCTCCCTCCCTGTGGCCCCAAAATCCGCAGGGTTTGTCAGCAGGTTTTCACGGTCCGCTGGGCATTCGCGGGCCTTTGGCATCCTTGAGGGGCTGCCTTTGGTTAGCACACACCCTTTGCTTGACCCAGAGGGTCCAGATGGCACTGGCTCCACAGCATGACCTTGAGAACTGAGGCCGGCTTCGGTGAGGATGGTCCCACCTACTTTGGCCTTCAGGCCGCTGGCCCAGCCAGTCTCTGCAGGGACACCCCAGTGGGCCCAGGGAAGGACTGGGGTCAGCTGGGGCCCTGGACTCACAGGGGATCCCACTTCCCCCACGTCTTGCTTGGTTCTGGGCATAAGGGCCCTAGTTCTTGTGGCCTGGCCTGGCCCTCTCACTGTTCCCTGGAAACCTGGGGAAACTTGGCAGGCTGTGTTCCCCATCCTCAGGCTCCCGAGTTGCTTCTGTCCAGCCTTCTGCTGGCATCTGTGACTCAGCACTGTGACGGGGCCCTGTCCAGGGCGTCCTGGGCGGGAGGCAGCTCTGGGTGCAGAGCGGGCACCCCCATGGACAGGCTGCATCCATATGGCACTCCTTGGCCGCCCTCTCTTCATCTGTAGTGATGACACGGTGACCCCTACCCGCAGGCCTGGTGGCACTGCTGTCACCAGGCACTGGGAGCCTGCCCCCAACCTGGGTGGTGTTGTGGGAGTGGCTGGGCAGGGAACGCTGCTATCCCTGCTGAACTGGGTGGGCGCTGATGGGCATGGGGACCTGGAGTGCAGACCCCGAGCTCTACTGTCGGCAGGCCGCGCCTGCGCCTGTGGGGAGCTGCTCTGTCCCCCTTGGCTAGCCTAGAAGTGCCTAGAAATGTCTGCCATGTGGGGAGTTGGTGGGTGAGGGCCCCACTGTCCCATCCCTCGAGGAGGGGAGGGCTCTGGGCAGGGTCTGCACCAATTCTCCAGTGCCCGCTGAGGCCTGTGGCTGCTTTGGGGATAGTGCCGGGCACCCCCTCATCCTGGCAAGGGTGTCCTATTTCCAGAGTGTAGTGCTGGGTTCTTCTGTTTGGCTGTGTTAATTAAGACCAGCTTTTACAGAATAAGTCTCATGGGGTGGGAAAATCTGCACAGACTTGGTGTTTAGGGTAACCTGAAAGTGGAGAGTGAGCTTGGGGTGCAGTTTCGTTCCCCCATGCCCCTAGGCACAGCTACCCGCAGGCCCACAGCAGGCAGGCAGGGCTGATGCCATCCTCCAGATCCCCTGACCAGGCCCAGAGGTGGGGCCAGGAGGGATCTGGGGAGTTGGTGCCACCAGATTTCCTGAGCATGACAGGATGTCGGGGGGTGGGAGGCAGCAGCAGGACTGCCCCAGGCTGGATCCCCACCCAAGTCAGGCTTGGCTGTGGCCTCATGGCCAGTTTGTCCCTCTGCAGATCTGGAGGGGTCCTCAGCCGCAGCAGGGGTCCCAGATGATCCTGACCTGGGGATGGGAGGGCCTCTGTCTGTGGTTCCCCTGCAGAGCAGGGCCTGTTGAGAGGAGTAGGGGATGGTCTGTTGAAGCAGTGGGTGAACGGAGAGGCATACAGGGATGGATGGACAGGGCGGGTGCTCAGACCCGACAGCTGAGGTGGAGGGGTGGGGCTGGAGGCTGGAGTGGCCGCAGGGGAGCCTAGAGGGGTAGGGCTGTGACTCCTCCACTCCTGTTGGCTAAGGGACCTCAGGGAGGGCTTCAAAGGCTGGGACCCTGGCTCCCAAGGTCTCAAGACCCTCCTGCTCCCCCTGAAGGTAGCAGCGACTGCCTCCCAGAAACCCCCGGCACCCCTGGAGGCTGCAGTCCCCCACCCCACCTCCACTCTTCCTCTCTGCTCCGTCATTTTTCAAAAATAATGGTGCAGCAGCACCAGGCTGTGTCCATGCCTCTCCTACCCCTTCAGGTCCCTGGCTCAGCGTCCCCAGACCCTGCCAAGCTGGCCTCGAGGTGTGTATCGAGGTGTTCTCCCTGCAAGGTCTTCATCATTCCCTAATTGTTCACATTTATTTTTCTCCTTCCTTGGTGAGTGGCCCTGCCAGCCTCAGCCTTGTGTCTCCTTGGTAAGCGTCATTAATGCGGCTTCCTTGCCGCGATCAGAGGGGGCTGCCCCCGCCCTGCCGGCCCTGCTGCCGCTCCTCTGCCTGCCTCGAGATGGATGTTCATTTATTGCCCATAAATCTCTGCACAGCCCTTTGTGAAGACAAATCGGAGGCCTCCTGTTCCCCAGTGTTAGTTGGGCCAGTCGGTGGTGGGTTTAATTGGCCCTTCCTGTGGAGGCTGCCCCTGCAGGAGAGGCTCGTTGCGGGCCAGGCTGGGTGCACTGCGTCTGCAGAAGGGGCCATTCTCTGTCCCTCACTTTGTCTAGTGTCTGAGGCTGGGCCATGTGCAGGGACAACGTGCGGCTCCTCCCTCAGGCTTCCAAAACATGGCCTCCCTGCATCCGCATGGCCTGACAGCAGCCCAGGCCCAGGCAAGGCCCTCTCTCTCCCAGGGGGTGATGCCTGCAGCTTCAGCAGCAACCTCCAGGAAGGAGGCCCATGAGTTCCTTGCGGTGATACGGGAGTGCTGGGAAGGGAAGAGCTTGGTCCCTTTAAATGATAGGGAAAAGGGGAAGTGCTGGGTAGAGGAGGGTGTGGTCCTTGGCTGGGGCTCCATCCCACAGACCTAGGTGAGGACAGGCATTTTGCACTTCCCAAGACCACTCTGGCCTGCCACACCCCCATCCTATGCCTATAAAACCCCCCAGACCCTAGCAGGCACACACAAGCTGCTGGATGCGGAGAGGAGCGGATTGGCAGAGGAGCACTCTGCCGGCTGGACGTCGAGAGGAACGCACTGACAGGCACCGGCATGCTGGCAGGCGACCAACCAGCAGAGAATGACCTGGACTTTGGCTGGGGCAGCCAGAGGAGAGCCTGGGCCCGACTCCAGGGGAAAACCTTCCCACTCTGTCCCCTTCTGGCTTCCCCTATCTGCTACCTCCACTTAATAAAACCTTGCACTCATTCTCCCAGCCCACGTGCGGTCCAATTCTTACACCAAGGCAAGAACCTTGGGATGCAGAAAGCCCTCTGTCCTTGCAATGAGGCAGGGCTCTAATTGTGGTTTAACTGAACTGAGTAACAGAAGCCATCTATAGAGAACTAAAGTAAAACAGCAAAACTAAAAGAGCACCCTGTAACACAGGCTCACTGGGGCTTCGGCTGTAAACATTCACCCCTAGACACTGCCGTGGGGTTGGACCTCCACAGCCTGCTCGTCTGTATGTTCACCTAGAGATCTGAGCGGCAGAGCACTGAAGCAGGCCACATCCTCATTGCATGTCCTATGAAGGGAACAAGGGGACCTTTCCTGTTTCGCCAGCACATAGCAGGTGCCTAATAAATGCATGGCCAACTGGTCAGAGAGAGAGGGACCTTCCGTTGAGCCCAGCCACAGTACAGGCTGGGAGGGCAGGACTCCTGCCTAGCTTGGCACCGTTTCCTGTGCTCTGGTGCCTGTGAGCCTGGCCCTGTCCCCTAGTCAGCAGGCCTCTGCTGAACCCACATGCAATCTGCTGTTCGTGCCAAGAAAGTGCTGCCTGTGTGACTCTCAGAATGTCAGGCTGGGTGCTCCTCCACTGAGGTCAGGGTCAGGAGTCCCCAGGCCAGCTCTGGGGGGCCCACAGGGCGTGAGGGAGGCTCAGGCAGCCAGCCCAGCCCAGCCTGGTTCCACTGCTTACTGTGTGGCCTTGGAGGGCTCCCTTGGTTTTCTGGGGCCTGGGGAACCAGGCTCGAGCTTGGTCCTGTGGTCTGAATCCAAGAAGACAGGTTGTGGGTGGGGACAGTTGGAGAGAGGGGCAGCCTCGCCTCAGCTTTGGGATTGTGTGGCAGAAGCAGAAGCACCCTGTCTGGCCCTTCCGCTGGAGGCATCAGCCATCATGGCCCTCTGTGAGCTCCTCTAGGGCTGGACCCAAGCAGGGTCCTCTTCTTCCATGAGGGTTTAGTCATTCCTCAAAACAGGCACAAAAAGCAGAGGGCTATCGAGGGGTAGTGACCTGCCCCCGGCTCTGGCCGTGCGAGTCTGGGCACTAGGGATCCACTCCATGACCACCTGGCTGGGTGAGAACCAGCGTGGAGGATCAGGGAGAGCTTCTTGGAGAAGGGAGTGGGGTCAGAACTCAATACTGAGCAAAGTGAAAGGACCAAGAAGAAGATCCTAAGGAGTTCTGGGGCTGGGGGCTGGGGATTGGGAGCCATAGGAGAGACGAGGCTGGACAGGTGCCTGCTCCTCCACCCACTGGCTCAGAACTCCAGGCTTGGCCCGGCAAGGGTCCCCTGCCCCTGGGACCAGGACTTCCCTGCAGCATAGAGGCGGGTAGGGAGTGTGACCTACCTGGAAGGGGCTTCTGGAGAGGTTGCCCTGGCAGAGCCCCACCTCCTCCAGGAAAAGACAATAGCACCAGGCCCCAGCCCTGGAGAAGCCTGACCAACCAGGGAAGTCCCACGGCCTCCTCCATGGAGCTCCGCCTCTAGACCTAGGGTTGGCACTTTGGGGTCAGGCCAGCTGCTGGGGAGCCCTGGGCCCTGACACATGCACCCTCCCAACAGGAGTGGGGCTCTGGGGGCCACTGGGCTCACGCCCATCACAGCCACTCTCCAAGGCCTTGGCACAATGGGGTCCTTGAGCTGCTGTGCCCCGGGGGGTGCGCTGAGATACGCCCTGTGCTGACAGTGGTCATTGCACTTTTCCCACCCGGGCCTCACGTGGGGAGCCCTGCCAAGCCCAGGCTGTGGTGTACACAGGGGCTGGGCTGCAGGGCAGGGCTCTGGAGTGGCCTCACCCGGAGCAGGGTGGGAAAAGGAGTCAGCTGGGGTCCAGGCAGGACTAAGGCTAAAGCCACCAGTGAGAAATCTGGGCATGAGGGTGGCCACCAGGCGGGCTCCTTGGGGGAAATTGAGTCGAGGGCTGCGCTTCCTCACTGTGGCCAGAGGTGGCCTGAAGGTCAGCTGACCAGACACAGAGCTGCCTCGGTCACAAGCCCGCCACAGCTCAGTGTGCCACCCCTGAGTGACATCCCTAGGCCGACTGGCACAGTGGAGGGAATTGACACCCAGGGTCTTGTGATGTCCCCGGGCACTGGGATGGAGAAGCAGCGCAGCACTCTGGGGCACAGACACAGTTGGCAGCGAAGGGTCTGCTCCCGCGTGGCCTTGGGTCCAATCCTGCCCCACACGTCGCTTCATGCCTCTGGGCCTCCGTTTCCTCACTGTGCCCTGGGGACATTAGCAGTGTCTTCCAGCAGGGATGTGAGTGTGAGGTGCCCATTCCTCCCCAGGGAGGCTGCCAGCTGCAGGCAGCCTGGCAGTGAGGAGCCCTCACCCCTGCTGCCACCGCAGTGGCCAGCCCCTGGGCCCCAGCTCACACCACAAACACTTGCCTCCCTCTCAACTTGCTTCCGGCATGTTCTCGGTCTCGCTGGACGTTAGTTTACCATCGGTTGCTGAACATTCCGCAGCTTCTATTATTTCAGAACTAATTTAAGGATTAAAAAATAATTCTCCCAATTACTATGCAAAGCCCTGGGCAGCCAAATAAACAGGGGGCAGGTGCTGCCATCCAAGGAAAGGGCCCCCCCTGCAGCCTTGGGCAGACAGCTGTGCAGGGCAGCTGCGGTGCAGCTCAGCCCCCAGGGCTGCAGGGGTGGAGTCGGGGTGGCTGAGAGGGATCCCCGGGAGCAGCCCAGCCTGGGCCCAACATCTGAGGGTTGCTTGCCCCTATCCCCCACCCAGGACGGCTGCAGCCACAGTGAGCCCAGCCCCAGCTGTCACCTCCACCAAT
Organism: Colobus angolensis palliatus; assembly: GCF_000951035.1. Classification (NCBI taxonomy): domain Eukaryota; kingdom Metazoa; phylum Chordata; class Mammalia; order Primates; family Cercopithecidae; genus Colobus; species Colobus angolensis. The sequence continues at coordinate 381,024 of NW_012118310.1, forward strand.
TGTGCTGGGTGGTGCTGCCCTGGCTGGGCCTGCAACACAGGGACAGGCTCATGAACTGTGAAGGATTCAGTCCACCGGGCGCCTTGGGGCTGGCCAGGCATCTTTGGACAGGGCCAGGAGAGTCTGTGGTAGACCAGCAGCCCACATGGGGTGGGGGGCCAGGGTTTGATACACTCAAGGCTGATTCACGCAGCTTTAATTAGCTTCCTGCACCTGCTCTGAGGTCTGGGTGATCAAGGCTGGGCACCAGCTGCCACACCCTCACCCCCTGCCTGGTCCAGCACCTGACCTCAGGGGCCCAGCCGGCCAGGGCTGGTCAGGCAGAGCTGGGGAGTGCCGGGGTGGGCGCAGGAAGGAGCTGAGTCCCTGGGCCCTGGTCCAATGCCCCGCCCCCTCCCGGCCCCTCGTCAGCAGCGGCCGGCCGGTGAGCTCATCTCTTCCTGGGCTGTAAATATCACCCAAGTGCTCACGACTCCCAAATGTGTCCTCCAGCCGGGCCCCTCTGCTGAGCTCAGCCTGCACAGCCCACACGACACCCCCGCCCAGATGTCTTCTGGGCCTCGACAAAGCGGCCGCTCCTCTCGGCGCCCCCACCTCAGGGACGCGCGCCCCGCGCCGGCTGCTCAGGGCGGACGCCTGGGAGCCCTGCCTGCCGCCTCCACCCCATGGGAGTGTCCATGCATCCTACTGAGTCCAACTGAAAACTCGTCCACTTCCTTCTGGATCCTCTCACCCCCTTCTCAGGCCTGGTCAGACTGTGCCCAACTCCCCAGCCCTGCCACTGCACAGGCCCCCACTGTGGCCTGGAGGGGAGGGTGCAGAGCCCTGAGGGCAGCTGGTGGTGACAGCCCCGAAGGTGGCCTGAGGGTGACAGGTGCCTGCTTCTTAGTGAGGAGTGGGCCCAGCAGAGGTAATGAACTCCTCGTCCTGGGAGGTGTACAAGCTGAGGCAGGACCTGCTGTCCTTCCACAACCCACTGAGGGCGCCAGCATCCACTGCAGGTGGGTCGCTCAGGTGGGGCTCAAGGCTCTTTGGAAATGGGTGACTTCAGTTTCCTGGCTCTGACTGCAAGGAGCCCCCAGCCTCAGCTGAGAGCCCTACTCCAGATCCAGCAGTTTGGCTGTATCTTCTCAGGCATGACAGGGGCCACTTGGGAGAAAAACTGCATTAATAAAACCCTGCCCATGCCAGTGCCCAGGCACAGCCTGGGAGACTCCTGGGCCTGGTCGTGCGGTTGCAGAGACTGGGGGTGCCAGAGGTGCTGATGGTGGAGCTCCAGGCACAGGGCAGAGACTGCACAAAATCTTGACACCAGGCTGTCCACAGAGAGGCCTCTGCTGGGGCTGCCAACACTCTCCTGGGCCCAGAGGGGCTGCAGAGGTAGCCCTGGGCAAACAGCACCCCACCCCCGCAGGGCTGCCCTGCCTGAGCTGCCCTCAGCTCCGGGGCAAGGCTACTGGCCCTAGAGCTCAGGTGAGCAAAGGGGCAAACTGCAGGTGGAGGTGTGGGCAGCCACTTGGGGGGACCTCAGCACCTATGGGCACAGGCACAGGGTCTCTCAGAAGAGACAGTGCATGTGGGATGATCCTGAGGAGGGTACGGGTCAGACAGGACCACCGCATCCTGACTCTGCCTTGTGCTTGATGGGAGGGGTCTGAGCTCCCGCCTTGGGCCGCAGCACAGGCACAGAGAAGCTGGCGGAGGAGCTGGGGCCTAGGCTGCTAGGCGCGTCCTCCCCCCTTCTTCTCCCTGCTTCTCCTCCCCCCAGGCTTTTGGAGCCCCGGCCGCCCCCACGACCATCTGGCTCCACCAGCAACGCTCCCCCACACCCTCCTCCACGCCACTGTTTTTCTCCCTCTCCCCCTCCCCAGCCACTGCCCTGGTGGGGAGGGGGCCCTTTCCTGGGAAGGCTTCCTAGCCACGTGGCCCTTCCCTTTTGTTTCTGAGTCCTCTTCTGCCCAGGCCGTGGGAAAGTGTGCCTGTGCATATTTCTGCCTGTGCGTATTTTTGCCTGGATGCGTGTGCTGCTCTCGAGTCCATGGTGTGTGCCTGTGTGTGGATATGTGTTCCCTGCCCTGCTGTGTGTGCATGAGTGTATGCATACATGGGTATAGGGACATGCAGACCCACCAGGGCTTGTGTTTGGGGTGTGGGTATGGTGTAAGTGGGGGTGCCCCGGGCACATGCATGTGGGGTCTAGTGTGACCACCGGCAGTGGTATAAGGGTGCATGAAGCCCCCACTGGGCCTTGAGGCCAGGCCCGACCCGCCCAACTGTCCTTAAGGGCCTTCCTCTCCTGTCACCCGCCAGGGGTAGGAACAGGGTCCCTCATCCTCTGCCTCCTCCTGGGGGCTGCCCGGGCAGGCTGACTAGGGTGGAGGGCCCCAGAGCAAATGTCCCCGCAGGGGCTGCTATCTCCAGACCCATGGACCTGGTGTGTGCTCCATCAGCCAGGCTCAGTGACGTCAGCCACCAAGCACGCTCCATCTGTGTGGCTGGGGGGGCAGGGGCACCTGACGTTGGAGCTGTCCCAGGCTGTCCCACCCGTGGTGCCAGGCAACTCCCCTTCTTCTGGGGCCTTGTGATGGGGGAGAGGCTGCCCGTCCAGCGCCCACCCCTGCTTCTCATCGCCCACAGCACCCTAGCCTGAGAGGCCACAGCTTAAGAAAAGAGCTCTTTATTCCACGTCGTCCGATATTTTTACACAAGTAAAATAAAATGCATATCTCTATATACCGCGATCTGGGTGGGAGGCGGCGTTCTGGAACAAACGCTGCCGCCAAACCCTGTAAACATGATGGGGTGGAGATGGGGGTGGCGGGCGGGAGGCGTCCGTCAGGGAGGGCCTGGCCTGGCCTGCCCCACGGGTCGGCCGCCCGGCTGGCTGGCGGCGTGGAGAGAGACCCCGTATGTACAAACACCTGGCTGCTGAGCACGCTCTCGTGTCCGCTGGGGGTCAGCAGGGCCCCAGCACTGTCCAGAGCACCAGTGCCAGGCCCAGGGGGGCGAGGCTGCAGGCGAGGCTGGGCAGGGCACCTGAGCCCTCTGAGTCACCAGTCCCGCCACCCCCGCTGCCTGCCTGGCCCAGACGGCAGTGGCTGCGGGTGCGATTCTTGCGGGAACAGCCTGGCCTCCGGCGAGGGCCTGAGGTTGGGAACCCTGGTGGCTCAGAGCCCTCGGGCCGCACTGCGGTGAGCGGGGGCTCAGCAGAGCCAGGCAGAGCCCCAAAGGGGGAGTCGTTGATGTGCCGTGGGCCAGAGCCGTTGCCTGGGGGGCTGTCACCAGGCGGCACGCGTCCCTTCAGCGCATTGCCTGCCGAAGCCGGTCTCCCAGGCTCCAGTACCGAGGCCTTGTCGGCGGCGTCTGGCTGGCAGCACTTGGGAAGCCCCAGCGGCTCCTCGTTGGTGGCCCTGCCAGTCCAGATGGGATGGTAAGGGCCGGTGGCCACAGCACAGCCCTGCAGGTCATTGGCAGCTAGGCGTTTCAGGTCACGACCAGCCAGGCGTTGCGGGAGGCTGCAGGGCACCTCGGAGGAGGAGCCGCGGAACTTCTGCAGCCAGGCCCAGAGCGGGCGTGCCCGGCAGTCACACACCCAGGGGTTGTCGTTGAGCCTCAGGTACTGCAGGGCACGCAGGGGCGCCAGGGCCTCGGTGGGCAGCGCTGATAGATTGTTGGCAAACAGATAGAGTGTCATGAGGCGGCCAAGGTCACGAAAGGCGTGCGGATGCACGTGGGCCACGCGGTTCTGGTGCAGCAGGAGACGGTCGAGGCTGTGCAGGCCGCGGAAGGCGCGCTCGGGCACGCTGGAGATGCGGTTGCCGTGCAGGAAGAGGTGTGTGAGGTTGCCCAGGTCGCGGAAGGTGTCATCAGGCAGCGCCTGCAGCGCGTTATCCTGCAGGTAGAGGTACTGCAGGGCAGCCAGGCCACGGAACAGGCCCGGACCCAGCTCCTGCAGGCCACAGCGGTCCAGGTGCAGCGTGTGCAGGCGGCCCAGGCCGTGGAAGGTGGCAGGGTCCACAGACCGGAGCTGTGCATTGTCGCTGAGGTCCAGCTGCTCCAGGAGGGCCAGGCCAGTGAAGGCGGCCGCGTCAATTCGGGCCAGCACATTCGAGTGCAGCCACAGGATGGTGAGGTTGCGACAGGCGCGGAAGCTGGCAGCTGGCACATGTGAGATGCGGTTGCCGTGCAGGAAGATGCGCTGGCTGGAGGCAGGGATGCCCGCGGGCACAGCCTGAAGGCCCTGCTGGGGGCAGCTTGTTGTCACCTTGGGCTCATTGTAGCATACACAGGCGCCTGGGCACGGGGCTGCCACCCGCCAGGCCTGCAGCCACAGCACCCATGCCAGCAGCCGGCTCCCTGTTGGCAGAAGACAGAGTGGTTAGCAGGCAGGGCAGGGGTACTGGAGACGTTGGAGGTTTTGCTAGAGCCAGGTGGGCCCTGGGGATTGGGTCTCAGGAAGGCCTGGGGCTAGGTCCAAGATGTGGCCACCACCCTGGGAATCACGGTGTTGGGATCCCTGCTTCACAGGCCTCATGGACGACGCTGGGCTAGAACATGCCTTGGAGTCACACACTCCACCCTGGAAGCCACATCTGCAGACTCCCCATATCACACATCCGGTGCCCACACACCCGGAGCAGCCCACTGGGTTACCAGGGGCACTCACTTGAAGGCCTCCTGGAATGGGCGCTGGCAACTGCAGGCACCTCCTCAGGACTCCGGTGAACACAGAGCCCACACTGCACGAGTCTCCAGGGCTCCCAGTGGGGGTTCCACCCACAGGGCCTAGGAAACACTGCAGTGGGGCTGGGGTCCCTCTGGGTACCTCTGCTATCTCAGAAACAAGCTCCTGGATGCCCAAGGGTGGGGGTGGAGGGCGAGTGTGTCCAGGGCTCGGGAGGAGGAGTCACGTCCCACAACCACCCAGGCAGGCTGCTCCCTCCTCCACACATCCTCCTTTCAAGCACTTCCTGACTTGGCAGGAACCCCTCCTGAAGCCTCCACCCCCTGGCCTCATTCTCTGCTCCATCTCCTCCCTGGGAGGAGTTCGCTCCTCCCCAGCCAACCCCTGCAGTGCCAGCTGCCTGCACCCCTCCCACCCAGATGCCATCAGCAAGGACAGCCTCCCAGTGGGTTCTCCCTCAGCCCCAGGGGCCTGTAAGCCCTCCTCCATTACAGGGCCAGATACACCCGGGGCTTCACCAAGGCCCTGCATGGGCAGTAGTACCTGCTGGGATGCCACATCCAGAGCTGGTCTCACCAGCGGGGTCACCCACTCCGGAGTAAGCTTTCCTGCCTCTCATTCCACCATTGAGCCCCCACCCCTTTCGAATGCTGAAAATTCCTTCTGCCTTCAGGAGTGAGTCTATTAAAATGTGAATCCCCCTGGGAGGGTTATTCCTTATCAGCCAACACTTGAGTTATCAGCAAACACCTGCATTGACAGCTAACACCTTCCTCGGCAGCTGGCTAAGAGCAGGATCCTGCAGACAGGATGCCAGCTAAGTGCTGGGGTTGGAGCCAGGCAGGAGGAATGAGCGGACCACAGGCCAGCTTCCCCAACCCAGAACTGTGACCCCGGGGCCCTCCCACCCGCAAGGGGCCCCTGCCCCACTGGGTCCTGTCTACTTGGGCAGACAGTGCAGATGCCCCAAACACAGAGCCCAGCAAGCCCAGAACGTGCAGTGATCGCTGGGCATGTGCGTCCTCCCAGACTCAGGTTCACAGGTCCTGAGACCCCTTTCCCCACAGCCTGGGGGCCTCCTCTGCCACACTTCCTGCCCCAGGGCCATTTGTTGGCTACTAGGAAAATGGCAGCCCAGGGATGGGGGTCTGGAGGCCCCTCCCTGGGTGGGCTGGGCGAGGAAAGCACCTGGCCTTGGGTTCTCTTTTAAACTGCAGACACCCTCTCTGCTTTCTTCCTATACACTCTTCCTAGGAAGGTGGGGCCTGACCATGCCAGCTCCCCATTGCTGTCTCACCTGCTGTCACCAGAGAGAAAACTGTGCTATGTAAATGGCACTTCCTGTCCTGGGGCCAGGTGGGGTGGAGGCCCCAGGTGCTCTGGGGGCAGGGGCAGGACTCACATTACTGAGCACACCACACCACCGACTGTGGGGGTCACCAACTGAGCCTTGTCATCAACCATACGGTGTGGCTGTACCCACCAAGACTAGCCACCCACGGTGGCCACGCCTGCCACACCACCACTGAGCCACGCCACCATCCCACCACCGTCCTGTGGCTCCAGGCCTGAAGCTGTGGGCTGTCAGTCTGGCTGTGGTCGGGGCTCAGCTCACTCCCCCTGAACCGAGCCCTGTGCTCAGAGATCTCCTCCCTCCTGGAGCTGCTGTGTCCACTCTAAACATGGCCCCAGTGAGAAGCCAGAACTGAGCCACACGGTGGTGTGGGGTCAGGGGAGACAAGGGAGGACATGGGGGAGTGGCCACGTGGCGCTCAGTTCTGCCAGGAAGTGGGTATTGGGCACAAAGACACGGCTTGGTTCCTGCCGAGACAACTGCTTTTCGTAAACCAACTTCTGAGAGTCGGGTGAGGTGGGCTCTCTCCTCACTGCAGCCACGGTAATTGGCTCCAGCCCGGCCCCCCTTGGGGCCTGCCCGCTGGTCTCCATGGCAACCCCTCTGCTGAGCGAGCAGGAGGGGGCATCTTTTTATGAGATAATCAAACCTAACTTTGCAGCATGGGTTTGTCTTCACAGCTGGGGCCCCGGAGTGAGGGAGACCCAGCCAGGTGGTGGGAGGGCATCCTCTGACCCCACCCCAGGGGGCCAGACCTGTGACTCACCGGCCTCCTCCTTGTCCCCATGGTGGACTGCAGCCCCTCACAACCCCAAAAGACCTCCCTGGCCCGTGGCCCCTGACCTGTTCCCTGGGCTCTGCAGCCTCAAGGCCACAAGGTCTCTCTGGCCCTCTATCTGCCTTTCTCTCTCTTCTATCTGCCCGGCCAACTCTAACAGGATACTCTACTGTCCTTCTGGAGACAGCCCGGCCTCCCTGCCTGCCATTACCCCACTTTCCACTCTCACCCAGTCTCACCCTGGTCCCAATTCTCACAGATCATCTAGTATGAGCTCTGTCCTTCCTGCCCCCTGTATATGGGGTGAGCAACCAGCCCTGCCACGGCCCCAGCTCTCACAGAGAAACCATGGAGAGTGTGCCTGTCCACCGTCCCCACCCAGGACGGCTCTGCGGCCACCTGAGCCTGTGAGGGCCCCAGCGGGCTCTCCTCCGTGTCCAAGCTGCACATAAACTGGCACATCTGTGCCTCTCCCACCCTCCCAGGCCAATTTGCATCTCTTCTTTCCTCCAGGGTCTCGTCCTGGGACCCCCCGGAGGATGGCCCTGCTGGCTGTCAGGGCTGGGTTATAGCTGGGAGCTCCTGTCTCAGCCCAGGCCTGGCTCCAGAGCCAGGTCTGGGGAGGGCTGGCTCTCCTGCCTGGAAGGCTCTGAGCTTTCCCAGGGGGGACAGTGACCGGATGCTGACCCAGGGCCTCTCCCTGCAGCAGCCAGACTGGGCAGGGCAGGACCCAGGATTACCAGGCTGAAGGCCTAGGAGGCTGGGCAGCAAACAGTCCAGGACGTGTCCCCCTGACGGGAGCAACAGGCGGCCCAGGTGGGCACCTGCACCATCAGCTCCGCTGAATGGAGGGCTGTTCACGTTCACCACAGGAGGGAGTGAGGAAGGAGGAGGAAGGGGGAGGGTGAGGACGATGGCAGGAGCAGAGGTGAGGGGTGGAGAAAGGGGATGGGGAGGTGGCGGTGAGAGGTTCTGGGGATGCGCCCAGCTGGCGGGCAGGCAGGCGGCTGCTGAGGTCAGCAGCTCACCCCAGCAGCCCAGGTAGCTAAGCCAAGCCGAGTAGGGATGGCCTTCTTCATGTCGTCCCTGGTCCCAACTGTTCCTGGGGCCCCGCCCACCTCCATGCCCTGCCAAGCCTGGGTTGAGGTCCCACAGGGATGCCTCTGCTTCTGCCCAGTGAGGCCAGGAGGCAGCACAGGGCAGGCAGCTGTGGAGGCCCCGAGCACCGGCTTTCATCGCACACAGCTCGGTGCCTTCAGGCCCCGATGCTGCCCCTGAGCTGTGATCACCGGAGGGTCCCATCACCTGCTATAAAAAGATGTGAGTCAGCAATACATTTACAGATTAGGAAACTGAGGCAGTGAGTGGTTAAGCCCTGCCCTGCTCCCACCCCAGACTACCCAGGTGGAGAGGTGGCCAAGGGAGATAGTCACAGTGCTGCCCAGAGGGACCACGAGGAGTGTCCTGCCCAAGCATGAAGGATGGTGGCCTGGCTAGTAATGGGGGAGGGTATGGAGGGGCTGGGCTGCAGGCCACGTGCAGAGGGGCAGGCAGCGTGCTCCTGTGCCAAGGGTGGCTGGGAGGGGAATCACCAGGGAGGTTCTGAGCTGCTGCTTCCCAGGGCTGGGGTAAGAGGCTGCAGAGGGCTGGGGCTGGGGGTGGGGCCAGCTGTAGCACAGCCGGGACAGCAGTCAGCTCAGGATCCTCTTAGACACCAGCCATGTCCCCGTGAGGCGGTCACGTCACAGACCACAGTTATGAGGCAGAACAGGAGGCCACAGCTCAGTGCACCAAGGCCAGAAATAGCTCTGGGCGGGGGTGGTGGGCCTGTGTCATCCCCACACCACAGAGGGTCAGGGCACCCCTCCCACGCCTGCTCCCCACTCCTGGCCCTCCACCACTGACTCACTCCCCCCGCCCCCCACCCATCTGTCCCCCAATCCTCGCTTGTTTCTCACATGCACACCCACCCGCCATCCATCCTCAGGCCCACAGACACGTGCAGGGGCAGCCAGAATTCCCATGGCGTTTCCTGTGCCCTTCCAGGGCTCCGGGTGCTGGGGCAGGAGGTTGGCAGCAGCTCCTGGTGGGGGCAGTCTGCCCTTGAGGGGTCCTGAATCTCCTAGGGAAGTGGGTACCAGCCCCTGTTGCCCTGGCTCTGGCCCCTGCTCCTTGTTAATCTTGGCTGCGGTGCCGGGGTAGGCAGTTGAGGTCAATACCAGGCAAGGACACCTGCCATGGTGAGAGGGCACTGGGCCCAGACTGAAGCAGCTCCAGGCCTAGCTAGCTACATGCTGTGGAGGAAACTGAGGCCCAGTGTGGGAGCCTTCGGGACTGGCCTCCTGAGTGTGCCTGGTGCTCCCTCTTTGGCTCCACGCCTTGCCCTGGCCAGCAGGGCTTATCCCTGCCCCATTATGCTGGGCTCACCGGAGACGACGAGATGTGGGTGGGTCCAGGGCCAGCAGCCAGGCCATGGGCTGGGCCCTTCAGTCCAGCAAATTCTCTTGGAGGGGGTGTCAAGTTTATTGACCCATTTTACAGATGAGGAACATGAGAACTGGTGTGGGTATAATCAATAGCAAACACCATCAAAGGTCAAATCCAGTCATATGCTACTTAAAAGAAACGTGCCTGAAAGTACATAAAATCTTATAATTAAATATATTGTCAGACAAATAATAACAAGTAAAGCAGGAGAAGCCACAGCCCCGGGGGCTAGCGGGGCTCCCAGCCTCATGGCCCCAGGGGTGTTGAAAGGTCTTGCTGGGCAGTAAAGGCTCAGCCACCCCCGCTCCTAACCTGAGCTCCACAGTCCTGTTTCCAGCCAGCAGGGCACCCTGAGAGGGTACACCTTTCAAGTCAAAGACCCTGAAGCTAGCAGAGGATGGCCTGGCCCAGGTGAGAGCTGGCAGCACTGGATGGCACCCTCACCCCAAGGACACATCAATGTGGGCCACAATGTGCAAGATCATCTACTCCCTTGGCCCTCCCTCTGTCCCTTGGCAAGGTGTGAAGTGGCCCCTGTCGCAGGTGCTGTGCGGAGTGCTGCCCACACGAGACCAGGCCGAGGAGCCAGGTTCCAGGCACTCACGGTCCAGGGCCAGCTGACCACGGGTGGCCACCCTGCTGCACGACAGGTGCCCTATGGGAGGGTTAGGAGCCACAGAGGCCTGAGCTGGCCCCAGGCAGCATGAGGATGTTGGCAGGAGCCCAGGAGCCCACTGCCAGCCAAAGGGTCTTGGCAGAGCTCCTAGTGGGCAGGATCCTTGGCCTGGCACCTAGGCCTCAAGGATTCATGTTTGGTCAAGGCTGGGCTGCCTGTGTGGAGGGCTCCAGAACCTTGCCCCATCCAGCCCACACACCCCTCACTGGAGGTGCACCCTCCTCGGCTCCCACCCCAGTGAGCCCCACACTGGGGGTCCCTGGGGGCTCTGCCCAGTGGAGGCCTCACCCAGCCCAGGGCACAGCCAGTATTCCCTTGCCCCACAGGAGGCTAGAGCCCACCCTGCTCCTCCACACTCTATCAGGAGCCAACAAACACCCGCTGCCTAATTATCTGGAGAATTCTGTCTCCACCAAGGGCTCATCTTGGTCCCGCAGTTAATTCAATCCAGCAGCCACAGCGAGCTGAGTCCCCAGAGGACGCTAATGAGGAAGTGGCCGGTAGCTGGCATGCTCCCACCCTGGGGATGCACCCTGAGCCAGGCCTGGGCCCAGCATTGCCATACACCTGCCTCCCAGACCCATCTGCCTGCCTGATCCTGCCCAGTACCTGGTGCCTAGCCCTCCATTCCCATGGGCTAGCATCCAGACCTAAGCCCCAGCCCTCCCATACTCCCCCAGGGCCCTAAATCTGCTGCACGCACAAGGCTGACCACTGCCTGTGAGCCCAGAGTGTTGGCCTTGACAGGGCAGGAGGAAGTACAAGAGCACATGCTCAGGGTGCACGAGCCAGAAGCACAGACTCAGTGCATGCAATGGGGACCCCTGGGGGTGCACACAATAGGCATGCATGCTGGAAACACACAATCAGAGCCCCCAGGCTGGTCAGGGCTCAGGCAGAGTCCACTGAGCAGTAGAGGGTTGCTGGGATGTGAGCCCCTCCCAGGAGCCAGGGCCCGGCTGGAGGGTCTGCACGCCACTGCAGCAAAGGAAGACGGGTGGGCACATCCCCATGCGTTCTCTCGCCCTCGGCACTTGTAAAACATGATCAACCAGGCAGGCGAGCGGCCTCTGCCCGAGCAGAATTTATTCTGCTGTGAAAAGACACGTGTGGGTCCTGAGGCTCTTGCCGGCTCGTTCTCAGCAGCCTCAGATCAGCCTCAGTCAGCAGGAGAGCAGCTGGACAGGCTCCCATTGGAGCCATCCCAGGGACCGCCCAGCCCTTCACATTAGAAACTGAGCTGGGGGCAGCAGCTGGCCCATGGCACAGGAGCAGTGCCTGGTAAGACCATGGACAAGCCCAGGCAGGCAGGGCCAGTGGGATCCAGCGCTCCCCAGGGGATGAGGGGTCCAAGAGGTGGCAGAGGATCCTCCCCAGCCTGGGACGCTCCCATTGGAATTCCTCCAGTTGAGGCCAGAGCTCCGTGTCCGGGGGCTGGAGTGGAACCCTTTTCAGAGCCGACGGGCCTTGGCCTCCTGTTCTACTGGCACCTGGCAAACTGGCCCAAGGGCTGGCTGCTGCTTCTGTAAAGGATGTGTTATTGGCGGCCAGCCACACCTATGTGTTCACGCATTGTCCATGGCTGCTTTCCCGTGACAACAGCAGAGCTGAGTTGTTATGACACACTGTGTGGCCCACAAAGCTGGAATTATTTAGTATCACACCATTCACATCAACAGTTTGCCAACCTGGTTTGTGAGCAAGCCGAGTGTGGAGGCTGCCACCTTCACCCTCACAATGGCCCCAGCAGTTCACTCAGACCCCCACCTAATGAAAAGGAAACCAAGGGTCAGAGAAGACCACGGTCCTGCTGAAGTCACATAGCCAGGTGAAAACAGCCTAGTAACTTCAGTGCAAGCTCAGCTCTGTGGAGACCTGGGCAAGGTCAGCATCGCATGGAGGCCTAGGGTGAGGGGTTCTAGGCAAAAAGGAGACTCAGAAATACCGAAATACTCTGCAGGTCAAAAGAAAAATATCATTTTTGTAAAGAGGCTGTCAGGAGGCTCACAGTCAAACGTGCATAAAATAGGACAACTTAACACAAATAAGTTGGGAGGGGTGGCTCACACAGCCTCCTGAGTAGCTGGGATTACATACACACACACACACACACACACACACACACACAAAGAGAACAGAATGGTGGTAAGGAGAGGGGAACAGCAGAGGAAGTGCTGAATGACACAGTCCGACTTGGGAGGAAAGGACTTGGGTGGTACTTCAGAGGAGACAAATCCAGTGCAGGTAGTTTTGAGCAGGGCGGTGGTTTAACTGAGGTGGGGGTTCTCTGGGGACAGGGCCTCTCCATGCCAGTCCACCCACCCTGGAACCCTGCAAAGGCTGGGCCAAGGCCCCTCCCTGCACCTTGTATCAGGGACTCTGGCCAGGTCACACCAAGGTGGTTTATGACCCATTAACATCAAGCTGCCTCCCTGGGTGGACAGGACCTGGAAAGAGGTGACTGGGGCAAATCCATGCCAATGTACTTCCCAGGACATGAGGATTCCAGACTCTGTGAAAGGGATCTTCACAGTTAAGAACAAAGAAATATTAAAGATGAGAACACTTGGTCCAGGAAACAAAAGAGGAAAGGGTGTGCAGTTCCTCCTTGCAAACAGGATGCCCTGGACCACCCTCCACGGCCTCAGGCCTGGTTGCTCCTGCAGACCCATGGCCAAGATTGTGAAGGAAAACTAGGCTGCGGAGGCATTTTCTGTCCTTGTTATCATCATTGTAAACATACTTATCATCACCATCACCATCCTATCATCATCACCATCATCACCATTATCACCATTACCATCCTCATCACCATCACCATCATCACTGTCACCACCACTATCATCATCACCATCCTCATCACCATCATCACCATTCTCATCACCATGATCACCATCACTATCATCATCACCATCCTCATAACCTCATCACCATTCTCATCACCATGATCACCATCACTATCATCATCACCTCATCACCATAATCACCATCCTCAACACCATCATCACCATTACCATCATCACCATCACTATCATCATCACCATCCTCATCACCATCATCACCATCCTCAACACCATCATCACCATCACTATCATCATCACCATCCTCATCATCACCATCCTCAACACCATCATCACCATCACTATCACCATCACTATCATCATCACCATCCTCAACACCATCACCATCCTATCATCATCACCATCCTCATTACCATCCTCACCACCACTATCACCATCATCATCATCATCACCATCATCATTATTACCATTACCATCCTCATCACCATCATCACCATCACTGTCACCACCACTATCATCACCATCCTCATCACCATCATCACCATCCTCAACACCATCATAACCATCACTATCACCATCACTATCATCATCACCATCCTCAAAACCATTATTACCATTACCATCATCACCATCACTATCATCATCATCACCATCCTCATCCTCATCACCATCACCATCCTCAACACCATTACCATTACCATCATCACCATCACTATCATCATCACTATCATCATCACCATCCTCATCATCACTATCCTCAACACCATCATCACCATCACTATCACCATCATCACCATCACTATCACCATCACCATCATCACCATCCTCAACACCATCATCACCATCACTATCACCATCACTATCATCATCACCGTCCTCATCACCACCATCACCATCACTATCACCATCA
>NW_012118310.1:395413-412362 GCF_000951035.1 Colobus angolensis palliatus
CACCATCATCACCATCACTATCACCATCACCAACATCACCATCCTCAACACCATCATCACCATCACTATCACCATCACTATCATCACCATCCTCATCACCATCACCACCTTCACCATCCTCACCACCATCATCACATCATGAGCATCACCATCCTCACCACCATCATCACATCACTAGCATCACCATCCTCATCACCATCATCACTATCACCATCAATATCACCATCACTATCATCATCACCATCCTCATCAACATCACCATCATTTTCATCACCACCATTACTATCATCATCACCATCGTCACCATCATCCTTATCCTCCTCATCATCACTATAACCATCATCACCATCCTCATCCTCATCCTTAGCATTCCCATCACCATCCTCATCATCACCATCAGCATCCTCATCACTATCATCACCATCACCATCCTCATCCTTGTCACCTCATCACCATCAACATCCCAATCACCATCATCAGCATCCTCATCACCATCATCACCATCATCCTTATCCTCATCACTATCATCACCATCATCAGCATCACCAACTTCATCCTCATCACCATCATCACCATCACCATCACCATCCTCATCACCATCCTCATCCTTGTCACCATCATCACCCTCCTCATCCTCATCACCATCAGCATCATCACTATCATCACCATCCTCATCCTTGTCACCATCACCATCAGCATCCTCATCACCTAATCACCCTCCTTATCCTTGTCACCATCACCACCATCCTCATCCTCATCACCATCCTCATCCTCCTCACCAGCATCACCATCAGCATCCACATCCTTGTCACCATCATCATCTTCATCATCATCACTATCATCACCACTATCATCACACCAGTTCTGTGTAAGACCCTTAGATAGAGGGCAGCCTGGGGCTGATCTCACACAAGGATAGGAAGCCCCAGGTGATCAGTGGGTCAGTACTGGGTGGACACCAGATGTCCCTGGGCAGATGCCCTGGCCCAAGGATGGGAAGGGGAAGAGGACAAGGGACAGGGAGTAAGGAATGAGGGTCCCTTGCCTCCCTGGGACAGCACAAGGTGCAGTCTTTCCTCATTCTTGGAGGTTTCAGGACATTCCTGTGCTGCATCCTCCCATAGTACAGTGAGGGGGTGACTGTCAACACCACTCCTCAGATGAGGCACTGACTGAGGCAAGTGCCTTGCTGGCCATCTTGCGAGGCCAGGAGACAGGGCACACAATCTGGGCTCCAAGATCCCTGCCCACCCCCATCCTCATCACCACTATCCTTATCACCATGATCATCCCCAGGTGATTTTGAGCAGGTAGTTTTGAGCAGGGCGGTGGTTTAACTGAGGTAGGGGTTCTCTGGGGACAGGGCCTCTCCATGCCAGTCCACCCACCCTGGAACCCTGCAGAGATGGGCCAAGGCCCCTCCCTGCACCTTGTATCAGGGACTCTGGCCAGAGCAGACCCTGAGTCCCAGGGATGACACAGCAGGGAGGGGCAGCCACTCTGGGCTCCCTAGTTCCCCATAGCACCTCAACCTCAGCCCAGGAGGCCGCCTTCCCAGGGATGGCTGAGGGTGGGCCCTGGGGTCTTGCAGCACCCCCTCACAGAGTAGGCAGAGAAACAGCCAGCCCCCTCCAAATCTGTCCCCATACCAGTGATGTGAGGACAATGAGAGCACCCACCACCCCCACAGGACCCCAAAGAAACCCCACCCAGTCCCCCACCCAGCATCCTGCCTCCCCAGAGGCCTGCCAATCTGACCTGGGTCAGCCTCATCTCAGGTGAGGAGCCCAGGGAGGCAAGGTATAGCTCACAGTGTCCCAGAGCCACAAGGACCCCTCTGCTCCAGTGGTCTTGCAAGGCCACTCTGGCCTGACCTGGCAGTAGGCCTGCTTTATCGAGGAGATATGGCAGGCAGGAGCCTGGCTGCATCTGGGCTGGAGGAGGAGGCAGCAGCCAGGCTGTGCTACAAACCCACCTGGAGCCACTTCCTCGCTGCTTCTGCCCATCTCAGCCTTAGCAGAGAAAGGAGGCTCCAGGACAGGCCTGAGGCCTGGTGCAGCCTGACTCATCTCATAAGAGACCCGGACTGTGCTCAGAGTCGAGTTGCTGTGGCTTCTCATGCAACACTGATGGTCCCCCTTCCCTGCTCACCCACCATGTATTAGACACAGGGATCTGCATGACAGACACGTGTTCCTCCCCTCCAGAAACCCACTGAAATGAAGGTGATGCAGAGTGAGGAGTGGGGAGCACAGTGGCAGGCTGCTTCCCTAGAGAAACACCCAGAAAAAGGGATCCAGGGGCACCCAGGACCGATGGGCAGAAGAAAAGCTCCATCTCAACAGAGCAGCCAACCAGCTTCCCTCATAAAAGTGACCAGAAAACCAGTGACCACCAGGCATCTGGAAAACACATCAATGCAGAAAAAGAGAGAGAACGATGCTAGAGGAAGCTGACAGTATGGGAAAAAGATAAAAACTAGGAGAAACATCTCATTTATGTCTTCCTAGGCATAGACGGGGATTTAAAACAAGAACAGGGTGCTACGAGCAAGGAGGCATCAGACAAAAAGAAAGAGTGCCTGGAAATTAAAAATAGAATCACTAAAATTAAAAAAAAATCAATACAAGTGTTAGAAAACAAGGTCAAAGAAATCTTCCAGAAAGAAAAACAAAGGAGAAAGAAACATGAATGAGATTTGGGAGACAAATATAGGGGGGTTGAACATCTAAGGGGAGTTCCAGAAGAGAAAACAAACAACTGAGAAAAGTTAGTAAAGAAATAATACCAGAAAACTTTCCAAAGCTGAGTACCCAGTCCTCCCACTGGGCATTCACAGTGCACTTTCAGGCCCACAGCGGTCAAGAGAGGCCTGAAGCTCCAGGAGGAGAAGCTGGTCACAAAGATGCAACATGAAGCCGTGTGCAGCAGTGCACGCTAGTAATCCCAGCACTTTGGGAGACTGAGGTGGGAGGACCGCTTGAGGCCAGGAGTTTGAGACCAGCCTGTGCAACACAGTCTCTACAAAAAAGACCCTGTCTCTACAAAAAACTACAAAATTAGCCGGGTGTGGTGATGCATGCCTGTAATCCCAGCTACTTGGGAGGCTGAGGTGGAAGGATTACTTGAGCCCAGAAGTTTGAGGCTGCAGTGAGCCATGATCATGCCACTGCACTCCAGCCTGAGTGACAGAGTGAGACTCTTTCTCCAAAAAAAACAACACACACACACACACACACACAAAAGAAGATGCACTGTGGTATTGGCCGTCTTCACAGCACAGTAGATGCCAGGAAACAACAACACTGCAACAGCTTCATAGCTCTGAGGGGAAACTAATTTCAACATGGAATTCTGGATCGAGACAATCCAACTTGAACATACTGGTAAATACAGGAAGACTTCTGGAATGATTCTTCACTATATCTTCTTTACAGAGTTAGTCAGGCTTATGCTTCGGCCAAAATGAAGTGCAAACCCAGAAAGAGGAAAACGTGGGACCCAGGAAGCATTAACTGAAATCTCAACAGGCGGTGAAGGGAAGTTATGGGGCAGCAGGACAAGTGCTTGGGGTGAATCTTTACCCAGGGGAAAAATGAGACCCCCCCAATAGAAGCCCTGATGTGGGGAAGAGTAAGCCCATGAGGGTGGCGAATGCAGAAAAAGCATCAACTGTAAGCCCAAGAAAAACAAGAGGCCATGAAAGAGAAGGAAGGTCATCCACCCCATGGCAGGATTGCGAACAACATTTATGTGACCTGGGTTGGGAAACACTGGCTGTGAATTTAACTGATGGCAGCGAGACACCTGTGCCGGGGAGTGTGCTGCAGGAGACAGAACTGGATAGAAGCTGAGGAAATGTGGTGGCAACCACTGGCAAAGCCAGGGAACAGAGGCAACAGTGGCTGCCTCCCAGGAGGACGAGGAGCAGGGACAGATTGAGCCCATTCTCCAGACCAGCCTCCGAGGCCGGGTGCAGGTGTTAACTCTGTGCAATATGTTGTTGACCGAATGTTATTGTTTTTAAAAACAACTGCATATTTGGCACTAAAATCTCAGAAAACAGAGATAAATAGAAAGAAAAAAAGAAAGTGTATCTTCCAGAAGGTGGAGACAAATGTGGGTTAGAAGCAGGTGTCTCCAAGGTGCAGGAGGAGAGAGGAACGGTGAGAGCTCAAGAATACCGGGACACACAGCCCGGGGCAGCTGGCAGCTGGCCAGGGAGGATCCACACGCCGCTTTTCGGTCCCCTGCTCAGCCGAGAGTGGCTGAGGATGCATCTGGGTCTCCCAGGACACTATGGGCTCTTGGCCCCAGAGACTCCGCAATCCACATACCCAAAGGGGCAGCTTCCGGCCTAAAAGCCCAACTCTGTGCTTGGGCCTTCCCTGCAGGCCAAGCAGCTGCTCCCCTTGCCCAGCCTCAGAGTTCCTGCCTGCCCACCCAGCCCAGCCCACACACTGTGATGAAGCCCCATCCCTGGATTCCCTTTACCCCTGCCTGCTCCTGTGCCCTCCTTGTCCCAGATCTGAGCCCCCCACTCCAGGCTGGGGCCCCTCAGGAGCAGAGGGTAGGGGTGTGCGGTCAACACCCGGCAGGGGTCACTTAAAACTGGGGTGGGTGCACAGCCCCCGAGCCTCCTTCCTGACCTTGGCTGAGTGCACACGGGCTTCTCTCAGCTGCTGTGAGAGCCCCCAATGTGTCCCCGCAACCAAACCAATGCACGCACACAGCGGCGATGTGAATAAATAATTGCTCTTTTATTAACAAGTGATAAATTATTCCTATATGATTGTGTGTGATAACTCTTCCATATTTGAAATCAATTTGGGATGGAAACTGTTGTCGGCTTCTCACCCACGATGGGGGGAGGCCCAGGTGCCGCTGCCTCTTGGAAAACGAGGTCAGTGTATTTCAGCTACTTCCTGAGGCTGATGCGCCGCCCCACTGCGCAGGGCCAGGGGAAGAGGGTCAGCTGCCCTCTGGGAGGCCGGGCGGTTCAGCCTTATTTCCTCAGTATCTCTGTCTGGGACCCACCCTACCGAGCCCAGGGCACAGAGGGGTCCCCCAAGCCCAAGGTCACACTGGGCGTCACCACAGGGTCGTCAGGGGTTGGGGGGCCATGCACAGGCCATACTGCACTCATCCCCCCATGTAAGCCCCAAAGACTGGGCAGCCTGACCTTTCATCCCACAGAGGACATCCCAGCACCCAGCTGGTCTCCTGGCCTGCCCGGGCCACCCCACGGGTGGCTTCTCAAACCTGCAAAGGCGTAAGCCATTCTCCTAAAACTGTCCTGATGATTTTACAACAGCCCTGCCCCCATCCCCTTTCCTTCCTCCCCCAGCCTCACAGAGTAGGGTCGGGGGACTCAGCTTGTTCAGGGCAGCCCCTGAGCCAGGCCTCAGCACCTCTTCTGTTAATGCATATTTAAAATCTTGCAACCCACCGGGCAGCCAGCCGGCCAGTCAGCCAGTGCCTCCCTCCCAGGCCAGGCGTGCAGGAAGCCATGCCCCGCCCCGCTCGCTCCTCCACTGGCTGCTTCTCCAACCCCCATCATGGCTGCAGCAGGCCTGGAGGCCCAGTCACCCCCAGGCCCAGTCACATGACCCTACTCAGGCACCACCTGTGCCTCTTGGCTGGGTTTCTCATCTGAGAAATGGGAGGGCTGGGTCTGGGTGAGGCACTTCTGTGGGCCCACTCCCAGGGTCTCCTTCACACCCCTCCACTTCCACCCACTGCCAGGGTGACCATTCCACTCCACACCTCGCTGGCCCACTTAGCAGACTTCTGTGTGGCTTGTTTCTGTCGGCTGAGGCACCCCGAGCTTCAGGCTCCACAGGGGCTGGTGACCCGCATACAGGAGGTGCTCCATAAATGTTTGTCATGTGAATGCACTAAACGCTCATCACTAAGGGCAAGTGGCAGGCTTTGTGCAGCTACAGAAACAGCATTCCCCAGGATGTTCAGCCCTGGGAGAGAGCCTTGGCCCACAGCCCATGAGGCAACGGATGTTCCTGGGGTGGGGGCATGGCTTCAGTACCCCAGTGCCAAGGGCGCAGTCTCTAAGTAGCAACACGGATAGCTTTACTTCGGTTACAGCTCAATGTCTGCGTCTCCCCCATATTCACGTGTTGAAGCCCTAATCCTCAGTGTGATGGTATTTGGAGGCAGGGCCTTTCGGAGGTGATTAGGGTTAGATAAGGTCACAAGGCTGGGGCCCTCACCATGGCATTAGTGGCCTGGAAGAGAAAGAGACCTCAGAGAGCGCATGCCCTCCTCTCTCTCCACCCTTCCATCCCCCACCACGTGAGGGCACAGTGAGGAAGTGGCTATCTGCAAGCCAGGAAGGGAACTCCCACCAGAACCAGCCCATGCTGGCACCCTGATCTCAGACTTCCAGCCTCCAGAACTGTCAGGAAATGCGCTTCTGTTGTTCAGTACACCTTGTCTATCGTATTTTGTCATGGCAGCCTGATCAGACTACTACAACTTCCTTCTTAAAACTTTGGTGTATTTTTCCAGATTTTCTACAATGAACATGATCTTGTAAAATAAAATCAAGGGTGTTTTTCTTTTTCTTTCTTTCTTTCTTTTTTTTTTTTTTTTTTGAGACGGAGTCTCACTCTTCTTGCCCAAGCTGGAGTGCAATGGCACAATCTCGGCTCACTGCAACCTCTGCCTCCGGGGTTCAAGTGATTCTCCTGCCTCAGCCTCCAGAGTAGTTGGGATTGCAGGTGTGCACCACCGTGCCCAGCTAATTTTTGCATTTTCAGTAGAGACGGGGTTTCACCGTGTTAGCCAGGATGGTCTCGATCTTCTGACCTCGTGATCCGCCCTCCTCGGCCTCTCAAAGTGCTGGGATTACAGGTGTGAGCTACCACGCCCGACTAAGGGTGTTTTTTAAGGGTGTTTTTAGTTTGTTCCGTTTGGTCTCATGCTGACACTGGGCCAGGTGGAAGGCTGGGTGAGTCTGTCTTGCAGGTGGCAGGAGCCCCCTCCATGAGCTCCCACACCCCAGGGTCCCTGCCCATCGTGATTGGCCCTGCAGGGCAGTCCTGGAAACAGGTCAGGGCTCGGGGTCCTGGCTCTGCCTGCGGAGGTCTCAGGCAGGCCCCCAACCTCTCAGAACTGGTTCCCTCAGTTGGAAATGGAGATAATAAGGCCCACCTCACGGTGGGGGGTGGAGGTGGCACATGGCTTATGGTGGGTGCACAGGAAATGCCTGATCCACCCACCAAGAATGGGGCAGCCTGCACCTGGCCTCTCCCTGGAGGACCTTCTCACATCATCCCCGGGGGGACCACCATCCCCATCCCACAGAGGAGAAAGCCCAGCTCCAAGGCCAAGTTGCAGCTAGGAAGTGCTCTGCTGGCATCCTACCTGGCTCTGACCCCAGGCCTGAAGCCAGCACTACCTGAGGCTCTGTTGCTCCAAGGCCATCGCCCCTACTGGCTTTTGCTCAAGGAGCTCCCCCTCCAGAATGCCCTGCTCTCTTCCCAGACACACTCCCTCTGGGGGGCTCTTCTTCCCCAGCCCCAACCCTGCCACCCCTAAGGAGGCTGGCCCCTTCCCAATCCCTTCCTCATCTACCTTGCCAAGGTGTCCATCCTCAGACCCAATGGGCCCACCATGGGAGCCCAGCTGGGAGTAATAGCCCATAAGCTCCTGTCCATGGGGTACTCAGGCAGGGAGGGGCACCAGCTTGGCTGAGCATAAGTGACAGGCTAGGTGGGTCTCGACCTCACCCTGGGCCTGGGGTAGCCCCATGCAAGTGAGGATGACGAACACGGTGGACACCCCCAGGCAGAAAGTGAGCCACAGGGGGCTGTGCAGGACTGCAGCCATTCCCTCCCCTCAATTCACTGGAGAGTAACCTGTTACTCCCCCGGCTCCCAGGGCCCTCATCACCTCGAGACCTGGAGGCAGTGATGGAGACTGTCCTGCAACATCAAGCTTCCTGTGATCTGGGGGCCGGGGATCCTGAGTACCCTGCCTCTTGGAGCGCTCTGCCTGCTGGGCACAGTAGCGGCACCTTCAGGTGGGGTGGTTGGGGTGGCTTCCTGGAGGAAGTGATACCTCAGCCGGGGGGAGGTGGGGGTGGTCCTGACACATGTCAAGGCTGGGGGTCAAATGTGCACTGTCTCTCAGCCAGGAGGGTGGAGGCACTGGATCACTGTGGCCTCAGGTGTCCAAGTCACCTGCCCCTGGCGTCCCTGGCTATGACAAAGGCCGTGGTGGGCAGCTCGGGGTTGCGGGCAGGCCACGGCATAGGGGAGGGCACAAGGGGAGGTTGGGTGCCCCACCCATCACCCATCGTCCGCCTCAGGCCACCCCAGGGGACCGGCCTCCGCTCCAGCAGCGGGTGAAGAATGGAGTCCATTAGGGCCGCCATCTGTCTCAGACATGACGGGTCCTCGCGGTGACATCCAGGAGGTATGTAGATAGAATATCTTTATGGGGAGAGTTTTTCTTTTGCCAATTTTCAAATAGGAGGCCAGACACTTGTCACACCTGTCCCCGTGTCAGCCTCTGCCTGACATAAATTGGGGCCGAGGCAGGGAGATGAAAGACAGCCTGGACGCAGCTGGGTGTGCAGGGGCCACGTGTCAGGCTGAGGGAGCACCAGAGTCGCGGGCAGCCTCCCGCTGGGGCCAAGGGGAGCTCGCCCCGCCGTCCACCTCCGCAGTCTCTGCCCCTCCCTCCACTCCCTTCTGGACCCACAAGTTCTTCACCTGCCCTCCCCCAAACCAGAACCCTCTAAGCATCTCACACGGGCAGTGGGCTGTCCTACAGCCACTGGGCTTCTGCTAGGGGACACTGGAGCCTCCTCAGTTCCCAGGCCAGCAGCTCGAGCTCCTCTTTCAGACCTGGGGCCAGTGTGGCCTCCATGAGCGCTCAATGTGGGGGGCTCAGAGTCCTCAACCCCCCCCACCGCTGGCACTCCTAGGGACCTTGTAGGCTTCAGCATGTCTCCCTGGAATCTGAGGGGCTTGGGGGTAGAGCATGTCAAGAATCTCAAGGTCCCTGCCGCCCAGCACGGGACTGTCTTGGAACTGATGCCAGAAAGAATTTGCTAAGAGAATGAAGGGAGAAGCAAGTGACCCCTGGGGGCCTCTCCTGCATCAGAGACCGGTCCAGGGCCCCCTGGGAGTGTATCTTGGTGCCTGAAACTGCACCAAGGATGAGGAGGGGAGGACCCTCCCCAGGGGACACTTGGGGTTCACCTGGCAGGCCACACTCAAGTCCACAGTCCCCCATGGTCCTAGCAGGTAGGGCATGGGATGCACCCAGCTGAGGGGACTGTGGCAGTCCTGCTTCTGTATCACATGGCCCTAGGTGGCTCATCTGTAGCCCCCAAGGGAACCCCGAGAAGCCAATCCCTGCTAGGTTCATGGGCTACTACCTCATACAGCCCCATCCCTTGGGAGGCCCTGAGGAGCCCTTGGGTTGGGTAGGGCATGACCGGCCAGCTCCATGCTCCCTGACAAGGGGGCCTGGATGTCCAGGGAGAGCTGGGAGGGAAGCGGAGACTCAAGTGGAGAGTGTGTGGGAGGGAACTTGGCTGGGCTCCACAAAGGAGGGGGCGCCAGGGCCGACTCCCAGGTTCCTGGTGGCATGTGTGGAGGCAAGTGGGGCCAGGAGCACCAGCACGGCACATCTGGCGTGACCTCGGGCCAGCTCCTCAGCCCTTCCTCAGCAGCCGTGCTGGTAGCTGGCCAGGCCTGGGCGAGTGGGTTCCGCAAGTGGGTTGAGTGGGCTTCTGGGATAGAGGCCATGCCTGGGGTCAGGTGGCCCACCCTCCCAATACCCAGTCCCACCCTGCCCTGCCACCACCGAGGACTCTGCCCAAGGACCAGGCAGGGACAAGGCATCCTCTCCAACTGCACTGCGAGGCCAGCACAAGTGAAGGGCAGGACAGAAGCCTCCACACAACAAAGGCAGAGGACCCCATACTTCCCTCTGAGTCAGCGCAGAGGTCCTGCGGCAGAGCTCCCACTGGAACCCAAACTGCGCCGTGGGTTCCTCACTGAGAAATGGGGACTGCTCCACATGCACCCAGCCTCCCCTCCGGACTCCACAGCTGCTAGCCCTGCCTGGAGCCTGTGCACCCCACTCCTACCCCATGATGGCCTCTCAGCCCCACCGTCACTTGGGCTCCCCTGGCATGAACTAACGTGTCTCTCAGGATGTCCTATGAGGACCCTCACAGCAGAAGGACTGATGGGGAGGGGTGGCCCCAGAGAGCAGTTCCTTCTCTGTACCCACCAGGGTTCAGCAGAGGCTCCTGCTCCAGGCAGTACAGTGTAGCCCACATGCCCATCCCCACTGGCTACACGGGCCAGCCACAGTCCAGCCTGCATCCCCCCAGAGCAGGACAGGACAGGTAAAAAAGGGCTGAAAATCTGGGAGGCCCCCAGGAGGTGAGGGCCCGGCCACTCCTTCCCACAAGGCCCTGAGGCCCCAATCACCAGTCTCGATTTCCACAGCTAGTTTAGCCCAGGCCACGAAGGGGTGTGCAAGTGCCTGGCCTGGACGAAGGGGGTCCCTGGAGCAGGTACACCAGGAGCCTGCAGCTTGCCCAAATCAAGCTTCCACGATGGCTGGGCCCTGTGGGCAGAGCTCACTCACCACCGCTCCAGTTACAATAGCCACATGCGGACAGGGAGGCTGAGAGGGTAGGGGCTCCCCGGGGGAAACACAGCGACCCTTGTGCAGCCATCTGGGCCAGCTGATCTGCACCTAACAGCCAGCCTTGAGGGCCACCAACCCTGGGGTCTCCCGGAGCTGACCCAGGGACAGACAGGCACCAGGCACTGCCCACAAAGGTGCAAATGATCCTCCTCACCGGCACCTGGGCCCTCCCTCCCTGCCAGTGTGGCTGTCCCACTCTTCATGGCTTTCTGCATCCTCAAGCTAGGCCTGGGCTCTTCAGGTGGAAAGGTGGAGGCAGACACAGGTGCCAGGCACTGGGATCTAGGGACAGGGGCTTCCCTGGTGAGGATGAAAAAGAAGGTTCCTACGAGAGACCCTCTCTAGCCCAGGCCCTGAGAATGAAGGGGCCAAAGCTTCATCTAGGGGCAGCCATGGGGGAGTTTAGGCAGGCAGTGCCTGGCTGGAAACATGTCTTAGGGAAGCAGTTGAATCCCTGGGTGGGGAACAAGATGGTAGGCAGGGAGCCGGGGCCGGCTGTGGCTACAGGCTGGGGTCGGAGGCCAGGTCTGAGGCTGGTCCTCAGTGAGGAGTGAAGGGGATGGACCAGAAGATGGGGTGCAAGTTTGACACTGATTTTGCCTTTGGGGATGGGTAGAGGGAAGAGGCTGGGACTCCGGGCTTGGACGTTGGGTATGGAGGACGTGACACTATCAGACGGGCTGGATCTGGAGGTTCAAGGTGTGCAGTGGGGGGATCTGTGTGTGCAGGAGAGATGTGGAACTGCTGGGGCACTAGGGAGCCTGAACCCCTGCTCCAGTGCACAGGCCTGGCACATGGCAGGGAGGAGGCAGTCACCATTCCCTGACCCGCCCGGGCCTGGGAGGCAGGGCAGAGCTGGTGACAGGCCAGGCTGGGGCCTTGGAATGACATCTGGCATGTAGCAGTGGACGGGGGTGCGTAACTGGGGACTGTGGACTCCCAGCTGGAATCCACCTCCACCTTCCACATCCATGCACTGCCTTTCGGTCTTTACTGAGCACCTGTTGTGTGCAAGGGCTGCCCTAGGCCCTGGGACCACCAAGGGCCAGCCCTCCACAACCCCAGCCCTGCACTCAGCCCCCGCCCACTTCCTCCAGAGCCCCACACCCCACACATCGAGGCCTCCAGGCGTTTCCCCACTCTTGTCGGCACTGAGCTGGGAACACCACCTCTGGCTACCAGCCGTGGACTGCAGACGAGGCCTGCGGTGACCAGGAAGGGTGGAGCTGCCCAAGGTCACACAGCAAGCTGACACTGCACAAGCTGATCCCACGGCTGCCCAGCCTTGGGGAATGGGGGACTTCTGGCATGTCCCCGAGCTGGCCTCATCTGGGCCCTGGCAGAAGGCAAATAAAGGCAACATCTCAGCAAGGTTGTGACAGTCGGGGATCCAGGCAAGAAAGGGACAATCCAGGAAGGCTCCCAGGAGGAGGTGAGGGGCATGAAGCCCACCCTGGCCTGAGCCCCTCCTCAGCACTCCAGCCTGCCTAGCCCTACCCCCTTCCTCGACAGGCCCTTCACCCAGCCTCAGCCTCGGCCTGACATTTCCCTGACATTTGCTGCAAAGAAATAGAGTCATAAATCCAAAGGTTAAATTTGCACATCGCCTCAAATTGCTGGGAGAAGCAGTGGTCCCTCCACCCACTGGGTGCCCCGTGGGTGCGGGGTTTGTGTGGCAGGGTCCATCCATTCCTGGGCCCTTGCTGGAGGCCCACAGGTCTCCTTCTCTGGTCCTCTGAGGCGCCTCAACCACTGTTTCCCAGAACAGGTTCCTGGGCACACCAGGCCCTGAGGTGCATTGCACAGGGGTGCCCCTCAGAGAAGGTGCTGCCCACCCCCCTCCAAAACAGGGCCCAAGACGCCCTGCGGGAAAGGAGCACCATCAGCACCATTTAATCCAGCACGTCCCACATTTGACCACAAAGCCCTTATGTGACACCCACCAACATTCCAAAGAACTTCAACTCCACGGACCGTGCCCCGTGACAGCCGGCTCAGAATGCCAGGGTGCCGACTGGAGGGCCGAGAAGCACCCGGGGGCCCAGGGCAGGCTGCTCTGAGTGAGGCTGGGTCAGCGCCTGATGCTCCACTTCCAGATCAGCCTGGCTCCATGTGCCAGGGCCCTGAATGGGGCTTACCGCCTGCCAGGCCTGTGTAGACCTACATGGGGACGCTGGCCTGTCCCCACTCAGCACCTCCTAAGGCCACTCTTGAGGTGTGCCAACAGCCCTGCCTTTCTTCGCCTCCTGGGTCTGGCTGCCATGGGCCACCTCCATCAGACAGGACACGGTTGCGGGACGGTGCCAGCACCACTCCATGCCCCGCTGCCCCACAGAAGAGGCCCTACAGGCCATAGTGGGCAAGACCAGAGGCTGTGTGAAAGAGGCAGGGGAGAGGCGGCCCCAAGGCACCCAGTGTACAAATGGCCGCCCAGAGAGCTGACGGCCGGAAACAGACTCTACTCACTCACCATCACCCGCCCGGCTGGCCCACGGTTGTCAAAGGCCTCAGCGGGTTAGGAGGGGCGGGATCTGGCCCTGCTGCCAAGTCCCCTGAAATCAGCCCAAGCATCAGGGGAGGGCCATGTGACTAGCCCCCGGACCTGGTGAGTGCCAGCTAAGGACATGGTGGGGTGGGTGTGCAGAGCTGCATCTCCCGGCGCCCAGCTCCACGGCCGCAGGCAGTGCAGGAGGCCAGTGCAGGTTTGGATAAA
Organism: Colobus angolensis palliatus; assembly: GCF_000951035.1. NCBI lineage: Eukaryota > Metazoa > Chordata > Mammalia > Primates > Cercopithecidae > Colobus > Colobus angolensis. The sequence goes on from NW_012118310.1 coordinate 408,822, forward strand.
TAAATGATGGTGCATTCTCAGGAAGGGATTCCACACACACCAGAAAACCCATGATGCACAAGAATAGTTCCCGATGTGCAAAGTGTTTAAAATACAGCGATAAAAGAAGAAACGGCAGCACAGAACACCTGATGTGGGGGGACCCAGCTGGGCCCAGGGACAGTGCAGGGAGATTTGTAGGGTGGGGCAGCATGCCCGTCACTCCGATCGGGCTTCCCCGGGCCACTCTGTGACCTCCTATCCTTTAAAGCATTCAATCCTAGAGATGTATGATGCCAAGGATCACACCCCTTGATTTGCCTGGCTCGGAAGAGAATCTGACAGGCCAGGAACAAACCAATGAATGAACAAATGAGAAGGTGAACGGCTAGTTGGGGCAAATGCAGTGTCTGGATTTGGTTTTGAGGGTGCCTGCGACCTTGGCCTGGGTGCAGCCAGGCCGCAGAGCAGGGACACTGAGAGGTGCAGAGAGGGCATCTGCATAGGTGCAAGGGCAGCGGGCGGCCAGGCCAGCTCCTTTGGACCCCAAGGCCCATGCCCTGGGTGGCTGCAGAGGGTCAGGCAGGCCAGCCTGGGGGTCAGAGGTCATGCTCACCAGAATGGGGGTGGGACAGCATGAACCTCATTGATCAGACAGTAGCCAAGCGTCAGGAGCCCTCACTAACCCTGTGCCAGGGCCGGGCGGGGCGCCTGGCTCACACACGCATTTGTTCGTTTCCAGGTCATCCTGCAACTCCCTGTGTGCTTCCTGCTCTTGACCCCTTTCCCAGGCGCACAGACCGAGGCTCCCGGTGAGAGGTTCCGGGCCACAGGCCCAGGATAGCAGGAGGGCTCCTCTGCCTCCTGCCCGTCCTGTCCTCACCAGCTGGACCCTCCTGGTGCTGCACCGGCTGCACAGGGCCGTCTGTGCCACAAAGCATGAATTCAAGGCTGGGGCAGGGACAAGGAGGGGGCTGTGCTGCGAGGCTGCACTGTCTCTGGGCGGAGGGAGGAGGAGGGCATTGTCCCACGTGACCTGGCCCTCACAGCCCGCCTGTCACTCACAGCAACAGCAAACAAACCCAGGCCCCTCCACAGGCTGTGGGCCAGTCCCCAGCCTCCCAGGACAGCAGGACCTTCCCCACCTTCCAGGGCCCCAGCCCCTGTGCGGGTGTCCTCCATAGACCCTCCACAAGCCCTCTGGCTTTCGGAGACCTGCTGGGCCAGGCCCTCCCTCAGCCTCTCCCTTGCTTCTCGCTCCAGGCAAACCTACATTTCCGCCAATTCCAGTGGAAGGACCCCGACACAGGGAAACTCAGGCTCAGGGGTTCCACAGCCCCCCAGGTGAGGAACAGGGGGAGGGCAGGGAGGGACTGAAGGTACTGCAGGGGTGTCTCCCAAGCTGGGCAGCATCCCTGCCCTGTCCCCCCTCCACCCACCTGTGACCTAAGTTGCCTGACTAGGGGCTTTTATTGTCCCGTCTGCAGATGGACGGGGTGAGGGGCCCAGCTGGCAGTGCACAGGCCCCAGGAGGACTCTGCTGGGTGGGGGTGTGGGGAGGTGTTCTGGGCATTCTGCAGGCAGAGGCACCGGAGTCAGAACTCCACGGGGAGAGCTGGGCCAATTCCGCCCAGCCTCAGCCTGGAAGTGCCCCGATAATCCCTGACGACTGGCCCATGTTGCAGGTGAGGAAGACTGAGGCAGAGAGGTGACCTGTCACACCCAAGGTCACACCACCAGCAGGTGGCTGAGCCAGGACCCAAATCCAGGTCATGGTTCTGCCACGGCAGGCCCTACATGTGCCCCTCTGCCCAGTGGGGTCTAGGTGCTGATGGCCACCCATTCCCACCCCTGGCATGGGAGCTCACTTCCTCCTCACCTCAGTGGAGCAGAACAGGCAACAGCACCCCCTTTATAGATGAGAAGACTGAGGCTTAGAAAAAGAGCCTGGCCAGCCCCACTGCTTCAGCTGCCCCTCTGCTAGTATGTTTCACCCTCACACAACCTACGAGATACCCTGCGGGTCCCCACTCTACAGACGAGTCACTGGTGTGGCCAGGGGGGCAGGAGGTGTGACCTGCCACTCTGAGCCCCAGCCTGGGGCCCTTGCCACAGTGCCAGTGGGCCACCCTTGCCCATCATGCAGCATGGCATCCATCTGCTCAGCACCCTACACAACACCGGAGGTAGGGGAGCCAACCCCGGAACCCCTCACCAAGAAGGTCCTCACCATGGAGAAACTGAGGCACTGGAGGCAGGGCCTCTCTGCAGTCACTCTGGGTCACGTGCTGCAGTCAGCCAAGCTGCAGTGGCCACCAAGGGTGCCCACAGTCTGGCCTGTTGGTCAGTGTTGACCTCATGCCCTGAAATGGGTCGTCCCTGCCCAGGCAGGTTCCAGCCCACCATCGTCTTTCACTGCCTCAGCCCTGGTGCGTGGGAGCGGCTGGGAGACCCTGTCCCTCACACCCTGGGCTGGGGGCGTTCAGTGAGCCCCCAACACACATTCCAGGGCCTCTGCTCCAGATTAGGCCATAGCCCTTCTAGGCACACAAGGGGCACCCACACCCTGGAGGCAAAGAGACATATGCCTATGTGCCCACAGGCACACATGATCACGCGCACAGACACACGTGCAGACGCATACCAAGTCACACACACGCGCACACACACACACACCTCTGAGGGGGAGACCCCCGGGACACAGAGGCAGGCAGGAAGAGGTGGGGTGGAGGATGTCTTGCCCCTGTCTGTGGGCCTGGCCTCCCCACTCAACACATGAACATATGGGTGCAGGAGTGGGTCTTGCGAAAGGGGCCCCAGCATGTGCCACCCGTGGAGACCACAGCAGGCATGCCGCGTGCATGCATGTGTGGCTGTGGGCGTACAGGCGGGGGCGAGGACACAGATATGCACCCTCAGAGTCCGTGTGTGCACCCAGTGTTTGTGCATGTGCACACTGGGGTGGCGTTGGCATGCATGTGCACCAGAGGTGTGCAAGTGTGCAGTCCGTGTAGACACGTGCACGTGCAAGGAAACGTGTGTGCAGCCTGCCGCGCCATGGACATCAGCAGGGCAGCTTGGGTGGACACCTGGGGAACACCCTCCAGGCAGGGCATGCCCAACTCACATGAAGCCCACCTTCCCTTGCCCCCACTGCGGGACCTCACACCGAACTGGGGGAAGGAGTCCCACGGGGGCTGCTAGGGAGGGATTGTTGATTGCCCCACCGCCCCTGACTCCCCCAGCCAAGCCTCTCAATGTTCCTGGGGCTGCGAATGGCGGGCGTTGCTGCCTCCTCTCACCGCCTGCCCTGGAGGCAGCGCTGGGACAACCCTGTCCCCCACGCCCTCTACTGCTGCCAACGCCTCCATTCATCCCACTGCGGCCTGACCTCGGAGAAACGGGAGGTTCTGAGCCCAGTCCTCGAGGCGGGGGTGGAGGCGGCCCAACACCCGCACCCACCCTCGGTACCCACGTTTCTGCAAAAACCCGCTCGTTAACCCCTTGGTGGCCGGGGCGCTCCGCGACCGGACCCCGCCCTTCCAGCCCGCGGCCCCCATCC
>NW_012118310.1:413390-421996 GCF_000951035.1 Colobus angolensis palliatus
GCAAAGGCTTTGTACCGAGGCCTGGGGATGGCCTCTGCCTACCCACTCCCTTCCTGGTCTCACTAAACCCATGAACCCCTCCCCCGGCCCCCTGGACAGAAACCCCTTTCTGGAGCACGATCACCCCATGTTTCACTAAGAAACAGGCTCAAGGCTTAAGAGAGTTCTGGGGGCCCTTCTGGGCCTTTGTGGCCCTCTTTGCACATTCCAGAGAGGGGACCCAGGCCTGATGTTACCTGTAACCCTGCAGGGGTCCCCCATCTCTTCCCTCCTGCAGAATGGGGGCTCCAAACCCAGAAGACGCTCTCCGAGGCCACCTGCTTAGTATCCCCCACTTTACCAAGCCAGCCCCCCACGGGCGGGGTGGGGCATGGGGCTAGAGAATCCAGTGACGCCCCTGCACACACCACACAGGGGTGCAGGTGTCCCTTCTCTGTCTTCTGCTCGAGGCACCCACCGGGCCTCACTGATGAGCTCCTAAGTGCATCCTGGGGTCTTCAGACAACTGCCAGGCTGCCCCTGCACCTGGAGGAGTGCTGGGAGTCAGTTCAGCTGGGCTGGGTCCTCCCCAGGCCCACCCTGCATGAGAGGACCATGCAGATGAGGGTCTTGCAGGCCAGCCTGGTGTCAGTCTGTAGGACTCTGACTCAAGGACGGAGTGGGCCAGCCTGATGCCTTGATGGCCCCCCTCAGAGCCCAGGTCCACTGATATGAAGCAGAGAGACCTGGTGACTGGACAGCCCTGTGCTCTCTGCCCGCCCCTGGCCATGGAGGTGGCCCTGAGGAAGATGAGCAGGGCGCAGGGCTGGTAACCTGCCTGACTTGTCCAGAGGAAGTGAGGACCTCCCAGAGCCCCGGTGCTTCCATCTGAGCCCTGTGGCAGGCAGCTTCGCGGGGCGGAGCCATGCTGGGTGGGCCCTCTGCCTGGTGTGGAGGCTGCACTGCCCACATGCCTCTGGCTGCCGTTCTGTGCCCCTCATCACCTTGGCCTGCTTTAACCCTATCATCCTTGTCCCAGCCTAGGCTTACCAGGGCATTGTGGAGTGCATGCCATTCCCAGCCACACAGAAGGTGAGGTGGGGCCCAGACGCCCCCAGCCACTCTGCTCCCTGGTCTCCTGAAGGGGTGGGTTGTGCACACACTGCCACCTCCCCAGGGGGTACTGGCTGCCAAGTGCCACCAGCTCAGCCCCTGAGGTGGCTCAATGGGTCCTCCCAGAGCCACACCAAGACGTCGTCACCCATTGCACAGATGGGAAACCTCAGGCGAAGCTCACAGAGCCAGTGGGAGGCTGAGGCCCGACCCCCACACAAGCGTTCTTCCTCCAGGGCCCCTGCACACAGCAGCCCCCAGACTAGGAACTGAGCTCTCAGCACAGGGATGGATCAGACCCTAGATGAGTCACGTGGCACTGGCCATCAGTCTGAGGACAGCGCTGGAGTGGACCAGGCTCCAGTCTTGGGCTGCTCTGTGCTTGCAGAGAGGCTTTGAAAGGACACTTCCGTGCTTACTATGCAGGTGTCACTTCAATTATCAGTGACCCAGAGTGGCCCACTACAGCTGAAGATTGTGACCCCGCCCCCTCTCATAGGTTTAAAGCCCCTCCCGCCCCTCCTGCAGCAGCTGAAGTGACCATTCTGGGGCACGGAATGGACATGGGGGGAAACGGGGAGCTGGGGCTGCTCTAGAGGCTTCTGGCACCGGAACCCTCTCTAGCCACCAAGCCTGGCTGTTTCTGGTTGCTCTAGGCTGGGGCCTGGGCCTCCACCTCCCCACAGGTCTGTGCAGTGGGAGCAGGGCCAAGGGCGCAGAGGGAGCGCTGGGGGACGGCTGGTTTCCTGTGTCCGCCTCCTCGGCCAGCACCTTGGCCAGCGCCCTCCCCACTGGAAGCTGGGCCCACTCCTAGGTGCTGGCTGGGATGGTTAGGTGTCGGCCAACGCTGATAGGGAGTTATGTGGGTGCAGAGGCAGAGTTGAGCAGGGCTAGGCAGTCGGTCGGTCTGCTACCAGCAAGGCACAGCCTGCTTGTCGGGCTACGCGCGTGGGAGGGTTTGGTAAGCCACATTTTTCAGGGTGTAGCCAGGTAGGGGGCATCATGGGGAGTGGTGTACTCTCTGGGCAGGTGACCGTGGAGCCATCACCCCTCAGGGCCCAACAGGCAAGAGAGGGAGAGCAGCTGAAGGCTGGTGAGGGGCTAGAGGGGAGGGCTTGACAGGGACTGGAGCCCCTGGTCAAGGGGCACAGCCAGTTCTATGGGGTGACCTCGTGGGAGGAGCCACAGACCCTGTGGGCAGAGCCTGGCCATCTGCTGCCCGGAGTCTACACCAATCAGTTCCTAGGAAGCCCCAGCAGGGGTGCTGGGAGGACAGGCCATCTGTGCCCAGCTGATCCAACCTCCCAGGCTTTCTGGACACGTGGCCCTGGGGATCAGGAGTGAGCTGGAGACTGCAGACAGCTGTGCCCTCAGGGCCATGCAGACCTGTCACACCCTGCCTGGACTGGGCCAGCAGGGCCACACAGGCATCTGCCTGAATCGTTCCCCACCTCACACCCACCATGTGGGGCACGTCCTTTGCCAGCTTGCCCAGCCCACCACCCCCTCCAGTGAGGCCAGGGGCTGCCTCACCTCTCACCCCACCCCCAACCTGGGGCTCGGCCTCCACCACCAGCGTGCCGGTCATGAGGGCCCTGCCTAACTGTGTGACCTCGGCCCAGCCCCTTGGCCTCTCTGAGCTTGGTGCAGCATGTGGACGAGGCAGAGGCTAATGGCTCAGGGCCTGGTCAGCTGATCACCCTCCCTCCTTTGTTCACCCCTCCTGTCCCCTGAGAGGATCATGCAGGGTTTTCACTCAAAACTCCAGGCCTGCCCATAGAAGCCAGCTTGAGGTGAGGGGACCTTTCGCGGTGGCCTGTCTTGGGCTGACAGGTACACGGTTTAGTCTTCTTGGAAGGTCACTGCTTCCCAGGGCTTCGGGAGGCTCATCTCCCGCCTGGAGAGCCAGGCGTGCCACGGCTTTGCTTGGCATGCCTGTGCAGTACTCACGGACATCCAGGACGTTGGTGCCTCCTGGGGAGGGATGGGGCAGCAAGGAAACTGAGTCTTTGCTCCACACATTCTGGGCCACTCCAGGCCAACACAAGGAGAGACCAGGAAGGAAGCTCGAAGGTCATGTGAAAAGCACATGCCTGCTGCCCAAGTGTGTCAATGTGACCGACCCTTCCCTGCACTCTGAGTGGGCGGCTAGGGATGTGGTCCCGGTGCCAGGGAGCTGGGGGGCGCCAGCCTGCCATCTGCTCTCACCACGGAGGGCGGCTGCATGCCCAAGGCCTGAGAGGACTCTGTGCCAGGCCTGCTGAGTGAATCATCCCATTCAGTCCTGCAGTGTAGACACTACTACCACCACCCATTTTCCAGACAGGAGAAGGAGGTCTGGGGAGCTTAGGTGGACCCACATCTTGGCAGCCCCTCTCTGCCCTCTCTTTGTCCACAGGCTCTGCCTCCTCCAGAAGCCTCTCACCATCCCCCATCCCCAGGGCTGCAGAGGGTGTCCTGGCCTTCCCCCATCAGCTCTGCACCCCTGAGGACTCCCGTCCGTAGGAGTCCCTCTGCCCAACTTTGGTGCCTATTAAGCCATAATTAATCTGCTTCCTCATCTCTTATTCATCAAAGCCACATGCAGCAGCAAAGGGGGCTGGTACAAGAAAGGGACCAACAGCCAAACCCTGGCAGTGGCCCCAAGAATCCCACTGGGCCTGCCCAGCTCCAAATGCCTCTGACTCCTGTACTAGCAAGGACCTCCTCCCACAGAATGGCATCCTGGATTGTGGGCAGGCCCCCTGACGGGCCATGCGCACCTCTCACCACCCAGAGGCTGCTGGGGACCGTCAATGGGATGTGTGCATTGCACAGTGATGGCCCTTACCTCTGCCTCCCCCAGCCCTGGACTGGATCCGTTGTGGCCCATCTCCAGGATGGGAGCCTGAAAGGAGATGAACAGACACTCGGCCAAGTGAGACACGCAGGGCTGGCACCTGGACCCCGGTCTCCCATTCTTCCTGGTGCCCAGAGGAAGGGGTGAGTGAGTCCCCAGGGCTCCTGGACCTTGAGATAAGCTCAGGCCACTTGTGTTCACCAGCAGATGGGCTCAGGGTCTTCTCTCAGTGGGCACAACTGAGTTGGTGGCCTCTCTCTGGGGAGGCCGGCTGGGTGGGGCTGGGGAGTAGGAAGCTTCTGGTCCCTGAAGGCCCAAATCTGGTGCAGGGGCAGAGCTCCGGAAGGCGGGGGTCCCTGGGCTGTGCCCAAGGCATCCGCTGTGGCTTCACGCCCCTCCCCCGCCCCTGCAGGGAGTGCAGATCCTTCTAGAGCCACCCACCTGGCAGTGACAGCTAAATTGGGAGCCGCTGTTCACACCAGGAGCCCAGCGGGCAGTCAAAACCGGGTCGGGGGGGAGGGGTACCCGCTGAAAACACCCACGAACTCCCAGTGGGGCAGGGAAGGCAGGGAAGGCGTGGCGATAGCGATCAGCAGGAGTGGACGGAGTGGAAGGCAGGCTGGACCACCAGACCCATCTTGGGGCCACAGTGAGATGGCCCCTGGGATGCCTGGGCTGGCCAGTGCCCAGCCTTGCTCTTGCAGAAGCTCGCTGGGTCCCTGGGCACCCCACTCTGGGCCACCACAATCCATGCAGTATGCAGGTTTGTTCCGTTTCCCAGATGGAGAGGCTGAGGGCTTGCCACCGGGTGCTCTGCCAAGGACACAGAAGGGCCAGCCTGACTCTGAGCTCAGTGGTCCCACCCTCCACAGCCTCCCTCGCTGCCTTCATCTGCTCGCTTCCTCAGTCACTTAGTCACTCAACAAACACTCTGGAAGCCAGGCTGTAACACCCCACATACCTCTGCTGGACCCCCATTCCTCATATCCGCACTGGGTACAGGTGGGGAAACTGAGCACCAGGGAGGCGGGCCTTGGCCTGAGTCCCCCAGCCAGTGATTCCAGGATAGAGGGCATAGCCGTGCCATGTGGTCACTTGAAGTCCACAGGGGTGACGGGGAAGAGCCCACCTAGCACGCCACATTCTGCCAGGCCGACTCAGACCAAGTCCTTGGGGCTCTGGTCCCCAGCCAGTGGCTCTGCCTCTGAGAGCCATGGGACAGGGAGCTTTGCAGGGTGGGACCAGCAGAGCCTGGGCCCCTGCCAGAGCTGGTCCTGATGGGGCCTGCCCTGAACGCTTCCCAGGCTCACAGGTGTGGAGCAGGGTGGGGCCAGCCCTGGCCTTGCAGTGAGATGGGGGCGTCTGTGGACAGTCCAGGAGGCTGGGGCCTGGGGCTGGGACTCGCTGGCACAGGGCCTGAGTTTTCTTCTGTGTCCTGCAGGCCTTGTTGCCTACAAGGGAGGTGGAGGGGCACATGGGCGGTGCCCAGCATGAGGAGGGGGCTTTGAGGAGGCTGCAGCAGCCGGCGGGCCTCTGAGACAGGGGTATTTTTAGCCAGGATTCCTGCTGACGGTCCAGGCTGGCCGGGATTTGCTGCCAGCCTTGGAGGCGCTTCTCCTAGCCTGTGTCTGGACATCTGGGGTCTGCCGGCCCCACCCACCCTCTGCTCAATGCCCCTACCCCACTGGCCCACCAGTCAGGTGAGGGGCTCCCTGGAGGCCAGCCATGGTGGGAGCCAAGCCTGGGGCCCTGGGGGTGTGGCTGAGAACAGGCCACATGGGTTGCTGGGCGCTGCCTGGATCCTGGGTCTCCAGTTCCCAGCTACCACTCTTAGACGGCCCGCTTAAGGGGTAGGTTTCGGTTCATGCCCAGGCTCGAGTTCTGAGCTGAACATTCTCAGCCCGCTGCCTGCTGCCTGCTGCCTGCTGGAACAGATGGCTCAGCAGAGCGGCCACAGCTTGGCTCCCTCCTGGACACTCCTGCCTGCCCTTGCCACCTAGGTGCTCCGGTCATCAGGCCTCTCTGGCTGGCTCTGCCAAGGTGCATGTGTGCAGGGCCTTGTGGCTCAGCCAGGACCACCTCCCTTCCCATGGGCAAGTGAGGACATCCAGAAACAGGGTCCTCTGCCTCAGCCACTCCCTTGGGACACCCCTCCACCCCAAGGCCTCACCTGGAAACAGAGTCCAGCACTCAGCATCATGCCTGCACACTCCACCGGCAGGACTGGCTGAGTCCCGAGGAGCCAGGCCCCGGGGCACAGGCCAAGGGGATGAAACCCAGATGAAAGCCCCCTGCTGGGACCCGCAGCCCATTCTCTGGCCTGGTCGAAGCCTGACTGCTTATTCCTTGAATGAATCAGGAGGCCCATGCAGAGCAATTCTGAATTTCACATGAAAGAATGAGCATACAGAGAGAGAAGGGCCATGTCACATCCTGAAATACCTCATATTCTAAGACCATGATAATTAACACAGACCCTGGACAGTCACGTGATGGGAAAGAGTCCAGAAAGAGGCTCAAATGTAAATATGAGAAGAGGCAGGTCAAATCCAAGAGGAGAGATGGAATACTCAACAAATAATCCCACATATATAATCAACACTTGGCCTTCAGACAACGGAATTGACATATGGAGGAAACATTTGGGTTCCTACCTCACTCCTCGACGCTAAGACAAGTTCCAAGTGGAACTAAGATTTAAAAAGTAAAAATGAAACCATAAAACTCCTAGAAGAAAGCATGGAATGCAAAAAATCAATCTTGAGTCACTCTAAGAATTATACAAAACCCAGAAGCCATAAAGTAAAAGATGGGTATATTCAGCCTCATGAAAATAAAAGGCAGATGCACGGAGAGAAAAATCACCATAAAATGATAACCAACAAAGTGTAAAAATACCGGCAACTCAGCTCACAAAGGGCTGTTTTTGGTTCTCAACACAAATCAGTAAGAAAAAGAGCAGCAGCCCAAGAGAAAAATGGGCAAAGGCATGAAAGGAACCTCCCATAACCCCCTGCTGACCTTTACTCAGAATGAGAAACATGTAGATCTAAGCTGCAGTGAGATGCTGCCCCCTCATCCACAGCGATGGCAGCCATCATTAGGGATTCCCTATGGGGGCTGCTTAGGGGCTCCCACAGGTCTGGCTGTTGGAGGGCAGGGAGATGCCTGCAGGTCTGGTGGGGCCAGGGTGAGGTACTCACAGATATGTCTAGTGGGGGCGAGGAGGGGAACCACCTGCAGGTACAGCTGGGGGGTATCAGGTCGCTGGAGATGGGGTGGACGGAGAGGATACCCATTTTTAAAATAAAAATTAAAATAAAATTTAAAAATCATTTTAAAATAAAACAAGCTGACTGTAGTGACTCACACCTGTGACCCCCGCATTTTGAGAGGCGGAGTGGGGAGAATCCCTTGAGGCTAGAAGTTTGGGACTAGCCTGGGGGACATAGTGAGTCCCAGTCTCTACAAAAATTAAACCAAAATTATCTGGCTGTGGTGGTGCAGGCCTGTAGTCTCGGCTACTCGGGAGGCTGAGGCGGGAGGATCATGTTAGCCCAGGAGTTCGAGGCTGCAATGAGCCATGATTGTGCCACTGCACTTCAGCCTGGGCAACAGAGCAAGACCCTCTAGAAAAATAATAAAATAAAACAAAATAATAAAATATAAAATAAAATAAAAAACAACTGGCATCCATCCTCTCCTTGCCACCACTGACATGGCCGTGGGCCGAGTTCTCATGGCCGTCCCACCACAAGTCCCCACGCGCTCCTGATGCCTGCTCACCCTTCTTGTCTTTGTTAGCACCCCGTTAGCAGAGGCCTGCTTGTCTCTTGTCTTGCTTCTCAGGAGCAGCGTCACATTCAACAGTGGCAGCACAGAGGCCATGCTCGGTCCCAGCCCCTCGCCCTAGGCCTCCACTGCCAGGTGTGGTCCTGGGGGTCCTGGGGACTCTAGTCGTCCCCACCCCCCTGCCCAACCATCACAGGCCACCAGCAAGTCCCAGGCCTCCCACAGGCATGGCTCTGGGCAGTCCCTTTACCTTCCCATCCTCAGTCTCCCTGATGGTGAAATGGGGTGAGATCTACTTCCCAGCAGGGAGAATCCACGGGAATGGAGACCATGGGAGGAAGAGGACTCGAGGAAAGGAGCATCCCTGAGGGGTCCCAGAGCGGGCTGGGGACTGACAGGACTGAGTTTGCAGGGCCTGGGGACATTCACTGGGGAGGTGCTGAGATGCCAGTCAGCTAGAGCAGCGGGGAGTGATCCAGGATGGCTGCCTGGAGGAGGGGTTGGATCGCTGGTGCCTGAGTGCCAAGGTGGGCTGTCCACGTCTGCAGGAACACACCCACCCTGCTGCCTCCCAGGAGGGATGCTGGGCAGGCCCGAGCTCCAGGATCATAGGAGGCAAGAGCCACTCTCACCAAAGAAGAGCAAGTGTGACTCCCCTGCCAGCAATCTGTCCGGTCCAGCCCCTGCCCAGCTATCTGGGGAAAAGGCCACCTTTTCAGTGGAGGCTGAGCGCGGGGCAGGAAGAGGTTGACAAGGGAGAAATAGAGGGAGTGAGAGCTGGAAAGTGAGAGGTGTGGGTGAGAGGTAGGGGTGAGAGGTGGGGGTGAGAGGTAGGGATGAGAGGTGGGGGTGAGAGGTGGGGGTGAGAGGTAGGGGTGAGAGG
>NW_012118310.1:427114-427432 GCF_000951035.1 Colobus angolensis palliatus
ATGATCAAAGGGCAGATTGTGGGGAGATAGAAAGTGAGTGGGGAACAGGATTGGGGGGAGTGGAAGAGCCTCAAAGACCCTGCGACATTCTCATCGTCTCGACGGTGACTCAGAGATAGCTCCAACCCACATGGCGTGCAGAGTGCGGAGAGGACGGCTTTGTGGATAAATTAGTCATTCCCCGTGCAACTCACCCCAAATCCTGGCTTCCAGCCCTGGGTCGTCCGTGCTGGGATGGAGGAAGCGCAGCCTCTCCCCAGGGCCACATCCTGGAGCCTGGTGACCCTGGCCACAGCGGGAAGCAGCCCACTGTGCCAA
>NW_012118310.1:427673-429724 GCF_000951035.1 Colobus angolensis palliatus
TGAGAGGTGGGGGTGAGAGGTGGGGGTGAGAGGTAGGGGTGAGAGGTGTGGGTGAGAGGTAGGGGTGAGAGGTGAGGGTGAGAGGTAGGGGTGAGAGGTGGAGGTGAGAGATAGGGGTGAGAGGTGGGGGTGAGAGGTAGGGGTGAGAGGTGGGGGTGAGAGGTAGGGGTGAGAGGTGTAGGTGAGAGGTAGGAGTGAGAGGTGGGGGTGAGAGGTAAGGGTGAGAGGTGGGGGTGAGAAGTGGAGGTGGACAGTCATGGTGATAGTTTGTGGGGTAAGAAGTGGAGGGTGAGAATCGGGTTGGGAGTTGGGGTGTCACCTCCCAAACCCTCTCACCCTCAGATTAAGAAGCCCCTCCTATGGCCCCTGGAGGAACGGGCCTTTGGCCCACCCCAACCCCACTGGTGTCTTGGGCAGGGAGACCTCGAGGTGGGGGCCTTAGCTCCCTGTAGGACCGTCCAGCCCCAGACCACCTGACCACAGCTACAGTGGGACCAGGCCCTGTTCCTGTCTGCTGGGGGCCGAGCGTGGCGTGGAGGAACCAGCAGCCCCGGCCTTCATCACAGAGGAGGAATCCGAGGCCCATGAGGGTGTCTCTGGGACCCAACACGTGAGACCCTTTGAAAAGTCCCCTGAGTGCGTGGGGGGCTGGGATGAGCATCTGGCAGCAACAGCAGCAGCAGGTGGCCCACCTGGCCAAACACACTCCTGTGTCCCCTTGTTTTTGGCAATTTCGATGGCCAAAGTCAAATCCTGGTATGGAGAAAAGGACATGGGTAAGGACGAAGGAAACATGCGCACTGCGTGGACGATGGCTGGTAACAGTGGCCGCTTTTGGCTCAGCAGCTCCAACCTACCAATGCGAGATGCTCACAACGGTGAAACTGGTGTGTGGTAGATGGGATCTCTCTGTACTGTCTTCTCAATTTTTCAGCAAAAATAAAACTGTTCTAAAGTTAAAAAGTTTATTAAAAAAAAGAAAAAAGACGGGCTTGTTAGCAAAAATCCAAGATAGACAGAACCAAGCAGTAGGGCCCAGCCCAGCCCCTGCTCAGGGTGCACCAGGAGCACCCCTCTCTCAGGGACAGGACCGGGCCTGGGCCGCTCTGAAGAGCTCTTCCTGGCGGTGGGGGGCCTGATGGGTTTATTCCACCAGTCTCACTGCAAGTGTGGCAGTGGAGTCTGAGTTAGGCCGACTCTCACCCTGCCGAGGACACCCCTGTACTCAGGGCCCGGCCCTGGCCCCCTTGCCCTGTGGGCTGGAGGTGACCCTGTGTGCAGATGGCAGATGGAGGGGCATGGTGCTGTTGCTCTCAGGCCAGGGGCAGCAGCCTCAGCCCTGACCAGCCCTCTCCTGTGTGGCTGTGGCTGGGTCTCCCGGTCTCTGGCTTCCTTTCCAGTCCACCCTGTAGAAAACAGTGTCGTGGGGGATGCTCAGCCTGCAGGTCAGACAGGCCAGGGTCAAAGCCCGGAACTATCACCTGAACTAGTCCTGGCCGAGTGGCCCCCTTGGCAGAGCGGCCATCATCTAGCTCTGCTGCAGGGCAGGGGAGGTGGCAGCGTGGGCCACAGCCCTCGGCTGAAGCGAGGGCCAAGCGGGGCTCTGCCTGGCGCAGGGGGTTTCCTCTACGGGGCAGGGGCTCCCAAATTAACCCTGGTGATGCCTGGAGCTCACCTCTGGGGGCGCTGGGGGCTGGGAGAGCAGGCAGGGCCCAGTTCTATCAATCATCTGCCTTGTTCCTGGGGGACTGTGGTCAGTCCCAGCCTCCCCAAAGTCCTGGGGCGGGGCAGGCCTGCTGGAAACCCAGGACGCAGAGAAGAGCACCAAGCACCTGAGACAGGGCTCCGATACGGAAGGCAAGGACGCGGCCTCAGCTGGGGAGCCGGTGGCCCTGCGTGCACTTTCTCCTGTCTGGGGAGCCTGAGCCCTGACCCAGTCCCGAGGCCCACGGGTGTACAAAAGCCTCCTGCTTTCTGACCCAGGACACTGGCGATCAGCGCTTGGCGAGCCGGAGCCCAGCTGCACTTCTCCCTTCCCCACCGGGACCGGG
>NW_012118310.1:435009-437507 GCF_000951035.1 Colobus angolensis palliatus
GTTCCAAAGACGGGACCCTCCAGCCCAGGGACCCCGGATAATGTCCCCCAAACCACCTCTCTTCCCAGACCTCATCAATGGCAATGAATGGTGCATCCTGGCTGCGGCCGCTGCCCCTCACTGTGGGATTTCAGCCCAGACGAGCGCCCAGCCCCTCCTGGGGTCTCAGATACTCAGAATGAAAGGCTCACAGCTGCCATGCATTTCCACAGGACTCTGTGGGTCCTGCTCCACCCCCGGTGAGGCTTTCTTCTCTCCCCAACTCCATTCCAGAGGCCAGAAAGCCATGATGTCTGGGGTCAAAGAGCTGGGAGAGGCAGTTGGAACTCAGGCCAGGCCCATCTGACTGGACGGTGCTGAGACTGGGACCCTGCTCCCCTACACGTGCTGTCGGGGCACCCTCGATGCCCCCCAGAGCCTGCTGTGCCCCGACAGCCCCTGCATGCCCAGTGTCCCCTGGCACAGGACACCCTGGGGTGCCATGTCTGCAAGAGCTCACACCCTTCTCTCCCCAACCGCTGCTAACTGCTGCCAAGGGTGGGTGTACGGAGGGCTCGGGGCCTCTTCTCCACCCTCCTTGCACCAACTCAGCTCCAGAACATTCCCAGCAGTGAGGAGAGGGTGGCCACTGTGCTGCAGCCCCAAGGGATGGGCAAGGTCATGGCAGCTGGAGTCATCCATGTCCCCTCGGTGGCCTCATTCAGACGGCACCATGGAGGAGGGTGCAATGAGGGCAGCTACCAGGGACAGTGGAGATGAAGCGGTCAGGAAGCCCAGTGACGGGCCTGGAGGGGACACACGGCCAGCCTGGGACAGGGCACGAGGCCTTTGTTCTGCGTGCTGTGGCATACAGTGCTGGCTCTGGCCCATCTTTTGTTAGTGGTAGGAGGGTGCTTCTTTAATCAGTCAACTCTTTTGTTTCACATTGCCTCTGTCCTTGAAAACACTGCTTCAAGGAAGAGTGAGACGAAGCCAGTTCAGTGGGGTGTCTACCTGGCCAGCAGCCCTCATCCACAGGGGTTACTCCTGGGGCAGGTGCCGGAGTCAGCCCTCCTCCTCTGCCTCCCAGGGGCCTCCTCTCCTTACACATGGAAGCCTCCAATGTCTAGCCCACCCTCATGCGGGTGCCGGAGCCTTCAGTCAGCAGGACCAGGCAGCCCATGTCCTGGGGACCCTCGGGCAGGTGTGGGCATTTGCTGAGTTGGGCTGTCATTTGCTAGACAGGTGCTTGGTGCAGGGGCCCTTTCGTGCATGGATGCCCTGGGCAGGTGTCAGTCCTGAGCCCTGGAGAGGAAGGCAAGCTTTTGAATTGATGCTGGGTCCTAGGAGAGAGCTTGTAGTTTCGCCAGCTCCTCAAAAGTCACCTGAGACCCTGCCAAGGGACCTGTAGATATTCAGTGAGGGCTCCTGGAGGCTGGACAGATGGGTGATGGGCCCCGAGGACAGAGGTGTGCAGCCAGGTGGGGCCATGGCCAGGCTGGAACCTGCTGGAGCTCTTGTGTGTGAGACTGGAGGAGCTGCCGGGCCGGGAGAGATCAGGGCTGGGGGCGGGGTTGGGCGTCAGCGGGGTCTGCAGCGCCCATCTTCCCAGCGTATAGACCTGAATATCAAGGTTGAGAATAAACCACTCTCCCGGGGCATGAGAGCCTCCAGGAAGCACCTCCTCCTCCCACCATCTGCCTTTCAGGATGGGCCTCCCTCAGGGGCTGTCGCTGGGACTGCCGGGGCTGCTTGGTGTATCTGGGGCCCTGACACGAGTGAGATTGTTCTGGGGCCTGTGCTGCCCAGCCTGTTCCCCAACAGCTTCCTCTGGAGGCCAGGGGCCTGGCAGGAGCTGCAGGGAGCCAATTATCCCTGAGGCAAGCTGGCTGCAGGTAACTGGGAAGACAGGCTTTTCACCGGCAGCCGAGCTCACACCAGGACTTGGGACTTGAGGACCCAGAGGTCTGCAAACCCTATGCCTGACTGGGAGCTCCACGTGATGCCATCTACCAGGGGAGGTGGCATTTTCTTGGCAACTGAGGGGGGAGCCAGGTGCTGAGGTGTGGCCCAGGGGATGCCTCACCCGGGGACCTCCCAGCCCTCCTCCTCTGCCTCCCAGGGGCCTCCTCTCCTTACACATGGAAGCCTCCAACGTCTAGCCCAGCGCTCCAGGTTAGGGGCCAGTGCCGCCCCCAGCCCAACTTCCTCTGGGAAGTGTGAGGTTCTCCCCTGGGGCACTCAGGCCTCTTTCTCACAGGGCTTCCCAAGGGGAGGCATCCAGAGGAAAGCAAAGGCTGTGGTCAGGTAGACCCTGATGGGCGCCCCTGCCATCTCCCTCCATCATCATCGAAAGACAAGCTGACCACCTCCAGTGCAAGGTGGACATGAGGGTTAAACCCTGAGTGACCAGCACTCAGCTCCCAGCCTGACTGGGAAGCGGCAGGGAGGAGTGTGGTGGGTTCATGGGGCTGGTGAGAGCCCAGTGAGGTGGGTTTAGGTGCTGTTTGCCCAGGGCT
>NW_012118310.1:438272-443325 GCF_000951035.1 Colobus angolensis palliatus
CCATGGCTGCCTCTGTGGGGACCCCCCAGGGAGAGGCCGGCCCCTGAGGATGCTCAGGCCTGGTTCAGCGTGGCCAGGCCCTGGCCCAGCCCGAGGTCAGCTACCCTGGGGGCTGAGTCTCCGTCTCACCCTGTGACATGGTGCCCACACTATGGGCCAGTGTCAACCCTTTGCCCACACCCCGGGAGGCTTGTGTGTCCGTGCTCGTGGCTGAGGGCCTGCGGTGGGGGTCTCTGCGTTGGGGGAGGTGGGTCCAGGGTGTGTGGCCCTGGGATTGTTCATCGTGAGTGCCACCTGGAAGGTGCTGGAGCCTCACCCTGTCCTCCAGGGCCCGGAGTGTTTTGGGAGATCCGGTGCTGGCATCTTAGCTGGGCCAGGATGGTGTCTAGGAGGGACCCATGGGAGGGAAGCAGGGGCATCAGGGGCCCAGTGCTGGGTGGATGGCAGGAGAGGCCTGGAGGGCGGTGGCTCAGGCCAGTGGCTGGGCAGGTGTCAGGAGAGAGAGGGGTGAGGCCTGGCCTCTCTGCCGCAGCCGAGCCAGGGCCTGGGGTGTCCTGGGGTGGGACAAGGCCCAGGGCAGAGGCAGAGCCAGAGCTGCTCGCATGCAGGGTGGCCACGTCCCGGCCTGATGGGTGCCGGCTGCTCACTTCTGTGGTGCTCTGCTGCCCTCTGCCGGCTGCCTCTGTCCCTTCAGGCCCAGCCATCTACCTGCAGGTCTGGACAGACTCTCAGAGGCCAGGCTGGGAGGTCTCAGGAGCCAAGACAAGGTGGAATCCAATTTGAGGGCATCTGAAGGAGTGAGAGCCTATGTCAACCCCCTGCCCAGCCATGCCTTGGCCAGCGGCTCCCAGGGGACTCTGGTGGGCCGTGGCTAAAGACGACAGAGGGGCTCAGAGAGGCTGAACTGCTGTGTGAGGTCGCACAGTGAGCAGGGGCCGAGTGGCCTTGGGAGAGGCAGCAGCAGGAGGGTCCTCAGCATGGCCACAGCCCGGGGACAGGAAACCCCTGCTGGGTTCCCCCACCAAGTAGCTTCCATTCCCAGCCCTTAGGGCATCTCAGGAGAGGCTCCAGGGAGGGTCCCACCTGCCTCCTGCCTTCTCCCCCAACCCCATCCTAAATGGGTCCCTGCTTCCCAGTCACTCCCACCAAGAGCTCACCCGCCAGGGCTCAGGGAGAGGCCCCTCAGGGCGGCTGTTTCTCCATGTGCTGACGTCCTCTGGACACTGAAAATCAATCCCATCCATCTTAATGGCATTTAATATGCACAGTGAAAGTCGGCAGCCACAGCCATGGGAGTGTGCTCAGAGCAAAGTTTACACGCGGATGATACCAGGCTTAGCCCACGAGTGGCCTCCTGGGTCCCAGGAGATAAGTGGGGTGGGGATGCAGCTGGGTGAGCCATGGTAGCAGAGACCTGGGGAAGGGATATGGGAGGTAGGAACTGGGCTAGGCAGGGATTCAGGGGAGGCTGAGGCCTGGAACAGGGAGACTGAGACTTCAAGGAGGCTGGGACATTGGGAGTCAAGACTTGGGGAAGCCGGGACATGGGCAAGCCAAGACCCAGGGGTTTAAGAATGAGGGACTGGTGTAGACCTGAATTGGAGCCCAGCCGCTGCTGGCCCCATGTGGCTGGAGAGTGTGCTGACCCTACAGTGGCTGGAGAATGTGCTGTTGATATGGAAGGGAAGTGCTGGGAAGGGAAAAGTGTGGTCCATTTAAATGACACGGAAGGGAGGAGGGGAAGTGCTAGGTAGAGGAGGGGGTGGTCCCTGACTAGGGCTCCAACTCCATGGACATAGGTGAGAACAGGCATTTCCTGCCCAAATGTCTCATTTCTCACGACCACCCTGACCTGCCATGCCCCCATCCTGTGCTTATAAAACCCCCTGAGACCTTAGCAGGCAGACACAGGCAGCTGGATGTGGAGAGGAGCACGTCACAGAGGCACACACGGGCAGCTGGACGTCAAGATGAACACACTGATAGGCACCTGCATGCTGGCAGGCCACCGACTGGCAGAACCACGCGGAGTTTGGCTGGGCAGTCGGAGGACAGCCTGGGCGCTCAGTGGCCCCATTCCATGGAAAACCTTCCCACTCCACCCCATTCTGGCTTCCACTCAATAAAACCTTGCACTCATTCTCCAAGTCCACATGTGATCTGAGTCTTCTGGTGCACCAAGGCAAGAACCCCAGGATACAAAAAGCCCTGTGACTAACACAAGTCGCTCTGTAGACAGCAAACTAAAAGAGCCCCCATAACACACGCCCACTGGGGCTTCAGCTGTAAACATTGACCCCCAGAGACTGCTGTGGTGTCGGAGCCCAGCCTGCGCATCTGTCAGCTCTCCTAGAGGTTTGGGCAGTAGAGCTCTGAAGAAGCGAGCCACGCCCCTTGTCACACACCCTGCAAGGGCAACAGGGGAATGTTTTCCATTTCACTGGCCCACGGTGGCTGGACAGTGTGCTGGCCCCACGGTAGCTGGAGAGTGTGCCGTGCTCCCTGGCTTTTCTCCTGATGTATAAAATGGGTCAGTGGGTCCTGGGAGCTGTTCCCACAGTGACCTGGTGGAGGCTGACCCTGACGTCCACCCCTGCTGAGCACTTGGTGAATGGTGGTCACTGTCAGGAAGCGCCATTGCTGTCCTCCATCAGTGTCTGTGGGGCTGGGTGACTCTTGGAGGATGCTTCCAGCAACATGGCACTGCCAGGACAGGGGCCGTCCACCTGACTGGGGTTCCTGGTGTGAACAGATGGATAGATGGGTGGGCCTGCTGTATGCAGGGAGCTGAGGCCAGATCTTCACCTATGGGCAGGAGGCTATGCAGGGCTCAGGGAAAGACAGCACTGTGGCTGAGACAGAGCCTGTGTGATGAGAAGCCCTTGGTGCCCTGGGCCTCCCTCCTTGCTCCTGTCCCTCCAGAACATCACCCAGAACCCCCCACCCTGCTCTTTTGGAGAGGTGTCTGCAGTTGCTGCCACTCTTGATCCCACCCACCCCTGCAGGTTGCTGGTGGGACAGGTGCAGGAGGCATCTCATGGCTTTCCCTGGGATCTCTGCACCCTCCAAGAGTCGGGAGCCACACACAGCCTGCCAGCGTCCTGGGAACTCACCCTGTTGCTGCCACTTGTCCTGGGCAATCCTGGGGCTCACTCCTTGCCATTCAGACCCCTGTGAGGAGAGCACTGGCTGTGAGTTGCTTTGTGGCTAGTGATGGCGAGGCAGGGCCTGGAGTAGATCCATCACGAATAATTCTATTTTTGTTTTTTTGAGACGGAGTCTCGCTCTGTCACCAGGCTGGAGTGTGTGATCTCTGCTCACTGCAACCTCCGACTCCCTGGTTCAAGCAATTATCCTGCCTTAGCCTCCTGAGTAGCTGGGATTACAGGCACAGGCCCCCACGCCCAGCTAATTTTTGTATCTTTAGTAGAGACGGGGTTTCACCATGTTGGCCAGGATGGTCTCAATCTCCTGACCTTGTGATCTCCCCACCTCGGCCTCCCAAAGTGCTGGAATTAAAGGTGTGCGCCACCGTGCCCAGCCGAGAATTGTTAACGAAATGGGAACGTGTCTCCCAGGAAATGCACAGGGGCCGGCAGTGATAGAGTGGCCTCAGGTGTGTGCACAGGTGTGAACATGCCTTCCACAAAGGGCAGTGGATGTGCACATGCCTCACACACACTGCGGGGCAGGGCAAATGTCCCACACGTGTTCGTGCTTGTGTACATGTGGGTGGGCTGCATCTGCACGTGTCCACATGGTGTGTGTGTGCACACCTGTGTCACGCTTGCAGAGAAGACAACGGAGAGAAATACACCCAAATCTTCCCTCTGGGTCCCTGCCCTGGGGGCTGGGATGTCAGAACAGGTTGATGTCCTTTTTATCCTTCCCCGTATCCACCACTGTCTACCAAAGCACGCCTTAGTTTTATAATCAGAAATGAAATGCATGGTTTCAAGAAAGCCACGGGCCAGCTCCTCTGTGCCCTGGTTTGGCGGGGCCAGAGGGGTGGGATGCGTAGCGGGAGATTAGCCTCATGCGGCCATGGGGCCAGGGAGGCCAAGGTCAGCTTGCTCAGCACCTGGAGGTACAGCGAGTACTAACAACACAGCCTAGCTTGACCGCGGAAGGAAAATCAATGCTGGGCACAAGGACTGACCGCAGACTCACTGGGAACACTGTCCACCGACGTCAGAGCTGCTCACAGGGCACCCGGGAGCTTGCCAGGGAGCCCGGCTGTCTACGTTTGGAACAACCCTGGTAAGCAAGCACAGGCCCCTCACTTGACTCCACTCGGAGCCCTTCCCAGAGGGGAGACAAAGGCCTTGAACAGCTCTGGAGGTGCTCTCTGACAGTGCACCCCAGGCTTGGCTAAAGAAATCTCAAATTCCCCAAAGCTCCAGTGGCCCCTGCTACGGGTCAGCCTCAGGGCGATGCTCGTCTCCAATTGGCCCTGACTGACCCACATTACGAGATAAACTGTGGCGCTATCTCATGGTGTTATCACTTTGTGAAAAATGATGGTGAGTCTTTATACAAGAGCGGTTGATGCAAAAACATTACCACATAAGACAGGAGTCCTCCAAGTCCTGTCTTCCTCCGTTCCGTGTCCTGCCCCCCGTCCACGTGTGGCCTGCGTGGTCAGACAGCTTCGTACACTCAGACTCTTCCCTCCCCGCGCATCAGGGATGTGTGTCCCTGTTACTGACATGCAGGGAGGGCTCACCATCTTGGGCACACCCCACGGTGCTCTGAGCCCGTCATCGCCTATGGTGGACATTGAAGGAATCCCCAGGTTTTCCTTTTCAGGAGCCATGGCTCGGGCCAGTGCCTAGGAGGTCAGAGGCTGGGGGCTTAGGGAGGGGTCACTGCCCAACGGTGCCACCTTGGACTCAGAGTGCCAGCCCAGAGAACCAGGTAGGCCCAGCTCTGACCGTGCTGCTGGGCAACCACTGGCTGAGACCTGGGGATAAAACGCCTCCCACACCAGCCAAGGAGACAGGCTCTGCATGAGGCCTGAAGCCCATGAAGGGCTCTGAAACAGGAGGAGAGC
>NW_012118310.1:444355-448826 GCF_000951035.1 Colobus angolensis palliatus
TCTGGGGCCCCAAGACTGATGCCAGCTGGGGCATCTCACGGGGAGCACCGCTACCTGTAAACCGCCCAGCTCAAGCTCCGCCTCGACCTCTCCAAGTGAGCAGCCAACCTTCCCCAGGGTCTCTCCCAGCCTGCAGGGGGTCTCAGGCTCTGAGGCTTTTCTGCAACTTCTCAGTCCCCCTCCCCACTACCTGCTCAGGCAGAGAGACCGTGGCTCTGCGTTATTGTGTGCTTAGCGGGTGCTGGAGTTTGTGCTAAACAACTTGGGTGCCCCCTGAATCTTGACAATAACCTGAGTGGGCATTACTACTATTCTCACTTCCCCAAGGAGGAAGTCCCAAACCCCATCTGGCACAAAGCCAGCGCCTGGAGTCTCCCTCTGCAGTCCACCTACTCCCACATGGGGCATGCCTGGGACACCACAACATCTGGGGTCAGTGCTGCTGCTGCTGTCACTGTGGCATTCAGCTTTCCCAAGGCTCACATCTGCTCCATCCAGCAAAGGGGTCTTGCACCCCAAGCCTGCCTCCTCCTTCACACACACAGTCCCACTTCATCAACCACAAAGATGCACGTGTTTACCCGGCCTCAATCCCATCGGCACCTCCCCTTCCAATTGCCAGAGGGCTCAGGTCCCTTCAGCTGGGCTCCCACATTCCTGATCCCTGACCCGCAGGCCCTCAGGACAATGCCAGCCATGGCTCACCTGGTGCCAGTCACCTGCATCTCCCTGGGGTGGGGGTGGGGGGCAGCAGGCTCCGTGGACCTAGCACACCTATGACTCTTGGAAAAGAAAAATGTCCCTGAGGACAATGACCCCAGCTTCAAATATTGCTGTGGTCTCTTAGGCAAGTCCTTCCCCCTCCTGAGCTTCAGTTTCCTCTGCATAAAATAGAGCGGTGATCGTAGCTCCCGCATGGGAAGGTTGTGAACACTATGCTTGTCAGCAGAATATACCCTAATTTTGCAAGGAAACAATCTGGTGGGTGTGTGGGGGGGGTCTAAATACCTTTCCTCACACGTGCATTGAAAATGATTATATAAAGTGGTGAAGTGTGATTGCTTTCACATAAATAGTGGCGTGTTCTGGGATCTAGCAGACAATCTTAACTTCAGGAATTGCAATCACATTTTACTAGCTTTGAGAAAAATGAATAAAATGACATAGCTAAATAGAACTCAAGTAGGATCCGTGAACGGCAGCGTGGAGTGGTTAAGGGGAGAAAGTACTGATGAGGGAATTTATACACCCAGCGGCCCAGGTTTGGTGCAGCAGATAACGGAAGGACAAGCCCCAAAGTAAACAAATGGGAATGAATTCCTTTGCCTATGGACAGAGCAAATATATCAGTAAAAGTGGCTACAGGGCAAGCAGCAAAAATGCAACAAATCAGAATGAATGCAGGGAGCCCCATTTCCGGCAGAGAAACAAATATTTCAAGAGTAAAAAAAAAAAAACAACTTTGCCAGAGCTCCCATGTCATGCTCATGGCTAAGGAGAAACAATGATCTCGCTGGGAATGAGCGCAAGTGGCAAGTAGGGGAACGGAAGGAGTCCTGAGCGGGGCTGACTGCAGTGTCCCCAGGGGGCCGAATGGGCAGCACAGTGGCCTCTCTACCCTCAAAGGTCTGTTTCTTGTCTGCTTTCTCCTTGGGAGTGGCAGGCCCTGGTGACCGGCCCAACCTCAGGGGCGGCCAGCAGCTGGGTCCCCACCACATGCCCAAGTCTGGCCCCTCAGATCTGCCTGTCTCCTGAGCTGGAGAGCAGAGCCCACCCCTCTGTCCCTGGCGCTCACCTCCCATCCAGCCCATCTCCCTGAGGACTCCCCTGCCGCCAACTCCCACCTGGATCCTCTGGCCCTGACGGGGCATCATTCTTTCAAAATAATCCACCACTGGGGGCAGTGGCTCACACCTGAATCCCAGCACTTTGAGAGGCCAAGGTGGGAGGATTGCTTGAGCCCAGGAGTTTCAGATCAGCCTGGATAACACAGCCACACCCTGTCTCCACAAAAACTATTTTTAAAAAATTAACTAGGTGCAGTCCAGCCTGTAGTCTCAGCTAATTGGGAGGCTGAGGCAGGGGGATCACTTGAGCCCAGGAGTTCAAGGCTATAGTGAGCTACGATCGTGCCACTGCACTCCAGCTTGGGTAACAGAGAGAGACCGTTTCTTAAAAAAAAGAGCCATCAGTTGGCTTAGGGTAGCCACCTGCCGAAGGTCCCCAGCTGATCATAAGACCTGCTTCCTAGTATTTACAGAGCTCCTGTGAATCTCAGTTGTTTCACTGATTGTCACATGCAGCCAGTGACTTTCATGCCAGCCTTGTTCCCACAGGCGCCCTCACAGGTGGGCTCTCCCATGGGCCTGGGCACCCGGCGCTAGGCCTGCCCTGCTATGGTCTGGACATGAGTGGCGATCTCTGCGATGCCTGCACGCCTTGCCTCTCCCCCTGCCCTCTCTGCAGCCCTGCCCCTGGCAGCCCCTGCCCACCTTCGCCTCTGTGCAGGGCCACAGGCTTCCTTGAAGCAAACGCTATAACTTTGGGCTCTATGCTTTTTTTAAAAAAAAATAACAACTTTATTGAGATACAGTTCATTATACTATTCATTTACTACCTTTTGCATTATACCACACATTCCATTTCAATGACACAGTTGAATGGTATTTTAGTCTATACACAAGGTTGAACAAACATCACCACTGTCTAGCCTCAGAGTATTTCCAGACCCCAAAGAAACTCCGTGGGCCTTGGCAGTCCCTCCTGCTCCTCCCGTCCCCCACCTCCAGGCACTCGCCAGACTACTCTACGGACTTGTCTTCGTGTGACTTCTGTCTCTATGGGTTTGTCTATTCTTAACTCTTCATATAAACCGAACCATACAACTTGTGGCTGTTTGTGTCTGGCACCTTTCTTTCTTTTTTTTTTTTAAATTTCACTTTTGTTTTATTTCTGAAACAGGGTCTCCTTCCATTGCCCAGGCTGGAGTGCAGTGGCATGATCAGAGCTCAAGCAATCCCCTCATGTCAGCCTTCTGAGTAGCTGGGACTACAGACACACACCACTATGCCTGGTTAATTTTGTATTTTTTTGTAGAGATGAGGTCTTATTATGTTGCCCAGACTGGTCTGGAACTCCTGAGCTCAAGTGATCCTCCTGCCTTGGCCTCCCAAAGTGCTGGGATTATAGGCGTGAGCCACCACACTCCGCTATTTTTATTTTTTGGTTGACACATAATAATTGTACATATTCGTGGGGTATGTAGTGATGTTTCTATACATGTAATGTGCAGTGATCAGATGACGGTAATTAGTATAGCTGTCATCTCAAACATTTATCATTTCTTTGCATTACGAACACTCAATATTCTCCTTCCAGCTATCTGAAAATACATAATTTTTGTTTTGGTTTGGATTTTGTTTTGTTTTTGAGACAGGGCCTCACTCTGTTGCCCAGGCTGGAGTACAGTAGCACCATCGAGACTCACTGCAGCCTCTGCCTCCCAAGGCGCAGGTGATCCTCCTGCCTCAGCAACCCCTGAGTAGCTGGGACTACAGGAATGTACCATCACACCTGGCTAACTTTTGTATGTTCTACCCTCCTAGGCCTCCCAAAGTGCTGGGATTATAGGCATGAGCCATCACACCTGACCCATAATATGCTATTGTTAACTAGAGTCATCCCACATTAGTGTAGAACACTGGAACTTATTCCTCCCATGTAGCTGTAATTTTGCATCCTTCAACACATCTCTCCCTCTCCCTCCCTTCTTTCCACCCTTCCCAGCCTCTACTATCCTCTGTTCTACTTTTGACTTCGATGAGGCCAGCTTTTTTTAGCTTCCGCATACGAGTGAGAACATGCGGTGTTTAACTTTCTGTTCTGTCTCATTTCACTTAACATAAGTTCCTCCAGTTCCATGCATGTGACTGGCTTCTTTGATTTTGCCTATTTTCAAAGTTCATCCATGTCATAGGATGTATTAGTATTTCATTCCTTTTTATAGTTTAATAATATTCCACTGTATGGATGGATCACATTTGGTTTGCACCATTTTGCTGTTGTGAATAGTGCTGCTGTGCACCAGGATTGTATTCCTCTGTGTGCCACTGGGTTGAGGGTTAGGGGATGGTAGCTGTTCCCATAAAGGTGGAAATTGACCGATACTGGCTGAATGGACCAGGCTCTTCATTAAGCTGGCCCCTGGATGTTGCAAGCGTTCTGCTGGTTTCCAGAATCACTGCTTAAGACCATTCCTTTCAGTATCATTGTTGTCCAGGGGAGGGATGGGTTCCTGGAGCTTCCTGATCTGCCGCTTCTCTGATGTCACCCTTAGACCCTCCGGTTTTGAACCCCAGGCTACAGAGTAAAAGTTTGATGGTAGGATGTGAGGTGAGGGATCCTCCTTGACCCTGGCACCCATGAGGCAGGACTGAGAACACCCCGAAGACTGTCTGGGGTGGCTGGGGTG
>NW_012118310.1:455578-456093 GCF_000951035.1 Colobus angolensis palliatus
GCCCACCACAAGGAAATTATTCAGCCTCAAATGTCAACATTGCAGAACAGGTCAGGGCATGCAAGGTACCTCCTGCTCTTTCCAGAAAGGTGCAAGGAGCACAGACAGAAGCAGATACTGGCTGAAATGGACCATGCTCTTCATTAAGCTGGCCCCTGGATGTTGCAAGCGTTCTGCTGGTGAGGTGGGAGGAGGCTGCCACCCACAGCCAGACCTAGTGTCTGTGGGGTGCAGGAATGTCGTGAGGTGACGAGGGGCCCAGCGGTGAGTGATGGGGAGGGATGCACTACGGCAGGCCGTCAGGGCTGGTTCCACCAAGAAAGTGACATCTAGGAGGGGCATTCAGGCAAAGGGGGCCCGCGGGCGGCACTGAGGCCGGGCCTACAGGGGAGGCGGCATGGCCAGCGGAGTCTTGTGGGGCGGCAGGGAAGGGAAGAACCACCGGGCTGCACAGGTTCCGAGGGGGCCTAGTGGTGTGCGCTTGCCCTTGGGTGGGCAGTGGGACTGGGAGGACA
>NW_012118310.1:456143-456697 GCF_000951035.1 Colobus angolensis palliatus
TCTTCACGGAGAGCAGGAACAGGGACTTTGGGAAGCCACTGGGCCTTGGCCTCAGCCCTGCCGGCAGAGGGTCCCCACCATGTAGCTGAAGTGCCAAGGTGCTTGTGAGGATTGGGTGTGGTCCAGGGTGCCTCAGGGCAAAGCCTGGGGGATGCATCTCAAATCCACAGTCACCAGCCTAGAAACTGGGGTCAGACTTCCCACATGGGTTCCCACATCGATTCCTTCCTTCATTCACTAAATAACGACACATCAAGGCAGCAGTGTGGACGGGGCACAGCTATCAAAGTCACCAGCAACAAGTGTAAGAAGAGAAGAGGGAGTTGCAGCAACACAGGTGCCCAGGTGGGCCCTGGGGGTCAGAGAGGGCCTGCCAGGGGTGGCACCCACCATGCTGACCCTGATGAGGAGAAGAAGGAGGGTGTGGGGTTCAGGGGAGGGATGGGTGCCTGAGAGCAGAATGCAAACAGCCTGGGCTCAGGAGGAGCTGACAGCATGACAGGCACTGGGGAGAAAGGTGTGATAGGTGTGGACAGGGGCCACAGGAAGAGGGA
>NW_012118310.1:462507-465506 GCF_000951035.1 Colobus angolensis palliatus
AAGGCCGGGGGTGGTGGGAGATGAGAAGCACCGAGCCATACTTGAGCTTAGGTGAGGCCTCGGCGGGTGCGAGGTGAGGGCAGAGGTCCACGAAATCAGTGTAAGATGCTGGTGGCCCAAATCTCATGGGGATCACCACGGTCAGCCTAGGACCAGTGGTGGCAGGAGTGCAGAGGATGGTGAAGGAAGAAGGAGCTGAACTAGACAGATGGTGGCCTCTGAGAGGCCGTTGCTGTGCTTGTGTGCATAAGGATGCCATAAGGTCAAGCCGTGGCCGTGGAGAGCACAGGCCAAGGGGACAGGAAGGTGAGAAGGGACATCACAGGTAGAGGAACTGGCAGGGGGAGGGATGGTGATGTGGAGGCTTTGGGGAGTGCCTACATCTAAGGGGCATCCAGAAAGAGCAGCCAGTGCTGGTGGTGCTGCAGTAGGAGGAGGAGGCAGCAGGGCAGCCATGGGCAAGGACGGGCATCCTAGGTGGCAGCTGAGTGGGACAGGGGCTAGCCATACAGAAGCCACGCCCACCTTGTGGCTGGGATGGGGAGAGGACTAGGGAGGCACCAGGTCAGGTTTCTTTTTTCTGTTTCCTTTCTATTTTCTTTTTTTTTTTGAGATGGAATCTCATTCTGTCACCAGGCTGGAGTGCAGTGCTTTGATCTCTGCTCACTGTGACCTCCACCTCCCTGGTTCAAGCGATTCTCCTGCCTCAGCCTCCCGAGTAGCTGGAATTACAGGCATGTACCACGACACCCAGCTAATTTTTGTATTTTTAGTAGAGACGCAGTTTCATCATATTGGCCAGTATCTTCTCG
The DNA here is from genome assembly GCF_000951035.1 of Colobus angolensis palliatus. Lineage (NCBI taxonomy): Eukaryota > Metazoa > Chordata > Mammalia > Primates > Cercopithecidae > Colobus > Colobus angolensis. Next base: position 463,320 of record NW_012118310.1, read on the forward strand.
ATCTCCTGACCTTGTGATCTGCCTACCTTGGCCTCCCAAAGTGCTGAGATTACAGGTGTGAGCCACTGTGCCCAGGGAGCTGGTGCGGCATCTTCTGCCTGGGAATCCCTCCCTGACACAGCCTCTGGGGGCCAGAGATGGGGGAAGCAGGGCTTGAGGGCTAGAGAAGCCAGAGGTCACCAAAGCCCAGTGTCTTTCAGTGTTAGAAACCCCTGACCCTGCGCAGCCCTATGCTGGCCCCAGCAGCCCTCCGTCAGGGGCAGCAGGTCCCAGGCCTGTTTATGTTTTTGTTTGTTTGTTTGTTTCAAATGAGACTGGGTCTTGCTCTGTTGCCCACGCTAGAGTGCAGTGGTGTGATCGTAGCTCACTGCAGCCTAGACCTCCTGAGCGCAAGCCATCCTTCCACCTCAGCCTCTTGAGTAACTGGGTCTACAGGTGCACACCACCACACCCAGCCAAGTTTTTTTTTTAAATTTTTGTAAAGGGGAGGTCTCACAGTTGGGCGTGGTGGCTCATGCCTGTAATTCCAGCACATTGGGAGGCTGAGGCTGGTGAATTGTCTGAGCTCAGGAGTTCGAGACCAGCTCGGGCAACATGGTGAAACCCTGTCTCTACTAAAATACAAAACATTAGCCAGCCATGGCAGCAGGTGCCTTTAATCCCAGCTATTCAGGAGGCTGAGACAGGACAATTGCTTGAACTTGGGAGGTGGAGGTTGCAGTGAGCCAGGATCATGCCACTGCACTCCAGCCTGGGCGACAGAGCGAGACTCCATCTCAAAAAAAAAAAAAAAAGAAAAAGAAAAAAGATGAGGTCTCACTATGTTGCCCTGGTTGGCCTGGAACTCCTGGCCTCAAGTGATCCCCCCACCTTGGCCTCCTAAAGTGCTGGGATTACAGGCGCACACTACCACACCCGGCTAATTTTCATATTTTTTCATATTTTGAGACCAGCCATGTTGCCCAGGCTGGTCTCAAACTCCTGGGCTCAAGTGAACCTTCCACTTGGGCCTCCCAAAGTGCTGGGATTACAGGTGCATACCACTGCACCTGGCCCTTCTGAGCAGTGCTTGGAAGCTACCTCCTGACTGGGGCTGGGGGTCAGAGTGGCCAGCTGAATGCTGGGCCATCAGGGTGAGGGGTGTCTTCTCGCCCATTGCCTGTTCTCCCGGGGCAGATGGAAGGGGAAGACCCTGCATTGGGAGACATTAAACAAGATGAGATGGTAAGATCTGCTTTCACTTTAAAGGAACATTTCTGGTTGCTGCTTAGAAAGAAATGTCAGGGGGAAGAATGCTGCAGGAGGGTCGGCCTGGAGGACCGGGTGGGACTGCAGGCTGGCTCTGTGGGGGCAGGAACATCAGAGGTGCCTGGGAGACCCTGGCTCTGGGGCAGAGGCCTGAGCAAGGGGGCCTCGCTGGGGTGTCTCTGCCTTAGCCATGCTCGGTGTTTCTGGGTCCTGTGACCCACGGGTGAGCAGCCTATGGTGCTGGTGGCACAGGGGAGGAAACCAAGGCAGGGAGCCTGTGGGGGCTGCTCGGCAGGGGACAGGCAGCTCCTGTGCCCACTGCTGTCCTGCACCTGCATGGCAAACACAAACCCTGTCACAGAGCCCCCTTCTTTCTCTACAGGACCTCCAGAGCTCCATGTGCGGGGACTTCATGGGTGGGGTGGGGTGGGGTCAGGAGCCTGCTGTGGGCTGGCCAGGCGTGGACACCAAGCTGGAGGTGGCAGCGCTGCAGGTGGGGCAGCCCTCCCCTTCCCCACTCCCAGGGCTTGTGAGGGGGTGGGCACCGCGGGGGCGCACAGGGGGCATGGTGGGCAGTGGTCTGAGGTGGTTTTGGGAACTCATCCAGGGCATGTGGCTCACTCTGCAGCTGCTGGGGTTGGCCTGAGCGGGGAGGAGGAGGTTGGAGGGATGCTGAACAGAGTGGGGAGATGCTGGTGGGAGGGCTGGGGACCCAGCCCTGCAGGGCGTGGGTGAGCATCAGCAGCGGGGTGGGAATAGACCTGTCCATGCAGTAGAAACAAACCAGAAAAGGAGCCCATTCTCGCTAATGATGTAATAAAGCCAGAAACAGCACCAGAGGCCAATGGGTGGGGGAAGGATAAAATGTGAACAAATGGGGCTGATCCAGGCCTTCTCACTTCTCTTTTTTTTTTTTTTTTTGAGACGGAGTTTTGCTCT
>NW_012118310.1:467886-470220 GCF_000951035.1 Colobus angolensis palliatus
GCCAGTGTCCCCTGAGACGTGAGAGCCAGGCAGAAGCTGGGTGACCTTTTCCTGCCTCGCCTCAAAAGTCACACGGTGTCTTTTCTGCCGAGTTCTGTGTGTTAGAAGCATGTCACCAGGCCAGCCTGTGTACAGCAGGGAGAGGAATGAGACTCATCTGCCTGTGGGAGGGGGGCCCAGGACCTGGCAGAATGCTTGAAACCACAACCTAAGCTGGGATTCGAAGAAAGAACAGACGCACCTTCAGAAAACATCCTGCAGAAGCAGCTTTCCATGACACATCTAGCCCCAGTCCACTAAGGGCCCAGCCTCAAACTTAGAGACCGCGACCCAGAGCCTCGGGGGGGCGCAGTGTGGACAGAGCAGCTGTGCACCAGGACCACCAGCTGTTGGAGACTTTAGCATGGTGTAGCAAGGGATAGAGCGGTACTGTTTGTGCTCAGTAAGGCAAGGCTGCTGGGGCAGCAAAGGGGTGAGCGGGAGGCCCTGCAGGATGGGTCCCCATGGCCTCTGAGCACCAGCTCCTTGAAGGCCTCATCCTGGAGGTTGCCCTGGTCCCCAGCCACGTGTCAGCATGTGCTGCACGACTGCCCTGTCAGCCCGTAGCCAGGAGTTCCTCCTCCTGGGTCCTCTCCCTGCTCCGGGCGGAGCCCTTCTGTTTGATGATTGGGTGATCAGTGTTCACTTTCTCCGTGTCACATGGGAGCTGCAGGGGGCCCTCCCACAACAGTGGGGCCTGTGTGGGAACTGGGGAGGCTATTAGAGTACACACTTTGGGGTGCAGGCCCGGACTGAGCCTGGGGTCCACTGACATGGCCAATGAGCTCCCTCATGGTGCCACCAGGTTCCATGTAGGGCAGTGCACTGGCTGCGTTGGAGGTTCCCAGGTGCTGAGTTGCTGTGTCCAGGTGGCCCTCCCGGCCCTGCATGGGCGGGTCAGAGGGTTCCCGTGGGCTGGGAATGCTGAGAAAGGTTTAGCTTGGGCCTCAGGGTGGCACTTTCCAGCCCTCGCTTGTGGCCTGACCGTGTGCTGCACCCCCAGACAGGACAGCTGGAGCCCCTGCTGTCCCGGTTCACTGAGGAGGAGGAGCTACAGATGACGAGGATGCTACAGCGGATGGATGTCCTGGCCAAGGTGAGCTGCCCTGCTCGGGCAGAGGGCTGGGGCCTTGGGGACCTGGGACTCGTGCAGAAAAGGGCACCTGCCTCACTTGAGCAACAGTTGCTCCCACTGCCCCACCCTCTGCACCTCTCAGAAAGCCAGGGAGGTGGGCGTGTGGCTGATGGTGGATGCCGAGCAGGCTTACTTCCAGCCGGCCATCAGCCACCTGACGCTGGAGATGCAGCGCAAGTTCAATGTGGAGAAGCCGCTCATCTTCAACACGTACCAGTGCTACCTCAAGGCAAGCTCCCCGCTCAGCCCCTCCCTGCCTGGGGCTTGGAGACCCCACAGGAGGGGCTCCTCTCATCTGAGCTCCCTGGCATTTGCCTGGCTCTACACTCAGCACCCACCAGGGAGCTCATGGGATGGAGGAGGGAGTGGGCCGTGCCCCCAAGGGATTGTTGGGGTCTTCTGCTCACCCAGGGCGGGCCCCAGGGTACAGAAAAGAGCCCCTTAGGTGGTGGCCACAGCCAGGCCTGCAGGGGAGGCCGAGGCCGGGGTGACTGCCTCAGAGTAGGAAGAAAGGCCCGCTGCCCGCAGCCTCTCCTGTGGTTCTCGGAACCAGCTGAGTGTCTAAGGAGCAGGAGGAAGACAGCGATCTTTATGAGGGTCCACTAGATGTGCCCGATACCCCAAACTTGGAAGGCGCCACATGACCACTTCCTCCAGAGTGTTTTCAGTTCAACGCCCCTAAGAACCAGATGAAAGCTTTGGGCCCTCTCCAGAAAGACTCACCCAGGATGTCACATGTATTCAGGGAGCCCACCCTGGCCTGTGGGCCCCAAACTGCTTAGGGATGTTAACAGGTTCAGAGCTCTCAGGGGTGAGCCGGGTGCCCGGAGGACACAGGGTGGCATGGGGAGGGGTCCAGGCAGGAGCCTGCAGTATGCACCCATCCCCCAGTCGGCCTGGGAGTCTAGAGCACATGATGGCTGCTGGTGCCTGGGCTGCTCCCACAGGGCTGTCCACGGGCCACATAGGAAGCTGCAGACATCCCCATTGCCATTGCTCCTTGGGGACAGAGGTTGGAGGCCCATCCTCACCCACGCCTGCTCCAGTGCCCTGAGCTGCACCTCTCCACGCAGCTGCTGCCCAGCCCTGGTGACTGCACCTGGGCCCAGGAAGGCCCCATCCTGCTGTCACTTGGGCTTGCCCAGGCTCCCTGCGACTTT
>NW_012118310.1:473662-475188 GCF_000951035.1 Colobus angolensis palliatus
GCCTGCTTTAGACTGGGTGGTCCCGACACTGGAGTCCAGCCCAGGGATGGAGGGAAAGGGCCTCTGGCTGATGGGAGCCACGGCTGGGGCGGGTGGTGAACAGGGGAGGTGAGGCCCTCGGGGAGGGAGTGGGAAGCACAGCACAGGCCTCGCCAGTCACCCAGGTGATGTGTGAGGAGCGGGCAGAACTCGGCCCAGGGTGGGGGCCCCAGTGCTGTGCAGACCAGCTAAGTCAGGATACCTGGATATAGGAAGCTGGAGATGAAACGTGAGAACTGTCACTGCATGGATATTTCAAACCCTGAGAATCTTTGTAAGACCCTGTCAGGGGTGGTGTGAAGACAGGACAGAGTTGAGGGCCCTACCCCAGTATCTGAGCAGTGCTAATAGATATATAATACAAGCCACATCTATAAAATTTTTTAGTAGCTACATTAAAAAAGATAAAATGAATTTCAAGAATACATTTTAATGAACCCAAAATATACAAAATACTACTTCAAATCGTATTCCAGCTGCTTTTAGAAAAGCAACGCGCCATTGAGTATTATGTTTCTACAAAGTCTCCTAAATCCCGTGTGTATGTGACATGTGCAGCACATCTCGGTTCAGAGCAGCCGCCTTCCGAGGACTCGGGGGCTGGTGGCAGCTGTGTGGGACAGAGCAGCTGTGGGGATGGGGCAGAGAAGCAGCCCACAGAGGGCGAGGGCAGGGCCGGAGACCAGTCATACCGCAGAACCCTGGAGGGGCTTGAGGAAGGGATGGCAGGAGAGCCGAGGAGCTTCCCTGCCCTGTGGGGCAGGCTACTGGGTGGGTCAGGGCCCCAGGAAGGGCTGCACCTCCAAGAAGGGAGGTAGAGGAGAGGTGGCAGAGGGGAGGGTGGGGAAAGCAGGAGGAGGACCTTGTTGGCTAAGGGCCGACGCCTCCCCAGGGAGAAGAATAGGGCGGCCCAGCAGAGTCCGACTGGGAAGAGGCCTCACTGGGGCAGGGCCGGGCAGAGCCCATACCCCAGCCCCACCTTGCAGGGGATGAAGTCTGGGGAGTGTAGATGAGGGATCTGGGGTAGTAGGGCTGGCTCAGAGCTGGGACAGGAGCCCTGTACCCCTGCAGCGGGGACAGTGTCCTGGAGCTGGCCCTCAGCTCCTGGCTTTACCTGCACAGGACGGAGGAGCTGTGCCTGCATCCCACTGACCACCAGGTGTACTTTGGACAGCTGCTAGGCATGTGTGACCAGATCAGCTTCCCACTGGGTGAGTGGGGCCCTCCCTGGTGTGATGGGGTGCGGTGCTGGGTCTGGACCTCATGGTGTATCTGCCCCCATGCAGGCCATGCCGGCTACCCCGTGTACAAGTACGTGCCCTACGGCCCCGTGATGGAGGTGCTGCCCTACTTGTCCCGCCGCGCCCTGGAGAACAGCAGCCTCATGAAGGGCGCCCGTCGGGAGTGGCAGCTGCTGTGGCTGGAGCTCTTGCGGCGGCTCCGAACTGGCAGCCTCTTCCGTCGCCCTGCCTAGCACCTGCCAGCCC
>NW_012118310.1:480947-482601 GCF_000951035.1 Colobus angolensis palliatus
TCTACTCAAGTGTCGGAGACCACCTCAGACAAAGGCATGGGAAAGGAGCAGGAGGAGCGGGGTCGCTGAGCCTGAGTGTGGGGCCTCTGCCTACCAGGGGTGTGGTCGGCCCCTCCCCGCTTCAGGGTGGGCAGCTCCCTCCCCCATCTGCAGCTCCCAGCTCTAGCACAGCGCCAGACGGAGAAGGGTGGGCAGACCTGGGAGGTCCAAGTTTGGGATGAGCTTGGGGCACCATAAGCCTGTGCGGCTTTGAGGAGCTCACCCCCAGCCATCAAGTAAAGCTCCACAGTCCCTGCTAAACTGCACAAACACAGATGTGTGCAAACTGTCTAGTCTGAGGGGAATGTACAGAGGAAGCGATCATGGGACATAAACCACCATGAAACAGAACATGCAGCACGCTGCAGCTGGCGCCAGTGACCAGTAAGTGCCAAACGGCTACAGCTCCCCAGGAAGGAGGGGTCCCTGGTCACAAGAAAATGCGAAACCCAACACTCTGTTCCTGGGAAGAGCCCTGATGTTGCAGCTCTTCTCTGGTGGCAAGTTTCCAAGGAACTCCAGGGTCCCTGAGGCTCCCCTGCAGGTAGCTTGGCTTCCGCTGTGCCTGCAGCCTTCCCCAATCTCCTGTTTCTTGGCATTCTGTACACACCTCAGTGATGGCATTTATCACATGAAATATGTTTCAAACCAAGAGCTCCCTTGAGACATTTCCATAACACAGGGAAGCAGGGAAATGTCACCTCCCTCACTCTACTGATCAAACATTGCTACAAGTGCCAGGCCCACTACCAGATTCCATTACCTAAAAAAACAAAAGGCAAGAAGAGAGCCACACTGGCTGCCTGGGCAGAAGGGGCCTGGCCTTAGACATGCCCAGGGAACACAAAGGAGGCAGGAGCAGCCAGTCACCCCTGCCAAATCAGAAAGGAGAAGCAAAAAGTCAACGCAGGCATGTCTGCTGCTGGTGGAACCAGGGCCTGGACCAAACAGCAATGGGCCCAGGGAGTTACTGAAACTCCCCATCCCACTAGAAGGGACCAGGGCCCTGTGGAAAAATGGCCGATTCCAGGACTGAGACAGGGAGAAAACAAAAGATGAGCCTGAACACGCTCTGGAACCAGAAAGCAAGGAAGTGCTCACAGAATGATGGGGAGGCATCTAAAAGAGCCTGGAGCGCCCCCACTGGCCACACATGGCACAGTCTGAGCATTAAGGAATAATGAGCTATGCACTTGGGATTAAACTGTATGCATCTTACAGCTCAATAAAAAATTTTAAAAAGACAATCGCCCAGACATTTAGTGGAAGAAGTAATGCCAATTATACACAAACTCTTCTGGAAAACTGAAGAGGAGAGAACACTTCCAAACTCATCCTATAAGGCTGGCAAAAACCCTGATACCCAAACCAGATGATATTACATGAAAACTATAGACCACAGTTTGTCATGAACATAGACCAAAAAATTCTTAAGATTTTAGCAAATCAAATCCAGCGTACATAAAGAGGATACTACAGCACGACCAAGTAGGATGGAATTCAAGTTACTGTAATTCACTGTAGTCATAGAAAATGATTCACCATGCAATCATCTCAAGAGCTGCCAAAAAGGGGTCTACCAAAATCCGACATCCATTCCTGATAGAAACACGAA
>NW_012118310.1:482651-483318 GCF_000951035.1 Colobus angolensis palliatus
GCAGGCACACCCTGCCCCATGGCTTGTTGGTTACATGCCAGTCTCTGGTTGTCCCTGTGTTCCCTGGGAGGATGGGCCCCTTCCTGGCTGGCCCCATCACCCCACCATTGCCCTTGTACCCCTTTGAGGCCACCTGCTCTGCGGAGGCCCCAACCCACGAGGAGCTGCTATCCAGGGGAGCACCGGTGGGCCCTCACCCTCCACCCAGCCCCAGCACACCTGGCACCCTCAGGGAGGAAGCACCTGGTGGGACTCACTAGGCTTCCAGTGGCCCACTCAGGCCCAGGGTAGCCACTCACGCCTGAGCCTTGACACCCCTTCAGTACAGCCCAGTCAGCAGAGCCAGGTGGTGCCCACAGGACAGCTAGGCCGGCCACCCTGCCTGTGTTCCCAGTACCTCTAGTTCTTGCTGCTGAGCCGCCTGAAGCACAGGTAGGTTGTGGGGCCGGCAGGCCTGCTGGGCTTCCTGGTGCTTCTGCCGCAGCGCCTGCCTGAGCACTGGGAGGGGTGAGAGCGGGTCAGCAGGCGGTGGGACTCGGCAGCAGCCCTCACTCATGGGCACCTGCCTTGCCAGCCCAGCAGAGCAGCCAGGCCAAAGGGGTATCTGCACTGGGGACGCCGGCCTTCTCCATCCTCCCACCCCACTGTCACCCAAGGCCAGGCCCTC
>NW_012118310.1:487783-488392 GCF_000951035.1 Colobus angolensis palliatus
GCTGGGGTCTGTCTGCGTCCTCCCCGCCCCCGGGGTGAGACAGACAGGATCACCCTAGAGCCTCTGGGGCAGGACAGTCGGAGCCAGAGTCCCCATCTGGACCTGCATGGTCGCCCGGGGCTGCCCGGTCCCCAGCCCGTGAGCCCAGACTGCGCTCTCCCGGCTCCCCAGGCCAGCTGCTGGGCCGGGGCTGGGGGGCTTCTAGTGGCTGGGGCTGAACTGGCTAGGAACAGGCTTTAATAGGAGGGGTTGGGGTGGAGGAAAGGCTTCTGCAAAGGCCCTGCCAGAATCAGGTCAGGTGGAGGGGCTAGAGGACCGGTGTGGCCAGGCTGCAGAAGCCAGCGCAGGAGACAAGGGCGGGGGCTGCTCATTAAAGAGGCTGCTGGGGGCTTGTCCGAAGAGTGGCAGGGGGCACGGAAAGGCTTGGGGACACAGACTCAGCCTTGCGTTTCACCAGGCACTCTTTAGCTGCCTGCGGGGTGGCTGGACTGTGTGGGATGACCCTGCTTTGACTAGGTTAGGAATTATGACTGGTTTCCAGAGAGAACATTGGTTAGTGATTGGCTATGAGGGAGAGGGGGCGTTGAGCCAAGTGGGGTCCCCCTGAAG
>NW_012118310.1:488442-488788 GCF_000951035.1 Colobus angolensis palliatus
GGCACCGAGGCCTAGGGCCGTCTGGTCTGGAAGGGGCTGGGGCACAGGGAAGCCCGAGCGGGGAGTTTCTGCTAAGAAGTGGGGACTGCAGCAACTGAAAACAAAACTGGTTGGACCCACTGGTCACCAAAAAGGCGCTGTCTCAGTCTCTGCGCCCTTGATTTTGTTAATCTTAGGGACCTTTTCCGAACACTCCCAAGGAAGGAGCCGATCTGCACAGATACCAAGAGCTGCCGGGAGGCGCCGACCCCGAGGAGGAGGCACCTCGTCCCGCTGCCCCCGCGCACCTCGGTGCTCGTTCTGTAGGCGCAGGCGCTGGTTGTACAGGCTCTTTTCAGTGAGGTGC
>NW_012118310.1:492156-508077 GCF_000951035.1 Colobus angolensis palliatus
GCCCTGGTGAGGGGGAGGCTCCCTGCCCCCGGCCCCCACAACAGAGCCGCAGATGAGGATGCCGCCCGGCGCAGTCTCCAGGGGCTGCTCCGCAGTGGGTGTCCCGCAGCGCGTGCTCTCTGACCCCTTTTGTTTAGGTGCTGTCCTTTTTAGTGTGTGGCACCAGGACGGCAGGGAGCTGCCACCTCGGGCTTCTCTTATTTTCACTCTGTAATAAGCTCCGAATGAGAGGGGCTCATTGTGCCTTTGCTGTCAAATCAGTCAGGCCTTGGCCTTGGCGTGTCTTGCATGTGCTTGACCAATGTACTGCCCATGGGGTCTGGTGGAGGCACAGCACCCTTTTGGAAGACAGGGTCTGTGCAGACCAGTTACGGGTGACATTTCCCGGGCACAGCTCTTGCCTAAGTGGTGTGGGATGGGAGGAGGGCAGGGCCTCCCACTGTCCCACCAGCAAAATGGGCAGTGTGGCCAGCTCCTCAGGACCCAAGAGCATTTGCTCTAGGTAGATAAAATGTTGGGGTGTTGGGTGGCAAGGGTAGGATTGAAACCAGCCACCCAGTTGGTGCTTTGTTACCATCAGAAGTGTTTGCTGAGTCAAAGCAAATGGCCACTCAAAACCGAGTGGGCTGAGTGTGGTGACTCACACCTGTAATCCCAGCACTTTGGGAGGCCAAGGTGGGCAGACGGCTTGAGGCCAGGAGTTCAAGACCAGCCTGGGCAACAGGGCGAGAGCCTGTCTCTACAAAAAGTTTAAAAAATTAGCTGGCGTAGTGGCATGTGCCTGAAGTCCCAGCTACTTGGAAGGCTGAGGTGGGATCGCTTAAGCCCAGGAGGTCCAGGCTGCAGTGAGCCGAGATTGCATCACTGTACTCCAGCCTGGGCGATAGAGCAAGAACCAAATAATAAATAAATAAGTAAGTAAATCCATCCATCCACCCCAGAGTGAGTCAGCCGGGGCTGAGAAGGCATGCCTGCTGCTGCGTTGCTCCTCCCTGAACGACAGGATTCCCTGGTTCCAGCCAGGAGACGATGGTCAACAGCCACTGCTATAGTGGTGCCTAGTTAAAACTCTTTAGTTCCTGTTTCTGTAAAAAAAACAAAACAAAACAAAACTGCCTAATTGCATCTGGGCACAAACCTTGCAGTGAAGAGAGAAAAAGAGATGAAAGCGACCTGTGAGGGAGGCTCGGGTTGGCATGCGGCAGGTGCTCTGTGAGTGTGGTGGGTGTCGGTTTGCGCTGTAGACGCTCAGGAAGTGAGGAGCTGTGGAGTGCTGACTGTGTACACGATGCCTCCGCTGGCTGGCCAAGGAGAGTTTCATGAAACAATGTTGGTGGACTCAGCCCCGAATCCCTCAGGCAGTCAGAGAGAAACCTCTTTTGTTTTTTTGTTGTTGTTGTTGTTTTTGAGACAGAGGATCGCTCTGTTGCCCAGGCTGGAGTGCAGTGGCACGATCTTGGCTCACTGCAACTTCTGCCTCCTGGGTTCAAGTGATTTTCCTGCCTCAGCCTCCTGAGTAGGGTAGCTGGGACTACAGGCGCCCACCACCACACCTGGCCTTCTCTGTCTATTACAAAGTAAAGAACTTGAGGTTCCTCATGCCAAAGCTGTAACTCCTGTAAAAGCAGGTGTGTGTTTGTTTTGCAGAAAAGAGGCCCCATGCCGCAGGGCTTTGCCCTGCATGCTCCAGACAGATCCATGCTGTTGGACCTTTCGTCTCCTCTCCCGGAGATTGATCCCATCATAATGCTCTTTGGAAAAATGACAAGTGAGACCCTGCAGGCCAACCAGCTAGGTCGGAAGCAGAGCCCTGGTGGCAGCATGGGCCTGGTTGCTGAAGTGTTTGGTGATGAGGGGCCGAGGGGTCTCTGCTGTGCCAGAGACCTCCAATGAGTCACACTGATGGCTAGTTAGAAATAATGCAGAGAAGACCCAGAAAGCTCAGGAAAGCCGTCCACAGTTGCTGCTCATCCTCTGTGCCACTGGGAAAGTGAGATTGCTTCCTTCTGCCTGGTGGGTGTGAACATGGATAGAATTCTCCTTAGACCCCATGGGCAGTCAGTAATACATGCACGTTCTGAGGTCTGCACTTGGAGCCAATGAGAGGAGGAATGTTGCCGACGGGCTTGGGCAAAAGCCCAGTGAGACTCCAGGGGGCTGGTCCTCTGGCTGGCACATGCAGGATGAGAAGGAGTGAATGTCACTCAGGTGCCCAATGGCCACCCCCATGTCCCAAGCCAGCCAGGCAATGACCACTGTGCCAGTGATGTGAGCATGAGGAAAAACTTGCAAAGACCCACCAGGACTTGTGCAAAGGGTCTTCACCTCCACAAGGGAACCCTGACCTGCCCAGATTTGTTTCCTCATCTCCTTAGCGCCATGGACAATACGAGGGGCAGCTGTACCTTCCCAGGCCACTATAACCCCAGCCTCGGTTTAGAATGGAAAACATGCCTGCCCAGATGATGAGATGTCACTGTGTGTATGTGTGTCTATGGCTACCATTACAAAGGACCACAGACGAGGCCAACAACAGAAATGTGTTTTCTTACAGTTCTGATGGCCAGAGGGCTGAGATCAAGTTGTTGGTAGGGTTGGTTCTGTAAACCAAAAGTAAAATTCTAAGACCCCTTCTCTTGGCCAAGGACGCAGAGTTAGCTTGAAAAGCTAGTTCAGGCAGTGTTGAGAAGTAGAGGTTGGACATGTCTCATTTTACCCTCCTCCCTTTTGGAATTCAGGAAAAGCTGTCCAGCATTAACACCAATATAGACCTTAAGTCTGATGAGAAACATATACAATCTACTCTCTCTGAAGCCTGCTACCTGGAGGCTTCATCTGCATAAAACTTTGCTCTCCATAATCCTTCATCATCGTAACCCAGACATTCCTTTCTATTGATTCCAGGTCTTTAGATAATAACTCTTTCAACTAATTGCCAATCAGAAAACCTGTAAATCTACGTATGACCCCAAAGCCCCCTGCTTTGAGTTGCTCCGCCCTTCTAGACCCAGCCAATTGTAAATCTTATCTGTCTGATTGATGTCTCATGTCTCCCTAAAAAGTATAAAAGCAAGCTGTACCCGACCACCTTGGGCATGTGTCATCCGGACCTCCTGCGGCTGTGTCATAGGTGTATCCTTGACCTTGGCAAAATGGACTTTCTAACTGGATTGAGACCTGTCTCAGATACTTCTGGGCTCACAGTTCCTTCTGAGGGCTGTAAGGGAAGGATCTGTTCTAGGACTCTCCTTGGTTTGTCGATGGCTGATGTCTCCCTGTGTCTTCACAATGTCTTCTCTCTGTGTGTCTTGTTAAGAGAAAAATTTCAGCCAAAACACATTTAAAAGAGTTTAACAGCAAAGAACAATTTGTGACTTGGCAGCCTCCTAAGCCAGAGTAGGCTCAGAGACTCCAGTGCAGGCACGTAGTGAAAGATTTATGCACAGAAAAAGGAGAGTGACCTACAGAAAATGGAAGTGAGGGACAGACACAGCCGGATTGGCTATGGCTCGGCGTTTGCCTTATTTCAGCAGTTTGAACAGTTGGCCACATTTAATTGGCCAAAACTCGGTGATGGGCACAAAAGTAGGCTAGAATCTACTTACAGTTCCATTTAGGTTATAGTTTACAAAGTGCAGAGAAACCTTTAGGCTGTAATCTAAACAGTATGCTACTGGCATGAAGATAGACATAGAGACTGATAGAATAGAATATAGAGTGCAGATTTACAGTCAAATGATTTCTGACGAGGGTACCAAGACCATTTAATGGGGAAGAACAATCTTTTCAACAACTGGTTCTAGGAAAACTGAACATCCACATGCAAAAGAATGAAGTTGGATCTTCACCTAATAGCACATACAAAAATTAACTCAAAATGGAACAAAGACATAAATGTAAGACTAAAACAATAAAACCCCTAGAGGAAAACATAGAGGAAAAGCTTCATGACATTGGATTTGGCAATGATTTCTTGCGTATGATACGAAAAGCACTAATAGCAAAGGAAAAAGTAGACAAATTAGACTTCATGAAAATTAAATATTTATGTGCATCAAAATACAATATTAACAGAGTAAAATGGCAACCCACAGAATGGAAGAAAATATTTTAAAATCATATACCTGATAAAGGAATAATAGACAGAATATATAGAGAACTACTAAAACTCAACAACAAAAAAACCACCAACCCAATTTAAAAAATGAGCAAAGCAGCCAGGCATGTGGCTCACACCTGTAACCCCAGCACTTTGGGAGGCTGAGGAGGTTGGATAACTTGAGGTCAGGAGTTCAAGACCAGCCTGGCCAACATGGCAAAACCCAGTCTCTACAAAAAAAACACAAAAATTAGCACGGTATGTTGGTGCATGACTGTAGTCCCAGCTACTCAGAAGGCTGAGGCACAAGAATCACTTGAACCTGGGAGGCAGAGGTTGCAGTGAGCCGAGATCACAGCACTGCCCTCCAATCTGGGCGATAAGAGTGAGATTCTGTCTCAAAAAAATAAATAAAATAAAATAAAATAAAGGACTTAAATAGACATTTTTCTAAAGGTATACAAATGGCCAGCAAGCACTTGAAAGGATGCTCAACATCATGAATCATTAGGAAAATGCAAACCAAAACTGCAATGGGACACCACCATACACCCATTAGGAGGAATAGTATGTTAAACAAACAAACAAACAAACAAAAAACCCCAGAAATTACAAGCGTTGGTGAGGATGTGGAGAAGTCAGAACGCTTCTTCATTGTTGATGGGGCTGTATGATGGTACAGCGGCTGTGGAAAACATTACAACGGTTCCTTACAATACTAAAAATGGAATTGCCATATGCTTCAGCAACTCCACTTCTGGGTATATACCTGTGAACCCAAAATATCTCAGACAAGTCTCAATCAGTTTATTAATAGAAAGTTCATTTTGCCAAGTTTAAGGACACACCTGTGACACAGCTTTGGGTGGTCCTGTTGACATGTGCCCAGGTGGTCGGGGCACAGCTTGCTTTTATACATTTTAGGGAGACATAAGACGTCAACCAATATGTGTAAGATGTACATTGGTTCAGTCTGGAAAGGTGGGACAACTCAAAGAGGCAGGGTCTTCCAGGTCATAGGTAGATAAGAGACAAGCAGGTGTATTCTTCTGAGTCTTTTATCAACCTTTTACTGAACACACAATTTGGTCTGGCTCAGTGAATTTGCATTTTTACATAAACAATAGGCAGAGAGAGGAAGTAATCCAGCAGAGGGATGACTTTCTGTCCTACATATTTGAAGATCAGTTATCAGTTTATATTGCCAGGGTGAAATTCAACAGAACTGTTTTAGGGTAAAGATCTTGAAGCCTACAGGAATTTCCTTGTAGGTAAATTGTAAGGGAGGTATGTAGCTGTTTTTGTTTTGTTTTGCTTTGTTTGAGACAGAGTTTCACTCTCTTTGCCCAGGCTGGAGTGCAATGGTGCAATCTCAGCTCACTGTAACATCTGCCTCCTGGGTTCAAGTGATTCTCCTGCCTCAGCCTCCTGAGTAGCTGGAATTACAGTTCCATGCCACCATGCCCAGCTACTTTTGTATTTTTAGTAGAGACGGGGTTTCACTATGTTGGCCAGGCTGGTCTTGAACTCCTAACCTCAGGCGATCTGCCCACCTCAGCCTCCCAAAGTGCTGGGATTACAGGCATGAGCCACCACACCCAGCCACTGTTTTTAATCTTTGTAGCTATCTTATAGGAATAAAATGGGAGGCAGGTTTGTCTGACATAGTTCCCAGCTTGACTTTTCCCTTGGCTTAGTGATTTTTGGGTCCTTAGATTTACTTTCCTTTCATATACCCAAAAAGAATTGAAAGCAGGTTCTCAAAGAGATATCTGTACATCCATCTTCATAGCAGTATTACTCACAATAGCTGAAATATGGAAACAAGCCAAGCGTTCATCCACAGATGAACAGATACACAAAATGTGGTCTGCGTATACAATGGACTATTATTCAGCCTTAGAAAGGCAGGAAATTCTAACACACGCTACTACATGGATGAACCTTAAGGACATAATGCTGAGTGAAAGCCACAGTATGATTCCACTCCCATGAGATATGTTGAATAGTCTAAATCATTGACAGAAAGTAGAATGGTGGTTGCCAGGGCCTGGTGTGAGATGGGAATGGGGAATACTGTTTGGTAGGCACAGAGTTTCTGTTTTACAAGATGGAAAGGATTCCAGAGCTAGACAGAGGTGATAGCTGCATAACATTAGGATTGTACTTAATATCACTGAACTGTACACTCAAAAATGCTTAAGATGGTAAATTTTATGTTGTGAGTAATTTACCACAATAGAAAAAATTGGGAGAAAAGGTGAAGGAGAAATACTTTCTCACATACATAACAGTTGAGGGAAGTTGTCTCCAGGGTGCTTACCTCTACCTCACAAGAAATGTTAAAAGAATTTCTTCAGCGAAAAGGAGAATGATATAAGTCAGAAACTCAGATCTACAGAAAGGAAAGAAGAGCAATAGAGAAGGAAGAAAGAAACTAAAATAAAAACTTTTATGTTTATTATTAATATAGTTAACAGACAACAATTTGTTCAAAATAGTAGTAGCAACAATGTATTTGATGACTACAGCTTACAATTAAGTGACATGCATGACACAAGGAATCGGAGAGAGGAGTTAGGAATATTTTGTTGTTGTGAGATACCTGCATTACCTGTGAGGCAGTAGAGTGTTATTTGAAGGTGGACTTGGATTGGTTGTAAATGTATATTGTAAACTCTAGGGCAACCACTAACAAAAGTAAAAAAAGAAATGTAATTGGCATGCTAAGAAAGGAGAGAGGCCGGGTGCAGTGGCTCACACCTGTAATCCCAGCACATTGAGAGGCTGAGGCAGGAGGATCACTTGAGGTCAGGAGTTTCAGACCAGCCTGGCCATCATCATGAAACCCTGTCTCTACCAAAAAATACAAAAATTAGCCAGGCATGATGGCACATGTCCATAGTCCCAGCTACTTGGGAGGCTGAGGCACAAAAACCCAGTAGGTGGAGGTTGCAGTGAGCCAAGATTGTGTCACTGCATTCTCCAGCCTGGGTGACTTGTGGTCCCAGCTACTCAGGAGGCTGAGGTAGAAGGATCGCTTGAGTCTGGGAGGTTGAGGCTGCAGTGAGCTATGATCAAGCTAGAGCACTACAGCCTGCGTGACCAGCAAGATTCAGCCTCAAAAAAGAAAAAAAAAAAATCCTTACCATCGCATGGCCAACCTTATTGAAGAGTCCAGGGTGTCTGGGCCCCTTCAGAGCTAAATTTTGGTGAAGTCAACACAGCGCCTTTCACCGTGGTCACTGGAGATTCCCTCTTCCTTTCTCCTACACTCTTCGCTCTCCCACCAGATCGCCCCAGAACTCCTCTCTGTTGCCACGGATGAACTGCTGTGGGAAAAACCTAATGGCCACTTTGCACTGCCCAACTTCCTGGACATCCTGGCAGCAGTCCAGGTGAGGGGCTCACCTGCGATTCTGAAGATCCTCTCCTCTCCGGATCCTGACATCAGAACCTGCTCCTCCCTCTCTGGATGCTCCTCCCCAGCAGCGTTTGCCAGCAGAGACTCCTCTGCCTGGGTTTACAATCTGCAGTGCATCACAGTTCAGGTATGGCCTTATTATTCTACCTCTACACTTAAAAACATAACCTCTGGGTGATGTAATCCTTTTCCAAGGCGTTAATTCTTATCTCCATGCTTATAAGCCCAAGGTTTTATCTTCATTCAGAATTACATAGATATAGAATTGCCTTGTTGATTTTCTGGCTTGGTTGTTTCATAGACATTACATATTAAAAACAATCCAACCCCCAAATCTTGGTCTTCTTCTTCCTCTATTTGGCTGTGACCCAGACTTGCTGTCAATAAATTTACCAGTGTTTTTTCTTTTTTAATTCTTTTAGAGACAGGGTCTCCCTCTGTCACCCAGGCTGGAGTACAGTGGCACAACCATAGCTCACCGCAGCTTCAACTTCCTGGGCTCAAGCAATCCTCCCACCTTGGCCTCCCCAAGTGCTGGGATTACAGGCATGAGCCACTGGCCCTGGCCTGTACCCATGTATGTTAATTTGTGTATTAGTCTAGGACTCTGGGAGAGTTTCCTCATCCTGTTTGTCCCTATGTCCTAAACAACCTGTGACCCAGTCCTGTTCATTCCTCCTCTAATATGGATCTCCGAATGCTCCTCTTTATTTCCACACCAACCCCCTGCCCTTAACCTCTTGGCTCTTGAAAGGCCTCTGAGGAGTTGTTTTTAGGTTTTGGCTTTGAGGAACGAGCCTGCTGAGGTCATCACATCCAGGATTTTGTGTGAACATAAGCATTGTCGCGTGAGGTCCTCCAGGCATCCTTGAGCTGGACGACTCCCTAGAAAGACTCAAAGAACTTCATGAAGCCCATCTCCCTGAAGGACACCACCTGGTCCAGGGCCCCACCATAGATCAGGTCATCAGCATAAACTGCCCACAGCCCCAGCTACGAAAAGACACTCTTATCAGGCAAGTATTTCAATGGTTTCTGGGCTTCCTCCCCGGAGCCAAGCAAGGCCAGATATTCTCTTGGGAATGAGCAGGTTCTGAGCATCCCAGACTGACTGCATTAATTCTCTGCCACACTGTACATGTTCATTTCTCTGGGGCAAATGCCCAGGGATTGAGTTGCCAGGTTGTTCTGTAGTTGCATGTTTTGTTGGTGGTGGTGGGGTTTGCTTTATTGGGAGGGCGAATTGCCACACTCTTCTCCAGGGTGGCTGTACCATGTTACATTTACCCAGCAATGTGTGAGTCGCCCACTTTCTCCCCATCCTCACCAGCTTTTGGTGCTGTTTCTACATTGTGCTTAAGGCATGCTGATGGGTGTGTCATGCTGTCTCACCATGATTTTAATGTGTATTAGTCTGCCTGGGCTGCCGTAACAAAATACCACAGGCTGGGCGACTTCAACACCTTAAACTGTTTTCTCACCATTCTACAGGTTAAGGGCCCTTCCTGGCTTATAGATGGCCCCTGTCACTATGTCCTCACGTGGGCTTTCCTTGGTGGGTGTAGGTGGAGAGAATGGGAGCCAACTCCCTGGGGTCTCCTCTAACAAGGACACAAATCCTGTCTTATCAGGACCCCAACTTATGACCTCATTCAACCTTAATTATTATTATTCTTTCCTTTTTTTTTTTTTTTTGAGACGGAGTCTCGCTCTGTCGCCCAGGCTGGAGTGTAGTGGCCAGATCTCAGCTCACTGCAAGCTCCGTCTCTTGGGTTCACGCCATTCTCCTGCCTCAGCCTCCCGAGTAGCTGGGACTACAGGCACCTACCACCATGCCCGGCTAATTTTTTGTATTTTTTAGTAGAGATGGGGTTTCGCCATGTTAGCCAGGATGGTCTCAATCTCCTGACCTCGTGATCCGCCCGTCTCAGCCTCCCAAAGTGCTGGGATTACAGGCTTGAGCCACCGCGCCCGGCCCTTAATTATTATTTCTTACTCCAAATTTAGCCACACAGGGGGTTAGGGCTTCTATGTATGAATCTGTGGGATATATACATTCGGTTCATAACGACACCTTCCTGTGAGACGGTAGCCATCTTTTCATGTGCTTACTTGACATCTGTACATACTCTTGGTGAAACGCCTATTAGTGTCTTTTGGCTATTTTGTATTTCGATTTTCAAAAACTGCTGTTGCATTTTGAGAGTTCTTGGCATATTCTGGATACTAGCACTTGGTTGGACCTGAAATTTGCAAATCCAAGCAGACCTCATCTTATTATGCTTTGCTTTGTTGTGCTTTGCTGTATTGTACAATCTGTTTTTCACAAATTGAAGGCCATGGCAATCCTGCATCAAGGAAACCTCCTGGCGCCATCATCCTGCCAGCATGTGATCACTCTGGGTCTCTGTCACATTTTGGTAATTCTCACATTTCAAACTTCTTCATTATTATGATCTGTATTATGATCATCTGTGATCAGTGATCTTTGATGTCACTATTGTCATTGTTCTGGGGCACCATGAACTGCACTCCTATAAGACCGTGAACTAATGGATAAATATTGTGTGTGCTCTCAGTGCTCCACCAGCCAGCTGTTCCCTCAGGTCTCTCTTTCTCCTTGGCCCTCCCTATTCTCTGACACACAATATTGAAACCAGGCCAATCGATAACCCTACAGTGGTCTCTGAGTGAAAGGAAGAGATGTGCATCCCTCATTTCAAATCCAAAACTAGAAATAATCAAGCTTAGCCAGCTAGGCATGTTGAAAGCTGAGAGAGGCCAAAATCTAGGCCTTTTGCACTAAACAGCTAGTCAAGTCGTGAATGCAAAGGAAAAGTTCTTGAAGGAAATTAAGTCCTACTCCAGTGAACACACAAATGGTAACAAAGTGAAACAGCTTATTTTTGATATGGAAAAAGTTTTTTTTCAGTTGTCTGGTTAGGAGATCAAACCAGCCACAACATTCCCTTAAGACGAAGCCTAATCCAGAACAAAGCATTAACTGTCTTCAATTCTATGAAGGCTGAGAGAGGCGAGGAAGCTGCAGAACTGTTTGAAGCTAGCAGAGGACGCTGGCTTATGAGATGAAGGAAGGAAGTCATCTCCGTAACATAAAAATGCAAGATGAAGCAGCAAGTGCTGATGTAGAAACTGCAGTAAATTACCCAAAAGATCTAGCTGAGTTCACTGATGAAGTGATGACACTGAACAACAGATTTTCAATGCAGACAAAACAGCCTTCTGTTGGAAGAAAATGCAATCTAGGACTTTCCTAGCTAGAGAAGGAAAGTCAATACCTGGCTTCAAAGCTTCAAAGGACAGGCTGATTCTCTTGTTAGGGGTCAATGCAGCTGGTGACTTTAAATGGAAGCCAATTCTTATCCACCATTCCCAAAATTCTAGGGCCCTTAAGAATTGTGCCAGTTCCACTCTGCGTATGCTCTGTAAATAATCAACAAAGCCTGCATGACAGCACATCTGTTTACAGCATGGTTTACTGTAAGCTCACTCTGAGACCCACTGCTGCTCAGAAAAAAGGATACCTTTCAAAAGATTACTGCTCACTGACAACGCACCTGGTCACCCAAGAGCTCTGCTGGAGATGTACAAGGAGATGAGTGTTGTTTTCATGCCTGCTAACACAACATCCATTCTGCAGCCTGTGGATCAAGGACTTTCAAAGTCTTGTTATTTAAAAAATACATTTCATAAGGCTGTAGCTGCAATACATGGTGATTCCTCTGATGGATCTGGGCAAAGTAAATTGAAAACCTTCTCAAAAGGATTCACCATTCTAGATGCCATTAAGAACATCTATGATCAAATAGGATGAGGTCAAACTAGCCAAATTAACAGGAAATGGAAGAAGTGGATTCCAACCCTCATGGATGACTTTGGGGGTTCAGGACTTAGTGGAGAAAGTCACTGCAGATGTGGGGGAAATAGCAAGAGAACGAGAATTAGAAGTGGAGCCTGGAGATGGGATTGAATTGCTGTGATTTCATGATTGAACTTGAACAGATGAGGAGTTGCTTCTTAGGGATGAGCAAAGAAAGTGGTTTCCTGAGATAGAATCTACTCTTGGGGAAGATGCTGTGAACATTGTTGAAATGACAACAAAGGATTTAGAATAGTGCATAAACTTAGTTAATAAAGCTGCGCCAGGATCTGAGAGTACTGACTTCACTTTTGAAAGGAGTTCTACTGTGGGTAAAGTGCTATCAAACAGCACTACAAAGCTACAGATCACTCCTATGTGAAAGAGAGTCAGTCGGTGTGGCAAACTTCATTGTTGTCTTATTTTAAGAAATTGTCACAGCACCACCCCCACAACCCTTCAGCAACCACCATCCTCATCAGTCAGCAGCCAATCAGCTTCATGGCGTGACTCCAACAGCTAAAAGATCAAAAACATTATGTAGGAGTCTCTAAAGGCTCAGATAATCCTTAGCATTTTTTAGCAAAGTTTTTTCTGTACCACAAGTTATTAAACAAACCAATATTCTTTTTTTTTTTTCTTTTTTTCAGACAGGGTCTTGTGCTGTCACTCAAGCTGGAGTGCAGTGGCACAAACATGGTTCACTGCAGCATCAACCTCTCAGGCTCAAGCGATCCTCCCATCTCATCTTCCCTAGTAGCTGGGATTACAGACATGTACCATCACACCCGGCTAATTTTATTTTATTTTTTTGTGGAGACAGGGTTTTGCTACATTGCCAAGGCGGGTCTCGAACTCCTGATCTCAAGAGATCTGCCTGCCCTGGCCTCCCTAAGTGCTGGGATTACAGGGTTGAGCCACCACACCCAGCCCAAGAAAGTATGTTTAAATTAAGGAATGTACATGGATTTTAGACATAATGCTATTGCATACTTAATAGATCACACCATAGTGTGAACATAACGTGTATATGCACTGGGAAAGGAAAACATTGGGTAACAGAGTTTATTTCCCTATTTGCTTTGATTGTGGGAGCCTGGAACTGAACCCGCAATATCTCCCAGGAATGCCTGTCTTCTCTCCTGGTCTGTACTTTTTCATTTCATCCTCTTAAGCCAGTGTTTTTCAGAGCCTGGGTTTTAAATGTTGGTGAATTCTGATGTATCCATATTTGGAGGGGTCATGCTTTTGGTGTCAAGTCTCAAATCTCTACCTAGTTCTAGGGCTCCACTTTTTCTCTTAGAATTTCTCCCCTAAAGTTTTATAGTTTTATGTTTAACATGTGAGTGACCCATTTTCAGTTACTGTTTGTATGAGTGAGGTGAAGCGTATTTCATTAAACAGTTCATCCTCAACATTTACCTTATTTTTAAAAAACCACAAATTCATGGTATTTCATTGTTTGGATGTACGGGGACTTATTTAACTAGGCCCCTCTCAATGCCTCTGGTTTCTTCATCATTTTTTGTGATTATAGTAAGTAATGCAAAATCGATTTTGTTGTTGTTGTTTATGTGTGTTTTTGTGGAGATGGGGTCTCAGTATGTTGCCCAGGCTGGTCTAAAACTCCTGGCCTCAAGCGATCCTTCTGCCTCCTCCTAAGTGGGGTCAGGCCAGGATAGGAGGTGGATGGAAGAGCACTTGGAAATACTGGGCCCTGTACTTCTTCCTGCCCTTGATAGCCAGACCCTCTCTCTCCTCTTGCTGTAGGACCCAGCCCACCGCTCTCCAAATGCAGCCAGCCCCTCCGCCCCAGCCCAGCACTGTCCCTCCCACTCCCCCGGACTGTGTACAAACACACTGGCACACAGCAGCTTCAGCCTCTTCAGCCACTTGACCCAGGGCAGACCCGTGCACAGCACTGACCCACACCTCACTGCTCCCTGACACCATCCCAGACCACACCCTCCCCTGACCCAGTCACTCACTCGGTGAGCACAGATGGCCAGCTTTGCCCCAGGTCCTGCTCAAAATGCTTAGGGATCCATCAGAGAACAAAACAAACAGGGTTTCTGACTTCATGAATCTTCCATTTTCGTGGAAGAAGATGGACAATAAAAGCTGTATTTATTAAACACTTACATAGTACAGCTCTGACTCCATGGCAGGTGTTATGCTATGAATTTTATAAATATAAATTCACTTGATCCTCACAAAACTTCTGAGTTAGGTATTGTTCATACAAGTGAGGAAACCAAGGCCAAAGGGGTTAAATAATCCACCCAAAGCCATATGAGTAGCAAGTGGTGAAGCCACAACTCAACCCCAGGCAGCCTGACTCCAGAGCCCGGGCCCTGCCACCTCTCAGTAAGCATGAGTGAGCAACACAGCATGCTAGAGCGGTCAGTGCTCCAGAAAAATGGAGAGTAAAGCAGAGTACAGGGAATCCGGAGCACTGAGGGAAGGAGACACACTGACATTTTACACTGGAAGGCATGAGGATTCCCGGAGGAGGTAACATCTGAGCAAAGGCATGAAGGATTGAGGGAGTTCGCATGCAATATTGCAGGAAAGAGTGTTTCAGAGAGGGGGAGTCTGTCCCACAGCCCTGATGCAGGGCGTGCCTGGAGCATGGGAGGAAGGTCCAGGAGGGAGGGAACAGCCCCTGCCTTTTGCGCAGCAGAATGCTCACGCGTGCTGCGTGTGATTCCCTGCCTCCCTGGTGCCCACGTTGCTCTTTTAGTATTCACCTTGACTTCCAAAGTGAACTGTGAACTCTGAGAACAGAGCCCGTGACCTCTACTCCCTCTGCTTGTCCCTGGTACTTTCAAGCTGATGTTTGCTGGATCTGTCTGCCTTGCCTTACGGATTCCACAAAACTACAAGGTCCAGGAGGATGAGCAGGTCCTGCCAGGGAAGCTTCTGACACCTCTGTCACTGGTCCTCCTACACTAGTGGTGAGCAGTAGCCTCTGCCTGGGGCGGGGATGCAGCAGTAAGTAAACGGCACTTGTATTCTGTATTTTCAAAGCATGCCTGCCCAATTTTATGTTCAAATTGTATTCCCAGTAGGCTCCTTTAAACTGGCAGGCAGCCAATTCCACCCTACTTGACAAAGACAAAACCATTAGGTCACTCACCTAAGCTCACTGCGCAGCAGCAGAATGGAGGCTTTCTCATCTAGACTGGGAGATCAGGGTCTGCAGAGGCCACTCACATCTTCACCCTCCTTTAGGGCCCACCCGCCTTCTCTCAGGCCCAGCCCCAGGCCCTGCAGAAAGAAGTCACTGAGGACTCAAGACTTGAATTTCAGATGTGCTGGAACACAATAATCACTTCTAGAAATGAGTTAAACACCCGATCTCTGCTTCCTGCTATATTAATATAGCTGACTGGGTAACATGAAGGACGCTTTACATGCTGCTAATGACAAGTTTACTCTGTGCATGACCACCATCCCGGGGAAGGGTTCATGGCTTAAAGGTATCTCTTACCCTTCAGGCAAAGTTGATGTATAGAAACGTGGATTTATCTTCAAGATAAACTAGTGTGTATCTGTACTTCTTGGCTTGAAATTAAATTTTTCACAGTAAAGGAATTTTGCAACAGAATTCCTTCTGTAGAAATTTAAAAATTTACCTTGCTACCCGGGCGCCGTGGCTCACGCCTGTAATCCCAGCACTTTGGGAGGCCAAAACGGGCGGATCACAAGGTCAGGAGAGGTCAATCACGAGGTCAGGAGATTGAGACCATCCTAGCTAACACAGTGAAACCCCGTCTCTACTAAAAATACAAAAAAATTAGCCGAGCGTGGTGGGGGGTGCCTGTAGTCCCAACTACTTGGGAGGCTGAGGCAGGAGAATGGTGTGAACCGGGGAGGCGGAGCTTGCAGTGAGCTGAGATCGTGCCACTGCACTCCAGCCTGGGCCACAGAAAGAGACTCCGTCTCAAAAACAAAAACAAAAACAAAAAAAATTTACCTTGCTATAGACAATATTGTAGGCAGTCGGATATCCCACCATTGGTGGGAATGACTGTCACTTTCACCTGCCTGCCCCTCTTTGTCCCCCTACAGCACTTACACACATGCAGGCTCAGAGGCACAGGTGCTCCTGGCTCTGCCTGCAGCCTTCCAGGCCTGTCATCTGGGCCTGTTGGTGCAGCACATGGATCTAGGTGCTGTCACAGACTGTCAGTTGTAGAGTGTCCTGGCAGGGCCTGGCTGGCCTAGTCTCTGCTCATGCAGTATTCATCTGCACGCCAGGGGCCATCTGGACCATCTCTGCCGCGCTGCCCCACTCAGCTCCGTGTGCAGTTGTTTTCCTTTCTTGCTTGTCTCTAGGCCATTTTTCTAAGCTTTTATGAGGTCCAGATGCCTAGGACGGGCGCAGGGTTATAAGCGCTGCGGGAAGGAGGCGCTCGCGCTGCCGCGGGTCCAGGCCTCAGCCCTGTCCCGGCGGGAGGCTCTGCTCGCGTCCGCTCGCTGGGCCACCTGCTCCAGAGTCGCCCGCCGGGGCCA
>NW_012118310.1:508127-518551 GCF_000951035.1 Colobus angolensis palliatus
ATGCGGCTCCCAGGGGGCGGTTGGCGCGGGTCGGAGTCCCGAAGCCTCGTCCTTACCTCTGCCTCATGCTGCGGTGTCCCTAGGCGCCGGCGTCCCCGTGGCCGGCCAGTGCCGCCGTGTCCCGCATCCCCGGCGTCCGACGCGGTAAGCAGCAGCAGCAGCAGGATCGTCGGTGCAGCCGGGGGAGGGGCGGGCACATGAAACGGCGGGGGTTGCGGCCCTCGGGCCGGACCACGGGACCAGTCCGCCTAGGGGGCTAGAGATCTCAGTGCACTGGCTCCCATCCTCAGGGACCCCATTGCTACCTGCACGCTCAGCCTTGCCAGAATCTCATGTGATACGTGCAAAAGCCAAAGAAATAAGCGGTCGCCACGCCCTTCCTCCTCTCCGTCTGCCGCAGAATCCATATGGTACATTCCCCAAAGCCCAGTGGGAAACAGAAAGGAGGTGATTGGTTGGAAATCTTGGAAGGGGCGAAAAGTCATACGGTGGGCATATCAAAGCCTGCCAGCAGAGAGAAGGGAGGATGTATTTAAAGGGGACTTGTTGTTTGGGCGTGGTGACTCGCTCCTGTAATCCCAACACTTTGGGGAACGGAGGCTGGCGGATCACTTGAGGTCAAGAATTCAAGACCAGCTTGTCCAACATGGTGAAACCCGGTCTCTACTAAAAATACAAAAATTAGCCGGGCATGGTTGCGGTAGGCCCGGCTACTCAGGAGGCTGAGGCAGGAGAATCACTTGAACCTGGGAGGTGGAGGTTACAGTGAGCCGAGACTCTGTCTCAAGAAATAAAAAATAATAATAAAGGGGACTTGTTTGCCCCTCTTAGCTGCCGCAAAATAAAACTAGGATTTTCATTCTGACACTATCCAGATAGGAAGCAAAGAGATTAGGGGGAATTTCACATTTTTGGAGAAGGGAGCTAAAAGAAAATATAGAGCAGAGGCCAGATGTGGTGGCTCACGGCTGTAATCCTACCACTTTGGGAGGCGGAGGCGGGCGGATCACAAGGCCAGGAGTTCGAGGCCAGCCTGACCAAAATGGTGAAACCCCATCTCTACTAAAAATACAAACATTAGCCTGGCATGGTGGTGTGCGCCTGTAATCTCAGCTACTCAGGAGGCTGAGGCAGGAGAATCGCTTGAACCTGGAGGCAGAGGTTGCAGTGAGCCGGGATCACGTCATTGCACTTCAGCCTGGGCAACAGCAAGACTCCATCTCAAAAAAAGAAAGACAAAGAAAATACATAGCAAACTGAACCAAATATATCTGTATGACCTTGAGCAGGTAAGTCCAACCCTCAGCCTCAGTTTCATCATCTGGTCCAATGAGGATACTGGACTGCACTGGGTGTCTCACAGCCTTCACTCACTTCGTGTGGGATCCTATCACCCCTTGCACGGGAATAGAAATACCTGAAAATATTCTTCAATTTTGTGCAAGATCCACCATCTTAGAGAACTTTAGTTGAAAGTGGATAGACTTTCTGACACCTACTTTCAGCGACAGTATCAACCCCACCTTTGGTAAAGGCGAAGCCAGTCTGCTTTCTGGGTCCCTCATCTCTTAGAGAAGAATATTCTTATATGTGGAGCACCCCACCTCCAAGTACTTAATAATTTCTACTCCAAGAGGCACCCTTTTCTCTTCCTTCTCCCTTCCTTCTCATAATCAAAGCTTCAATTATAATTCATTCACCCAATGAGCTGTCCACAATTCCTGCCTTCAGCAACAAACCCCACTGCTCACCCCTCCCGAGAGCTGTGAAAGTGCTTGTCCCTAACTCAGTCTGTGACACACCATTCAACCATACGTGGCCAATTGTGCTTTCATCTACACTACAAGCCAAATTTCAGACTTTCTAACCACTCCTTGGGGTCTGCTCTCTTTTAGGGAAACAGACCAGCCTGACAGGCTTACAGTTTTACACCAGCCTGATAGGCTTACAGTTTGGCTACCAAGCTTAAGCTCTACCTTCTTTATCTCAGAATTTTTCAACCTCCCAACAGTTGATCACCCCACCCCCACCTAATCAGCTTCCAAATCATGTAGGGTATCTGGGATACCCTTGCTAATAGCTCCAGACAACTAATCTTCCAACTGTAATCCAAAGAGCTGCAGAAAGTGCATCCCTCCATGAAGCCTTCCAGACTGATTGCCAGAAGCTGCTAGCTTACAGAGCTCCCATTTCTACTCTGTGCCCTGCCATAACCCAACTGTCCATGCTCTCTGCCCCAATATACATTATACATTTCTTTCTCTTTTTTTTTGAAACGGAGTTTCACTCTTGTTGCCAAGGCTGGAGTGCAATGGTGAAATCTTGGCTCACTGCAACCTCTGCCTCCCAGGTTTAAGTGATTCTCCTGCCTCAGCCTCCTGAGTAGCTGGGATTACAGGCATGCGCCACCACATGTGGCTAATTTTGTATTTTTAGCAGAGGCAGGGTTTCTCCATGTTGATCAGGCTGGTCTCAAACTGCCGACCTCAGGTGTTCTGCCCACCTCAGCTTCCCAAAGTGCTGGGATTATAGGTGTGAGCCACCACACCCGGCCAATATACATTTCTTATTGACATATTTTCCTGTCTCCCTGCTGGCCGCAGCAGCAGCAGCCACAGCTTACATTTATTAAGTGCTCACTATGTGCTAGTACTGTTGGGAAGTGTTTGCCTGCATTATTTCATTTCACCCTCATATCAACTCTGTGATGTTCCGTTATTATTCCCATTAGTACCGTTTTGCCCTCCTGAGGAAAACACGAGAGCTTAGTGAAACTGATCTGCCCGAGTGCACACAGAGGTCTGACATCTAGTGCCCCCCGCCATAACTCCACAACGCAATACTGTCTTGAGTTTCTTAAGAATCTACTGCATGCCAGATGAAAGATAGTCTCATACATTTATTTATTTTATTTTATTTATTTATTTTTTTTGAGACAGTCACACTCTTGTCACCTAGGCTGGAGTACAGTGGCTCTATCTTGGCTCACTGCAACCTCTACCTCCTGAGTTCAAGCAATTCTCATGCCTCAGCCTCTCAAGTTGCTGAGATTACAGGCTCGCGCCACTACGCCTGGCTAATTTTTGTATTTTTAGTAGAGATGAAGTTTCACTATCTTGGCCAGGCTGCTCTTGAACTCCTGACCTCAGGTGATCCACCTGCCTTGGCCTCCTAGAGTGCTGGGATTACAGGCGTGAGCCACTGCACCAGGCCTCATACATTTCTATTACGTTTACATTTATTTCTATACCTATCATATCATTTCAGTCTCGAAACAGTCACGTGAGGAAAGTTGGTAGGAGTCTATTCACAGATGAGGAAGGAAACTACAGCTCAGAGAGCATGACCGTTTGGCTAAGGTAGCAAGGCTGGTAAGGAACTGAGCCTGGCTTTCCACACTGCATTCCTTCCACTGCAATTCCTGCTCCCTGCATGAACACAACCTTTTTGCATGTAACAACCAGAGAAGGAGGAAACAAATATAAAATAGCAAAACCGAAGCTGTGGGGTTAGAGAGTGTGGTACAAGGAGCACTTACAGGGGGCCAGAAAACAAGCCAAAGAAGACTTTAGTGAAGGGGGAGAATCACTGTGTACTTCTTTATATTGGTTTGTTGTTTATATTCTGCCCGTGAGACTGTGTCTTGGACACATCTGGCAAATTCAATAGCAAAAGGCCACAAAACTGCCCCTTAGCAGTGGCGTGCTGGTGGCTAGCATTAGCCACATGTCAACGAAAAAGGGACTTCTGTGTGCAATGCTGCTGCTGACCAGTTTGGGAAAGTTCTCAACTGGCTGTTTAGCAAACTATCCTGCTTTGCTGGCAGTTGTTGTTGTTGTTTTTTTTTTTTTGAGAGGGAGTCTCACTCTATTGCCCAGGCTGGAGTGCAGTGGTGGGATCTCGGCTCACTGCAAGCTCCGCCTCCTGGGTTAACGCCATTCTACTGCCTCAGCCTCCGGAGTAGCTGGGACTACGGGCGCCTGCAACCCGCCAGGCTAATTTTTTGTATTTTCAGTAGAGATGGAGTTTCACCGTGTTAGCCAGGATGGTCTTGATGTCCTGACCTCCTGATCCACCCGCCTTGGCCTCCCAAAGTGCTGGGATTACAGGTGTGAGCCACCGCGCCCAACCTCCACTGGCAGTTTTAACACTCCCCTGCAAATACAGGCTGGGCTCATTATTTCTTCTTTTTCAACTGTTGACATCCTCACAGGGTTGGAGAGCCTAGCAAAATTGTGTGGGAGCAGCAAACTTTTAGTATGGATTAAGCAGCCTGAACAAGGTAACTGTGAGACCAATACTTCTGAGTTGTTCTTTGCCAGGTCCAGCCATAGTCAATCAAGTTAATTCTCACTCCCATAGTGCTCTCTTTTCTCATCCCCAGAGAGCTCTAAAATGTCTCCGTTTATCTGAGTGCTTTCTTTATGCATTCAGATATTTATTGGGCACCTACTACAAGCAAAGAACTGGCAGGTTGTGTGGGTTATCCTGACGGATGGCACATGAAGTGTGTACTTAGTGCATGGGGTGATTAAATGTCAGACCCCCTTCCGTAAGGAAGGAATCTGCCTGAGCCCCTCAGAGAGTGCAATGGATCCCATCCACGGCTAAATGTAGGTGCTCATGTTGGAAAGTCCGCCCCCCCTAGTAGGAGAAGGAGCACTGGGTTGAGAAATGGCCCTGGGTTGGGGAGATGGACAGTGTCCTGGGGAGGTGGAGGGTGCCCAGAAATAACTGGACACATCACAAACAACAGGGAGAATCATCTAATTCAATCCACAATGGAGCCGGTAGAAGATTTGTGGAGTATGCTGTCTGATTTTCAATTTAAAAAATACTTTCTGGGCTGGGCACAGTGGCTCACACCTATAATCCCAGCACGTTGAGGGGCCGAGGCGGGCGGATCACCTGAAGTCGGGAGT
This sequence comes from Colobus angolensis palliatus, assembly GCF_000951035.1. Lineage (NCBI taxonomy): Eukaryota > Metazoa > Chordata > Mammalia > Primates > Cercopithecidae > Colobus > Colobus angolensis. Next base: position 513,050 of record NW_012118310.1, read on the forward strand.
TCAAGACCAGCCTGACCAACACGGAGAAACCCCATCTCTACTAACAATACAAAATTAGCTGGGTGTGGTGGCACATGCCTGTAATCCCAGCTACTCAGGAGGCTGAGGCAGGAGAATCGCTTAAACCCAGGAGACGGAGGTTGTGGTGAGCCGTGCTTGTGCCATTTCACTCCAGGCTGGGCAACAAGAGTGAAAGTCCGTATGAAAAAAAGAAAAAATTTTCTGATTTCTTTTTTTTTTTTTTGAGATGGAGTCTTGCTCAACTGCGCAAGCTGGAGTGCAGTGATGCAATCTTGGCTCACCACAACCACCATTTTATGGGTTCAAGTGATCTCCCATCTCAGCCTCCTGAGTAGCTGGGATTTCAGGCACCTGCCATCATGCTCGGCTAATTTTTGTATTTTGCTAGAGGCAGGGTTTCACCATGTTGGCCAGGCTGGTCTTGAACTCTTGACCTCAGGTGATCTGCCTGCCTCGGCCTCCCAAAGTGCTAGGATTACAGGCATGAGCCACCATGCCTGGCCAATTTTCTGATTTCAAAAGTAATTCATTTTCATTGTAAAACAATCTGTTAAATAGAGAAAAGTACAAAAAATAAAAATACCCATTACCTCCACCAGCATATCGTTGTTACCATTTTGATGTATGTGTTTTCTTGTATTTTTCTGTGTACATGTGTCATATATCTTCTTTTTCTGTATTATCTTTTTAACAAAATTTGATCAAACTGCTTTGCAGTCTACTTTTCTACTTAATAGGCTAGGAATTTTCCTATGACATTATATATTACTTAAAAAATGATTTTTTTTTCTTTTTTAGAGTCAATGTCTTGATCTGTTGCCCAGGCTGGAGTGCAGTGGCACAATTGTAGTTCACTGCAGCCTTACACTCCTGGGCTCGAGTGATCCTCCCACTTAGGCCTCCCAAAGTGCTAGGATTCCAGGCCTGAGCCACTATGCTGAGTTTTGTTTTTGTTTTTAACTTAAACCAGTTTTGATCAGCTATCTGCTTCTAGGTAGCAAAGTAAAAAATAAATGGTTGGGGCCAGGCACGGTGGCTCATGCCTGTAATCCCAGCACTTTGGAAGGCTGAGGTGGGCAGATCACCTAAGGTCAGGAGTTCAAGACCAGCCTGACCAATGTGGTAAAACCCTGTCTCTACCAAAAAATATAAAAGTTAACTGGGTATGGTAGCATGCACCTGTAATACCAGCTAGTCAAGAGGCTGAGGCAGGAGAATCACTTGAGGCAGAGGTTGCAGTGAGCAGAGATTGCACCATTACACTCCAGCCTGGGTGATAGAGTGAGACTCTGTCTCAAAATAAAAAAAAAAGAAGCATGGTCAGCCAGGTGTGGTGGCTCACACCTGTAATCCCAGCACTTTGGGAGGCCATGGCAGGCAGATCACTTGTGGTCAGGAGTTCAAGACCAGCCTGGCCAACATGGTGAAACCCTGTCTCTACCAAAAAATACAAAAGTTAAGGCCAGGTGCAGTGGCTCATGTCTGTAATCCCAGCACTTTGGGAGGCCAAGGCAGGCAGATCACCTGAGGTCAGGAGTTCGAGACCAGCCTGACCACCATGGCAAAACCCTGTCTCTACTAAAACTACAAAAATTGGGCATGGTGGTGGGTTTCTGTAATCCCAACTACTTGGGAGGCTGAGGCAGGAGAATGGCTTGAACCCAGGAGGCAGAGGCTGCAGTGAGCTGAGATCATGCCATTGCACTCCAGCCTGGATGACAGAGTGAGACTCTACCTAAAAAAAAGAAAAATACAAAAGTTAGCCTGGTATGGTGGCACACACCTATAATCCCAGCCACTTGGGAGGCTGAGGCAGGAGAATTACTTGAACCTGGGAGGCAGAGGTTGTAGCGAGCGGATGTCACACCACTGCACTCTAGCCTGCGTAACAGAGTGAGACCCCCTCTCAAAAAAATGTGGCTGTGTGCAGTAACTCACACCTGTAATCCCAGCACTTTGGTAGGCTGAGGCAGGTGGATCACTCGAGGTCAGGAGTTTGAGACCAACCTGGCCAACATGGTGAAACTCTGTCTCTACTAAAGATACAAAATTAGCCTGGCATGGTGGCGGACACCTGTAATCCCAGCTACTCAGGGGGCTGAGGCAGGAGAATTCGCTTTAACCTAGGAGGCAGAGGTTGAAGCGAGCAGAGGTCTCGTCATTGCACTCCAGCCTGGGCAAAAAGAGCAGAAATCTATCTCAAACAAACAAACAAAAAAGCATGGTGCAATAGGAGCTCAGTCCATCCCTTCCAAGCATTCCGAATAACACACTCATGACTGTCACCAGTTCAGTTTATCATGACCCCCAAGGGTATTCAGCTTTAAGCAGCCTCCAGGGAAATCCCAAGCCATGTGTAGCCTAACGGCTCCCAGGATGCCTGAACTGGCTCAAAAGCCCATCCCATCTATCCATTGCCTAAGACAGTCAAGAAGGAAGAACAGAGTGGTTTAGAACAAATGTGATTCCTGGGCTGCATTCATCGTCGTGTGGACCTACTGAAGACATGAAAGGCTCGATGTTCTTGCCCCTCTTCTATACTAAGGGACTGGTTTGGAACCTACCCAGTGTTCTGGAGAAAAGCTAAGGAGATCCACGGATTGGGATGTCCTAGAGCTGGAAGACATCATCCTAGGTTCTGGGGTTTGTTTCTAGGCTAATATCTCATAGCGAGGTTTAAGAAAATTATATATCTTTTACTTTTTAACTAATTCCAGACTGATTTGCATGTTTTCACCCTGCCAGGAAGTAGGAAATTAAGATTGGGTGTGGTGGCTCCACTCGTAGTCCCAGCACTTTGGGAGGCCAAGGTGGGAGGATCACATGAGCTGAGGAGTTTGAGGCTGCAGTGAGCACCACTACACTCCAGCCTGGGCGACACAGTGAGAGGCTGTCTCTACAAAAAAAGGAAATTGAAATGCAACTTGACACAGTTGCAAATCACTTCTGCATCAGTTTCTCACAATACAATGGCTAAAAATCGGGTGGTTTTTCCCCTAACTGATTGGCATATGTATGTTCAGCGGTAGCCAGAAATTCTACGTAGTGAAAACAGACAAAACCAAGATGGGAATATGCAGAAGAAACCTCTAGTTACCAAGGCACTGCAAAATAAAGTCTACAATTGCACATCACAATCATCACCAAAACAGGGATTTCTAGAATCCTTCTGTAACTCACAGGAAGACGCCTTCCCTAAGCGAATTCGGGCTGAATTCTTGAAAGTCTCTGGGAAACACAGCAAATTTTGTAAACAGGGTTTTTTCTGAACTTATATTCTCATGCACTACATCTAAGAAAAATTTATAAAATATATATATTTTATATATATAAAAATACACACACATTCTGTGGGACTTGATTCTTTGAACACTGACCTTAGAGCTCTATCCTCTGCACTAGACGGGAGTAAATGCTATACCTCTGCAGAACTAAAACAAGTAAACTTGCCGTTGTCGTTGGTTCCTTTTGCAGTGAGGAGGGGAAGTCTTTCTAGTCCTGCCTTCCTCCACTGCTCAGACACGTTGCTGTTAAAGATAAAAACAGCAGGCTAGGCATAGTGGCTCACGCCTGTAATCCCATCATTTTGGGAGACTGCGGCAGGAGGATCAGTTGAATCCAGGAGTTCGAGACCAGCCTGGGCAACAAAGCAAGACCCTGTCTCTATAAGAAACACAAAATTTAGCTGGGCCTGATGGTGCACACCTGTAGTCTCAGATACTCAGGAGGCTGAGGCAGAAGGATCGCCTGAGCCCAGGAGGTGGAGGCTGCAGTGGGCTATGATGATGCCACTGCTGCACTCTAGTCTGGGTAACGGAGTGGGACCCTGTCTTTAAAAATAAAAATATAAAATAAAAACATTGGCTTCAAAATTACCTGTGGTCAAATTCAGCTCAGTTGGGTTCTATCTGAATATGACTTATTTTACACAGCTCTGTTTTCAATTGTGAAAGAGAAAAAGACAGAGGGAAAGGACTGAGGGAAGGGAAGGGAGGGGATGGAGGGAAGCGGGGAGAAAGCATACGATACTTCCCATTTAGGAAGTGGAATAGTGGTAGAAGATGCCCTGATGAAGCCTCAGAATGGAACTAATGAGCTTGAAACTGCCAGCATACACATCAGCATTTTCAGATTTCAAAGAAGATGCACCTGAGGGGAGGAGCCTCTCGTAGGGACGGGAAAGCCTTCCTTTGTTCTGTGCACAGGACAGACTCTAAATCCTTCTCTTCACTTGCATTTGAGATCATGTGAACTTCTGTTTGATTTAAGCGTCTGATTCTTTTTCTTTCATTCATCCCTTGGTGTCTGTGACGGGCAAGGCACTTGTCTGGTTGCTGAGAGCTGTACCAAGGACAATTAGACATAGGGTCTGACGTTAAGGAGCTAACAATAGTGCAGGGAAAGTGAGACTTGGATAGAGAGAGGCTTTGTCAGGTGGAAAGTGTTGTCTCATACTGAGAAGGCTTCTATCTAAGAGAGCAGGGAACGTTCCATGGAGGAGGGGGTATTTGAGAGGTTGCTCAAAAGAATGGGAGGATTTCGTGAGGAGATGAAAAAGGTATTCTGAGAGGTGAGCTTCCTTTTTTCTTATCTCAGCTCCTACTGGCAGAAAAGGAGCAGAGTTCCTTCCACCTTGAGCCAGGGTTTTTCAGGCAAAGCATCTCACTGCCGGGAGGTAAAGGCTTGGAGGGTTAGAAAGAAGGAGAATTTAGAAGGATAAATACTAACATGTTCACAGCCAGGTGAATAGAGGGATGGGTGGGTAGTTGGGTGTTTTGAAATTATCTTCTTTTTGTTTATTTGTGCTTTTTCATTTGGGAAGAGAATAGAGCACGGAACGTACTCTAATATGGGGAAAAAATAAACACAATTTTAAAACAGCAGCCCCCCTCCCCCAGCAACCAAAAGGAAAAACAAACAGGAAGAAAAGAAAAGAGATTGAGAAGAACATGCATATCTCTTTGAGACTGAATGTCTCCTCTGTGCTCTGGCAGCCTCAGCAATCACAGGCCTGCAGTGCTGCTTTTGGCCCTGGTGGACACCCCCGTATGAGCATCGGCAACTGCAGCTCGGCCTCCAGGGAATGTATCACAGCACAATCATTGATTTTCATAATCAATGCCATCACTGACAAGTAGGCAGAGAGATAAATGCTCCAAAATCATCTAGGCCCCTTGGGCCAGATGTTCCTAGACTTATCAAGAAGAGAAGTTGACTAGGCACAGTGGCTCATGCCTGTAATCCCAGCACTTTGGGAGGCCAAGGCAGGCAGATCACCAGAGGTCGGGAGTTCGAGACCAGCCTGACCAACATACAAAACTAGCTGGGCATAGTGGCGCATGCCTGTAATCCCAGCTACTCGGGAGGCTGAGGTAGTAGAATCGCTTGAACCCAGGAGGTAGAGGTTGCAGGGAACTGAGATCACACCATTGCACTCCAGCCTGGGCAACAATAGTGAAACTCCATCAAAAGAAGAAGAAG
>NW_012118310.1:524387-529086 GCF_000951035.1 Colobus angolensis palliatus
TGGGCAACAGAGCGAAACCCTGTCTCTGCTAAAAATACAAAAATTAGCCAGGTATGGTGGCAGGTGCCTATAATCCCAGCTTCTCGGGAGGCTAAGGCAGGAGAATCATTTGGACCTAATTTATTGATGTTTTTTCGAGCTTGGAATATGGGGTCATGACAAGATCTTGCCACTGCACTCAATCCTGGATGACAGAGCAAGACTCTGTCTCAAAAAAAAAAAAAAAAAAAGGTTACTCTTTGTTTCCTGGAAAGCTTAACTTCCTGACAATGAAAGCCCTAAGGAGCGAGTGGCAGAAGACAGCTGGGAGTCATTGGTGGGGCAAAGGCAGAGGCACCACTGCTGACTTTACTGGGCCTCAGGCCTTGGCCCTCATGGGGAGGGACCCTCTTTCAAACTTTTGGAGGGGTAAGGGAGAGCCAGGCAGAGCTGAGACCAAGATGATGGTTGTGGGCCGGGGGTCTGAAGTTCTATCATCTAATTGGGCTTCTTCACCAGTGCATCGCCCATAAGAGCCGTATTGATTCCCTCAGCTCCCAGGGCTGCCAGATAGGGCCGAGTGGCCAGAGCCTCCCAGCCAGTCTCCTCCTGCAGGAGCACCTTGTCAGTTTACCTCAGATATTCGCTGCTCAAATGCCATCTTCTGTGTGTATCACAACATGACACGCCTACAAAGAACGCTGAGCTAGGATTTCTAGATGCACTGTTACATGGTGATTTACTGGTCTGGAACTGCTGCCTCGCAGGAGGTCATGTGAAAACACCACCAGCAAAACCAAGCATTTATGGAGCCACTCCCTTATGCCAGGTCCTGGGCTGGGACATCTGACTGCATCAGCTCCACAGTGGATAACTGTGGCTTTTGCCTGCCTGGCATTCAGACCCCCTTGGTTGGTAATAGTACCTACATCTTAGCTTCTATTGTGGAAACTACCTTTCCCCCACGGCATGCAGGCCCGGTGGGCATGGGAATGGAGGCATCTTGCTCTCCATCCATGAGGAAGGCAGCACATGGCTCAGCCTCATCCAGTCTGACCTCTCTTCCTGGAAGTTGAGTGTCAAGCAGAGAACCACAGAACTGAAAACAACTGGAGCTGCTTCATGAAGTCAAGAATCCACTGAAGAAGGAAGGCAGTTACCTCCCTGTTCTCAACATCTTTTCAGCTGGCCTGGCTCTCATCCTTTCCAAACCCTGGCTGTTTGCTTTGCATTCAGTTATATGAGCTAATTCATATCCTTCTAATAAATTTCTTCCATTCTTCTCCAAAGTTAGCCCTAGAGTGTATTGCTGTTGTTTATAATAAAAAAGCCCTAGAGGTATACTCTCTAATTCTCTTAATAACCTCATTTTCTGTCATTACTCCTGTTTTAGTACAAGCAGCTGAGCTTCAGAGAAGCTAAAAGATGTGCCCAAGGTCACACAGCTAATGAGTGCCATAGTCAGAATGTGAACCCAAGTCTGTCTGATGTGGAGTCATGACAAGAGCATGGGTTTTCTTGGGAGAGCAAAATGACTTCAAATCCCCACTTCCCGCATACAAATGCACAACGGGTATAGCAATGCCAAAGCCACAGAGCTGTTGAGAATGGATGGAGGTGATGCATAGGAAAGCACATGACCTAGGGTATGTAATTCCAGCACTTGGGGAGGCCAAGGCGGGCAAATCACCTGAAATTGGGAGTTTGAGACCAGCCTGACCAACATGGAGAAACCCCATCTCTACTAAAAATACAAAATTAGCTGGGTGTGGTGGTGCATGCCTGTAATCTCAGCTACTTGGGAGGCTGAGGCAGGAGAATTGCTCGAACCCGGGAGGCAGAGGTTGAGGTGAGCTGAGATAGTGCCATTGCACTCCAGCCTAGGTGAAAAGAATGAAATTCTATCTTAAAAAAAAAAAAATTAAGAAAAAATATTTGAACACTTCTTTTTATCCCTAATTTATTAATTTTTTTGAACTTGGAATAGGAACACTATTACCAACAAAAGTAATTAGAGAATATAGATGTTAAATCTATTCTCTAAATGAATTATTGCTTATTTTAAAATTACATATTAATTAATTACAGGAAATTTGGAAAGTAAGAGACATATTAAAAAAAGGTAAAAATGATTTGTAATCCCTCTGAGAGTTACCCATTAATGGCATTTTTGGTATATTTCCTCTCAGTTGTTTCCCCCGCCACCACCAGTATGTGTGAGTAGTTTATGTTTTATAAAGCTGGGTTCATACAATATGATTTCCTGACTGGTGTGGTGGCTCATGCCTGTAATTCCAGCACTTTGGGAGGCTGAGGCAGGAGTATTGCTTGAACCCAGGAGTTCCAGACCATCCTAGGCAACACAGTGAGACCCCATCTCTACAAAAAGTAAAAAATTAGGTGGGTATGGTGGCACTTGCTTGTAGTCCCAGCTACTTGGGAGGCTGAGGCCAGAGGATCACTTGAGTAGGAGGCAGAGGCTGCAGTGAGCCTATATTGTGCTACTGTACTCCAGCCTGGGTGACAGTGCGAGACCCTGTCTCAAAAAACCCAAAAAAGAGTTCTCTATAATTTCTTTTTTTATTCAGTAAGATATTATAGTTTTCCCTATCTTGATTAAACGGTCTAAAATGGTTTTAATATCACTATAGTATTCCATTTTATAAATTTGTCAAAATTTATTTAACCCTCATTGTTACAGTTCCATTTTTTAAAATAGTGCTGCAGCTGTTGACTTGAAAGGGTACTTTTTTCAGGTAGTTGACAACCAAAATATCCGCTTGACAGGTTCCGGCATACCCCACACCTCAGTATCATGCAATATACCTTTGTAACTAACCTGCACGGTACCCCCAATTCTAAAATAAAAGTTGAAAAAAACATCTAGTGTTTTAAAAGAAATTATGTATTATTTTTGGACCAAGCGTTGTGGCTCACACCTGTAATCCCAGTTCTTTCAGAGGTTGAGGTGGGAGGATCACACAGGAGGATCCACTGAGACCAGGAGTTTGAGACCACTGGGCAACACCGTGAGACCCCCATCTTTACAGTAATTAAAACAAAACATTAGCTGGGCATGGTGGCATGCACTTGCAGTCCCAGCTACTTAGGAAGCTGAGGTGAGAGGATTGTTTGAGCCCAGGAGTTTGAGGTTACAGTGAGCTATGATGGTGCCACTGCACTCCAGCCTGGGTGACAGAGTGAGGCTCTGTCTCAAAAAAAATATACTATTTTAAGTTTATAAATCACAATTGAATTACATTTATGTAGTACAATGTGATGTGTGATAAATGTATGCTGTTAAAGAGAAAAGCCTTAGACTAAATTTGACAGAGTTTAGTTGAACAGAAAAAAGATTTGTGAACCAGGTGGTGCTGAGAACCAAAAGTGGTTGGGAGATCTCTGCTCCACAAGTGGGCTGGGAATGTTTATAGCCAGAAAACGTAAGTTTCATGCAGAAATAGCCTGTTGATTACAGCTCTGCAGTTGCCTTGTTTGAACATGTTTTGGCAGCTTGCCGTCTGTGAAGGGCCGAGAGTTCTGCTGCTGTGATGGGCTGAGACTGGGCTACTTATTACAAGGGCATATTCTCAGGTTAAGTTGCAGTCTGTTTTGTTTACCTATGTGAACCCCAAATACCTGAGACAGGTCTCAGTTAATTTAGAAAGTTTATTTGCCAGAGTCAGGGATGCATGCCCATAAAAGCCTCAGGAGGTCCTGACTCATGCCCAAGGTGGTTTTGTACATTTTAAGGAGACATGAGGCATCAATCAACGTATGTAAGGTGAACATTGGTTCGGTCCAGAAAAGCAGGACAGCTCGAAGCAAAGGTGGGACGACTTGAGGTGGGGAGGGGGCTTCCAGGTCTTAGATAAGAGACAAATGGTTGCATTCTTTTGAGTTTCCGATGAGCCTCTGCAAAGGAGGCAATCAGATTCGCATTTATCTCAGTGAGCAGAGGGGAGACTTTTCAATAGAACGGGAGGCGAGTCTGCTCAAAGCAGCTCCCAGCTTGACTTTTCCCTTTAGCTTCTTGGAGCACCAAGATTTATTGTCCTTTCACATCTATTAAGTTAGGTTACAGGGTGCCTTATGGAGGCAGCTTTATTTTATTTTAATTAATTAATTTGTTGTTGACATTGATTTATCTCGTTTTAAAATCAACTTTATAGGCTGGGCATGGTGGCTCACACCTGTAATCCCTGCACTTTGGGAGGCCGAGGCAGGTGGATCACTTGAGGTCAGAAGTTCAAGACCAGCATAGCTAACATAGCAAAACCCCATCTCTACTAAAATATATAAAGATTAACCAGATGTGGTGGTGCACACCTGAAATTCCAGCTACTCAGGAAGCTGAGGCGGGAGAATCACTTGAACCCAGGAGGCAGAGGTTGTAATGAGCTGAGATTGCACCACTGCACTCCAGCCTGGGTGACAGAGTGAGACTGTCTAGAAAAAAAGAAAAAGAAATTTCCTCTCTTAGTTATTTTGAAATATTCATTATTATTGACTATAGTCTCCTGCTGTGCAATAGACCTCAAAACTTTTTTCTCCTGCTTGACTGAAACTTTGTACCTTTTGAAGAGGAAGTCTCCATTCCCTTGTTCTGCCACCTCGCCAGCTCTGGTAACCATCATTCTTCTACCTTCTACTTCTATGAATTCACCTTTTTTTTTTTTTCCTGAGATGTTGTCTCACTCTGTCACCCAGGCTGGAGTGC
>NW_012118310.1:529706-535105 GCF_000951035.1 Colobus angolensis palliatus
TATATATATATAAAGATTAACCAGATGTGGTGGTGCACACCTGAAATTCCAGCTATATATGTGTGTATATATATACACACACACACATATACACATATATATATATACACACACACATATATATATATATAATTTTTTTTAAATAGAGATGGGGTTTCACCATATTGGCCAGGCTGGTCTCAAACTGCCAACCTGAGGTGATCTGCCTGCCTCAGCCTCCCAAAGTGCTGGGATTACAGGCATGAGGCACCACTCCCAGCTGAGTTTTGCTCTTTTTAAGGCTGAATAGTACATCATTGTACATGTGCACTGCCTTTTCTGTATGCATTCATCTTAGGCTGATTCACTTAGGCAGATTCCACATCTTACCTACTGTAAATGGGGCCGCAGTGAACAAGGGAGTGCAGACATCTGTGAACACACTGATTTCAATTCCTTTGGATATGTTCTCAGAAGTGGGATTGCTGGCTCACAGGATAGTTCTATGTTTAGTGTTTTGAGGAACGTCCATGCCATTTTCCATCGCAGCTGTACTGTACACCGGCAGTGTGCTAGGGTTCCCCTTTCTCCACATCCTGGCCAACACTTACCTTCCGTCTTTTTCATAAAACTCGTTCTGATGAGAGGGAGGTGTTAGGTCACTCTGGTTTTATTTTGCATTTTCCTAAAGATTTAGGCTGCCACCAGTCAGTTCTGGGCCCCAGAGCTTCTTCAGTACTTGCTGTCTATAGTAAGCATCTCAAACTTTAACGTGCATATGGATCACCTGGGAATCTTGTCAAATGCAACTTCTAGGTAAGTGGGTCTGCAGTGGGGCCTGATATTTTGTCTTTTGAGCAAACTCCCAGATAATATTGAGGTTACTGGTCCTAGGACCTGCCTTTGAGGTAGCATTTTTTCATGAATCTGTTAGCTGTTTGCATGTCTACTTTTGAAAAATATGTTTGGTTCCTTTTTTCATTCTTATATTGGCTTATTTGTTATTTTGCTGTTGAGTTGACTGAGTTCCTCATATATTTCGGATATTAGCCCCTTATCTAATGTGTGGTTTGCAGATATTTTTTCTCGTGATGTGGGTTGTCTCTTTACTTTGTTACTTGTTCCTTTTGCTGTGCAGAAGCTTTTTAGTTTGATGCCATTCTGTTTCTATCTTTGCTTTTATTGCTGTGCTTTTGGGGACATACCCAAAAAATCATTGCCCAGATCAGTGTCATGAAGCTTCTCCTCTGTGCTTTCTTATAGTAGTTTTACAGTTTCCAGCCCAATGTTTAAGTCTTTGATCCATTTTGGGTTGATTTTTGGGCATGGCGTAAGATACGTGTCTAATTTTATTTTCTGCATATAAATAGTCACTTTTCCCAGCACTATTTATTGAATAGACTGTTCTTTCCCCTTGGTGTGTTCTTTGTGCCTTTATCAAAAGTCAATAGACAGTAGGCCAGGCACGGTGGCTCATGCCTGTAATCCCGCACTTTGGGAGGCCAAGGCAGGTGGATCACCTGAGGTCAGGAGTTCGAGACCAGCCTGGACAACATGGTGAAACCCTATCTCTAATAAAAATACAAAAATTAGCTGGGTGTGGTGGCAGGCACCTGTAATCTCAGCTACTCAGCAGGCTGAGGCAGGAGAATCGCATGAACCTAGGAGGCAGAGGTTGTAGTGAGCCAAGATCACTCTACTGCACTCCAGCCTGGGCAACATTCCTCCTGTTTCTGGAATATGTATTCTTGAAGGTATTCCCGTCTGTGGGTAGTTGCCAGTTAGATTTCTGTGGTGGGGAAGTGGAGCTAGAGTATTCTTTTCCTTTTTCTTTTTTGAGACAGCATCTCACTGTGTCACCCAGACTGCAGTGCAGTGGCATTAACATGGCTTCGCTGCAGCCTTGATCTCTTGAGCTCAAGTGATCCTCCCACCTCAGTCTCCTGAGGAGCTAGGGCTACAGGCATGCATCATCATGCTCGGCTAATTTTTAATTTTTTTGTAGAGATGGGGTCTTGCTATGTTGCCTAGGTTGGTCTCGAACACCTGGGCACAAACAGTCCTCCTGCCTTGGCCTCCCAAAGTGCTGGGATTACAGGTGTGAGCAACTGCACCTAGCCTGTTTCTTTTGTTTAGTATTTTTGTTTGCTTTGTTTCTTAACCTGGTATTTTGACTACAATTTTAATATTTTTAGCAATTTTTTGGATATGCAGAAATTTAATTCTTACTAATCAAATATGTTTTTGTATTTTGTGTGGTTTTTAGATTTCCTTTTTTAGGAGAGTTTCCAACTATAAACTGTCAAATAGAAATACACACACACAGGCTCTGAAGAGGCAACTAATTGAAATAGAAAAAAATTGATTAATTAAAGCACCTATGGGATTTTTCACCAGCCAAATCAGCATTTTTATTAAAAAAAATCTTGTAGTGTTATTTAGCCTACATAGGAAGAGGCTTACTTATGTAGTTGATAAGAGTGTGAATTGATCAATTTTTGGAAAGTAATCTGCCAGTATAATTAAAATGTATCATAGGTCAGTTATACCACTTTGAGAATCCTATACTACAGAAAAGAAGAAATATAAAACAAAAACATCAGTGAGATCCATGTATATTGATGATTATTGAAAAGTCATTAGTGGTGGGAATTTTTAAAAACAACCTTAATATCTATATAATAGGGAATAGTTAAAGAAATCAGAACTTTTCTACAATGCACATTACTACACAGAAATTCAAATGATACATTTGATCTACGTTAGTTGTAATTAGTGATGTCCACGTACTGTAATGGGAGAAAGTAAATTACTAAATAATGTAAGATTTGAGCACATTCTTTAAACAAAACAAATCAATAAAGCCCTAAAAGGACGTACTATTGAAAGCAAGTCACAAAATCCAGAAAATGTAGGGAAAATAATCAACAATTTCATTATCTAAAAATGAAAGTTTCTTTAAAACAAAGATAACATAAACAAAATAAAAGTTATGACACAGATCTTAAGAAACAAACTTGCTAATTATATGGAATAAATGTGCAGAATATATAAAGAATATCATTAAATGAATTAGAAAACTAGTAAAACATATCATTATGAAATTCTCAGCGAGAAATACAAATGGCCAGTAAACATATGCAAAAAATGCACACTCTCTCTAACAAGTGGAGAAATCCAAATTAAAAGTGGAAATATTTCTTAATCATAAAATTGGCCAAGATTAGCATTGGTCATTTCCTCTGTAATTAAGGGTGTGTGGAAATAGGAACTCTCATGTACTGATGGTGGGAATATAAGATCATAAATTTTTTTGAAACACAGATTTTTAATTTTTTATCAAAATATGGCCGGGTGCAGTATCTCACACCTGTAATCCCAGCACTTTGGGAGGCCAATGCAGGGAGACCACAAGGTCAGGAGATCAAGGCCATCCTGGCTAACATGGTGAAACCCTGTGTTATTTGTAAAAATACAAAAACAAAATTAGCCGGGCATGGCGGCAGACACCTGTAGTCCCAGCTACTTGGGAGGCTAAGGTAGGAGAATGGTGTGAACCTGGGAAGCTGAGCTTGCAGTGAGCCAAGATCACGCCACTGCACTCCAGCCTGGGCAACAGAGCGAGACTCTGTCTCAAAAAATAATAATAATAACTAAAGATTTATACTTTGCTTCAGTATTTTATTTTTAGAAATCAACCATGAAAGAAAAATCCCACTTAATTAAGGTACCAAAAAGATGAATACACAGGTATGCCCAGGATAGTGTAGGTAATGGTAATAAATAACTGAATCCAACATAAGAATTCCACAGTGAAAAAGCGACCAAATTATGGTAAAATACCCTGTTGAATAATAATGCAACTATAAATAAGAATGAGAGAGACCTATATGTACTGATAAGCAATGATCACCAAATTCTACTTTATATGGAAAAGCCAGTCAGGGAACAACACACAAAGCAGGATTATGTTATGTAAAAACATGGGTATGTCTATCTGTGTGTAAGTGGATGTGGATGACTGAGTGGGCTGGGCGCTGGTGGTGATACATTTCATTCTACAGATCTGAGCAGTATTTGAATTTTTATAACAATAGCATATGTGTTTCTTATGTGATTTACTAGAAACAATTTAATTTCTCGAGTTGTAAAAAGGTGTATTTTAAACTTGTATAAAGGTACATGGAGATTGTCATTCAGAATAACAAAATGAAATAGCAATATAAAGACACAAATAGAAATTATTATAGTACAATATTAAATACTACAATATTCAAAACGATATTAAAATTATATATATCTACATCTATATGCATGTAAGGATGTCAATAAATGATACTGTCTAAAATTCAATTGTGGTAATTTTTGCAGACCTCTGGGAATATATTAGAAACCATTGAACTCTGTGTAACCTGTGTGGGGGTAAAATTTATAGTATTTGAATTATATCTCAAAGTTCTGTTAAAAAATGAATGGCTTGATATTCTAGTGCTAAGGGATGGTTGGTTTTATTTAAAACATAGTTTCCAGTAGATTCCCTTGAAAACATTACAGCAAGGATTTCCAGATCACACCCACTCCCACCTTTTTAGAATTTTTGACTATTTTCCAAGTTTTGAATTCAATGAGGTGCAGGTGGAAGAAAGCATTTACAAAGTCAGTGGGTTGCAGGGGAGCTGGTGTGGGGTGAGGCAGAGTGGGGAGAGAGGCTCCTTTCAAATGGAAGCCTCTGGAACCTACAGAAAGCAAGTGTAAGGTGGGGCAATCTTCTGGAGCGCTACCAGAGAAAGGCTTTAGACCCGACAGTCCTGTTCACAAGTACAGACAGGGGCATCTCAGTGTTTCCTTAAATCCAGGAGCATCTCAGTGTTTTCTTAAATCCACTCTTTCTATATTGACACAAGGACATAATTAAAAGGGGGTAATTCTGATTTAGTTTATTTCATTAAATTATCAACAAACAATTTTTGAAACAAAAACTATAGAAGTGGAACTCAATAAAATTACTAGGTTTAATAATCTGTATCTGTGACTCAGACACAGATCAGGCAAACCAGCTGTGGATGAACTCCCCAGCCATGGATGATGCCCCCAGACATGGATGATGCCCCTAGACATGGATGAAGCCCCCAGACGTAGATTAAGTCCCAGCCATGCATGATGACCCAGTTGTGGATGAAGTCCCAGCCGTGGAGGAAGCCCCCAACTGTAAATGATGCCTCAGTTGTGGATGCAGCCCCTAGCTGTGGATGAGGCTGCTGGCTCTGAATGAAGTCCCCAGTCACGGATGAAGTCCCCAGCTATGGATGAATGAAAATTCAATTAGGAAAATAAGAAGTCAAATTGTCCCATATGACATGATTGTATATTTAGAAAACCCCATCGTCTCAGCCCCAAATCTCCTTAAGCTGATAAGCAAC
>NW_012118310.1:536975-553421 GCF_000951035.1 Colobus angolensis palliatus
ACTCCCTCCCAACACCTCCATCACTGTAAAGCTGGCAGCACCCCTCCAAGGTTGGCCTTCCCAGGCACTACAGCTCTAAGTGATGGAGCGTATCCTTACCCTGAGGTCTGGGTGCCCAGTCTGTCCTGTCCAATGAGCAAGCTGTGGAGAAGGGGGGATTCCAGGTTAAGGGGAGACTAGTGGGGCTCCTTCTTTTATGTTGCCCTGTTGTGAAGACTGTTAAAGAAACACAAAGTGCTAAGCAGTGAAGATAGAACATGTTTTCATTATTTAAACCAATACATTCCACAGAAGGAATAATAAGAAATGCTACCTCCAAGCTAACTGGATCCATCAGCATATCAAAAAGATAATCGACCATGATCAAGTGGGTTTCATACCAGGGATGCAAGGATGGTTTAACATATGCAAGTCAATAAATGTGATATATCACATAAATAAAATTAAAAACAAAAATCATATGATAATCTGAATAGATGCAGAAAAAGCATTGACAAAATCCAGCATTTCTTTATGATTAAAACTGTTCAGCAAAATGAGCATAGAAGGGACATACCTTAAGGTAATAAAAGCCCTGTATGACAAACTCAAAGCCAACATTATCCTGAATGGGGAAAAGTTGAAACCATCCCCCCTGAGGACTGGAACAAGACAAAGATGCCACCTTCACCACTTCTACTCAACACAGTGCTGTTCACTACAGTATTGGTTATAAGAGCAAGACTGGAAAGAGAACAAATGGATATCCAGAGGGGGGTGCTTAAGTAATTTTGGGAATAGTCATAGGGTGCAGTACTTTATAGCTCTGAAACAATACAATGGATTTACATTTGAAATGTGGAATGATAACTAAGGTGCATTGCCCAGTGATATATGCAGAGGGGCAGAGGACTTTCTATAACCACGATCATGCATCAGCATGCATGCCAGGTGCATGTTTCTATTTGCACATAGATTGTAGGGATGATATGCAAACAAAAATGTTGACTTGGTGTTTGGAAGCTCAGAGTGGAAGGGAAACTTCCTTGCTAACCTTTTATGATATTTAGAGTTATTTGTAACCTTGAATATGTAATATATTTAGAAATCTTGGTTAATAAGAAAAGCCTCTGTTCCTGGCCTCCTGCTGGCACATGTCAGGTGGGACATGGGGTGGTCATGCTAATGTGTGCAAACTGAGAAAAATCCAAGAATGGGACTCTGCTTTTTTCATCATGCAAATAATTATTAATAGAAAGAGTATGAGGGTTATTGCTCATTGATATACCATGCATATTCTATTAGATAATAATAAATTTCTGACATTTGAACTATATTTACACATGGAAATTGAAATATATGGATGAAATATCGTGGCTTATACAGGCAATGGCTTTATTGGCATTTTACAAACTGATCATCATTCCTCATGGCATGGATCTGTGTGATATTAAGTAGCTTGTTATGCTTGGGAAAGGCAGTGATGACAAGAATGACTTCAACTACTAAAGTACAGTGGAGATTTCAATAATGTTTTGTTTGATATTCAAATATTTCATTGTGCTCCCAGGTTTTTTTCTCACCCTAATAGCTCTTACCCATATCATGTGGGTCCCATTAATACAGACACCTCCAAATGCACCACTTTTCCATTATATGCAGTCAATTGCTGGTTACCTTGGGCCTACAATGAGGGGAGGGCAGGGGCTGCTTGCCACCTCCTGATCTACAATAAGAGTCAATGAGCAGTTAAGTGGATACTGAAAACCATTTATCCTGTTGGAGTGAGAAAAATATGGCTTCTTTCAATAGGGTAGTAAAATGTACCTTTTCCAACCTAATTATATGACTCAAGGCCCATCTCAATTCCAGATGCGGATTCTCACGAAGGTGTGTAATTCCTGATTCTCACCAAGGTGTGTAATGTCGTCCAAGGCCCAGCACAGAGGAACACAGGTGTTGCCATCAGACTGCCAGGGTCCGATCCCGCCTCCTCACTCACCCTGGGAGATACTTTTAACCCAGGAGTCAACAGTGAGGATGGAAACATGACTGCTTTTTAAAGTCCTAAAAGTTCAGAGGATGACCATCAATTTCTCCTGCACCCCTGGGCACACATCAGGAGAACTTTGTCTCCAGGTTCAAGTAGGTCCCTGTGAGGGAATTGTGTCCTCAGATTCTGTTCGCCACAGGTGCCATTTGATGCAACCCCAAACCTCTTCTGCACAATCCCAAGCAGTGCTGACTAGTCCAACCCCAAAGGCTGTGATGTTTGGCAGAGGCAGAAGAGAAAAGGCCAGGTGTTTTGGGAAAGATCACCTTTAAATCACACAGCACCCTCACAGCCCAGACAGTTCTTACATTATGGCAAGAAACTTGGAAAAGACCAAATCCAATCTGACACATATTTCCTTTTTCTTTTTGATTTCATGCCCCCTCCCTCAACCTCCCAAGGAAATGGATACCCTGAAGGCCCCTGGGAACTCTCTCCCATTGAATCTTACATGGAAAGTAGTTACCTACCTACAAATCCTCATCATCGAATATGCTCTCCAAAAACAGATCTTTAAAACACAAACATCAGGATAAGTCATTAGAGAGAGGCCCACCCACTCCTCTGACCCCAGCTGAAGCCCCGGTGCTTCACACAGGATCCCCTGGTGTTTCCTCTGGGCTCACAGGTATCCCTACAGCCTCTCTGAACATTGTTTTATACTTGCAAAATCGTTTGCTCTCATCAGAGCAATGATTTGGGAATCCTCCTTCCCAAAAGGAGTCCAGAATCAGGTTTCTGTACCCTAGAGACAGCATTTTTCCCTCAGGAAGTGAGTTATTTCAGGGTACGTACCATTTTCCAGTACAAATGGATCCTGCAATTATAGAAAAGAAAACATTAGGAGGGTGAAATGATGCCATGCATGTCACACAGATCTGATATTCTCTCAACAACTGGAGAAAATAAGGGGTATAGTGATTGAGTCAAAGGTCGAAGTCCCCCAAAACTAACATGCAGGACACCTATGGAAAAGACAAGACCTTTTCCCACAGACTTTACCTTTAAAGTATGTTTAGATTGGCAGTTTTACAACCTTAATCCACGGGGGAAAACTGCTGTGGAGGGAAACACCTCTGCATTGCAGTGGATCGTGGATGCTGCCATCTACCACGCCCCAGTGTGCCCGGCATGGGTTGATGAGAGGCTGCCAATCAATAGCACCACACCAAGGGAATTGCAGATGTCATAAATAATGCACATCGACAGATGTTCATGTCTACATCTGATTAAATTGCAGATGACATCGATAATGCACATTGGCAGATGTTCATGTCTACATCTGACTCAAAAGAAGCCAGGAAAGTAACATTTCTGTTCAAGACAAAGAAAAGTATCTTACAGTGGCAGCATCTTCTTTTCTAGAGATGTATTGTACAGCATCCTCATTAGCGATGTCGTACACAGCGTTCTCATTAGAGATGTCTTCTACAGCACACTCATTAGAGATGTCTTGTACAGTGTCCTCATTAGTGATGTCGTCTACAGCGTCCTCATTAGCGATGTCGTATACAGCGTCCTCATTAGAAATGTCTTCTACAGCATCCTCATTAGAGACGTCTTGTACAGTGTCCTCATTACAGATGTCATATTCAGCATCCTCAATAGAGATGTCTTGCACAGCATCCCCACAGGGAGCTAGGAGAACACAGAGTAAAGCTCGGTGCCCTGGTGGTGGAGACTGAATCACCCAGGGAGCTTGCTTGGTGTGGTGCATGGAGGTGGCTGATCACAGCATGGGCCAAGCTGATGCTGGGCCATCCTCCCGGGTGATCCTGCACTAGTGAAGCTAAAGGACATGGCTCAGAACACTTTCTGCAATGGGAATCAGTTTCCAGGTTCAGATATGCATTATCCAGAGAAGTGGGGAAATATTAAAAAAAAATAGAAATTGACAAATTCATGAAAAGCCTTCCATGAATGCAAGTGTGATTTTTGGTTAACCACTTTACATTCAGTAAGCATTCACACGTACAAAATATTTTTACAAGAAATCAGAAATTTTAATTTTTGTCAGTTATATTAAATCTAACTTAGCTGTTAACATAAAGATTCTATCTCACTTACTCTGTGGTCTCCAGAAAATCTAGCACATAGTAAGTAGAACAAAATATTTATTAAATGAAAACACACAGCAGGGACACGGGGGCTGGTAGGCAGACCGGGTCGCACCTGATGACCTGGATGATAATAAGCTGCACAAAACCTCGGTCGGATTAATACCGAAACCGCCTTTTGCTCGGGCTCTTCTCTCTTGAGGAAGAAGGATGACCAAGAAGATGAACAGGAAAGAAATGAGAAACAGAGGCCTTTGCTTAGTAGCTAAAGGCCACTTTCTGTAACACGAAATAGTCTACAAGTGGCCTTGAACTCTGCCGTGATTCAGGGACAGAGTTCCCTCACGTCTTCTACCCAGGTTGAAGTCCAGCGACATTGCGACGGTCTTCTTTACAACTTGCAAGACATGCTGCTTCCGCATTTGCCTGTTGTGTGAGATTTACACTTGTTCTAAAGCAACATTTTGTCTCAGTCGGGCTGGCGGCCATACACTGCACTAGCCAGTCAACAGTGAGATGGCTCCTCATGGAGGAGGCTTGGTTTGAGGCTGAGGGTCTTTTACCCACAAGCACAAGAGAGTTGCCACGAGGGGACAGAAGCCAGGCTAATAACCAAGTGCTGCACAGAGTTCCTATCTGTCCCTCCTCACCATTTTCAGCTGGCAGGATTTGGGCAGGATTTGAGCATTTTAGGGCTTGGGAAGATAATATTACTAAATCTACTAAAATACATCACCCATCCTTATAGGCTTTGTCCAGTTGCTGAGCAAATTAACTTCACAAGTGAAGTGGGCTGCACTGGCCTGCGTGGTCCCCCACTCCTCTCAGAATTTGTGAGCTTGGGGCCTACTGGAGGGTGGGAGGTGGGAGGAGGGGGAGGATCAGGAAAAATAACTGATATTAGACTCGATATATGGGTGATGAAATAATCTGTACAATAAACTCTCATGACACACATTTACATATGTAGCAAACCTGCACATCCTGCACATGTACCCCGACCTTAAAATAAAAGCTAAAACAATTTAAAAAAGGATCTGTGAGCTGAGCCAAAGCCCCGGGGATCTTTGTGCTTTTGACACACTGATGACTATGCCGGCCCGTGGGGAGATGTGCCTAGAACCGTCCTGGGCTGTGTGACCACGGAGGCCACTTTATGATGACGGGCAGTGTCTGGGGCCTTTTGGGCTCGGTGCTTTAGGGTTTATCCATGAATGCTGGGCTCCCTGCGTGGTGGCGAACACCCCATGACTAAGTGCATGTCAGCGTCAGCACAGGCCCACGCTCCTGGGTTCGTGTGTTCACTTTTTCATTCAGGAACTCGGGAGCTGGGGCCACCCCCTTGGCCCTTCAGGTTCTCCACCTGAGCAGTGGGGATAATAAGCCAGACCCGGGGATGGCTCTGGTGAGGGTGGAGGAGCCACTGTACAGAGAGAGTAGAGTGGGGGTTGGATTTTATTTTTAGAAGTGAACACCTGCGATTGGGCTGTATAAATGGGAAATCTCTCCTGAGAAAACACACAGCCTCATCTGTACAGAAACACACACACTCACACCACATGATGCAGCCTCACATGAGACACCACGAATCCTCAAGCACCCAAGTCAGCACCACCCAAAAGGGAGCACAGCTGCTTCCTCAAAAATTGGCCATAATATTTCCCTGGGGAATTCAGGTTTTTAAAAACACTTCCACTATGCTTATTCCTATCCCAATCCCAGGATCAGGGTGGCTCTTCACATTGAAACCTGCAAGGATGCCACACCTTTCTTGCCATCCAGATTGTTTGCTCAGCAAATAATTCCAGAATACTTACTAGAGTCACACACCAGAGGGGCCGCCTGCACCACCTGCAATACAGAAACAAAGCTTTATGAGGGGTACGTCGTGTTGTGGATTGTTTGCACAAGCCTCTGTTTCTCTCAGTGAATATTGAAAACTTGATCAGAAAGTGTGGTCAATTTCAAGACCCCCCAAACAAGGGTAGGATACACACTGGAAAAGATATCAGCTTCTGGATGGTGGATCTCTCAGATCCACGTAGGTTGGCAAGTGCAAAATACTGAATCCAAAGAGAAGACATTGCTTCCAAGGACAAGGACCCCAAGGATACAGTCTACAATCTGAAGCTGTCATAGGTAAACGACATTTTGGATTACGTATCAGTTGCTAAGAGTCACTTCTTCCACCCCCTCAGAAAACTGCATTTAATACTTGTAATGTACATTGTCATTTTTTCATTTGTAAAGTCAGTTGAAAAAGAAAGATGCCAAGAAAGGAACATTTCTATTTCAGAGAAAACAAGGCAACCTTACCCTTGTGTTGACCAGCCTCTCTCCATCTCCTCCCTCCTTGTGAGCTGGGGACTCCTCAGAGGCTAGGAGGACACAGAGCAATGGTTAGTCATAGATGCTTTTGTCCATGAGTTATTCAGGGAGCTCTGCTTAATGTGGACAACAGGACAGTGTGTGTGGATGTGTTTCATTAAAAGCACAGCTTGAGATCCTGCTAAAAATCTTCCCTTGTGGAAAGACAGGCAAGAACGAGGAGCAGAGGAGCAAGAAATGGAGTCCCTGGCATTTTGCTGATGGCAACTTAAGGCAACGGGAATGAGTCAGTGTACAGACGGTACTGAAGCACACGCTACAGTTTGATGAGAGTCCCATTGCTTACACTGTGAGGTTTGAAACCCAGCTAAATGGTTTTCTAAACCCCTTAAAACAATATTAGGCCGGGCGCGGTGGCTCAAGCCTGTAATCCCAGCACTTTGGGAGGCCGAGACGGGTGGATCACGAGGTCAGGAGATCGAGACCATCCTGGCTAACACGGTGAAACCCCGTCTCTACTAAAAAATACAAAAAACTAGCTGGGCGAGGTGGCGGGCGCCTGTAGTCCCAGATACTTGGGAGGCTGAGGCAGGAGAATGGCGTAAACCCGGGAGGCGGAGCTTGCAGTGAGCTGAGATCCGGCCACTGCACTCCAGCCCGGGCGACAGAGCAAGACTCCGTCTCAAAAAAAAAAACCAATATTAGCTTGTAGGATTTATGTCCCAAGACCATTTTTGTGGAATCCTCTGAGGATCCACAGTGGCTGTCACTGCAGTTATTATGTGTTTTAGCATTTTGCACTTGAATAAAAGCAAAGCTTAATAGACAGACTGGATTCAATTCTAGGCAAAACAGTCTACTATATTTATTCACTAATCCTTTGTTATAACTGCCGACGGGAGAATTACAAACACTGAAATTATATCTTTTAAAATTAATTAAAGCATAATTATTAATCATACAATATTTTTTCATCCAGACCTCCTTTTCTTTGTCATGCATGCATATTAATTGAGGATGGAGACTATCTATGCTTGTTCAGGCCAGCCAACATAGGTCAGTTTACTTCAAGAGAGGAGACATGGGTTGAATGCTGGTATGTTTTAACTGCAACACAAACAGTTGCAACCAGTGTGGTGAGCGAATCACCAGATGGCCCTTTGCTGCCTTATTTGTCATTGTGCCTTACGTGTAACTTGCAGGATTTGATTATGCCTTTGTTTTGTCGTGATAATACTTTCAACTATTTCCAAAATATTGCTTCAGTCTTATCTGTTTGAGGTCAACTGCTGAGGATTTCATACAAATTAATGAAGTTTATGAATCTAAAGTTCTACACAAAGGGGGAAATATTTGCAAAGCATTTATCTGGTAAGAGACTAGAATTTAGAATATATTTTAAACCTCCCAAAAATCTACAACAGCAAGCTAACAAAATAAAAATCAGACAACTCTTCAAAAATGGGTAAAAGACTTGAACACATATTTCCCTAAAGAAGATACACCCATGGATAGTAGCACAGGAAAAGCTGCTTAGGATCATTAGTCATTAGGAAAATGCAAATGAAAAGCACAAGTAGATACCAATATACACCTACTAGAATGATTTAAAGGAAAATAAGTGTGAACAAGGATGTAAAGAAATTGTAACCCTGATACATTGCTGGTAGAAATGGATAAAATTGCAGCCACTGTGAAAAACAGTGGTTAAATACAGAACTCCTGTTGGACCCAGGAACTCTACTCTTAGGTATATACCCCAAAGAATAGAAAACAGAAATCAAAGAGATATTTGTATACCAATGTTTATAGCATCACTTTTCACAGGAGCCAAAAGGTGGAAAAGTCCAACCATCAATGAACAAATGAATGTAATAAAAGCAAGATGGTCCACATGCAGTGGTACATCATCCATCTGTAAAAAAGGAACACAATTTTGATAGATGACACAACGTGGGTGGACATTGAGAACATTATGCTTAGTGAAATAAGCCAGACACAAAAGGAATATAGTGTATAACTGTACTTATATGAAGTGCCTAGAATAATCAAATTCATACAAGAGAAAGCAGGATAGGAATCACCGTGGGCTGGAAACAGGGGGAAGGTGCTGTATTGCTTACTGTGGACAAGGTTTTGTAAGAAATTATCAAAATTGTGGGTGTAGATAGTGGTGTTGGTTATGCAACACTGTGAATATTTTGAATGCCATTGCATGCACACTTTGGTTAAAAGGTGAAAATGATAAATATTGTGTTATATATATTTCCCCACAATAGAAAACATGCACAGCCAAGCCCAGATGCTAGTCTTGCTAGCAGCCTTCCTTTACCTTCAAGAGCGGGCTGAGGCTTGTCTATAATCTCATGATCCATTGGACATTCAAAGTCATCTGCATTGGAAGAGAAATTAATGGAGAGAGGACAAAACTTGAGAATACATACTACTCACTCCACAGGGCCAAGAACTCTGTCTCCCATACATTGCTGATCCATCTCAGTATTTCCTGTGACCACCTCCTTTTTCAACTGAAGACTCTACACCTGAAGGACTTCCCAGGTTTTTCACCTTGGCCTTGTCAGGACTGATCCTCTCAGCTACTGTCCATTTCACCTCCATTCATGTCCATGCCACATCAGGCTGTTTTGTTCAAATGGAATGAATCTACCCAAAATGCCCCTTTCTGGAGGAAGCCACCATTATGCTCTACCTCCAACACATCCACACACACCGAGGCACCTCACTCACACAAGGTGTGTGTCCTCCAACAGTTTCATGCTCTAACCCCAGATAACTTTTGAAACCCAAGTTTTGTTGATTCCCCCTACCTCAGGTGCTCCATAGATGTTTGTTTGTCTACAGAACACTGCCCCAGGCAATTAAATATTCCAAAGTGACCAGCAGAATTTGTATGTTAATTCTGACATTGTGTTGTTAGTACAAGTGTTTTTCCCCTTCAGATGTATGTCTTTGTTACTGATAAATGTAATTGATAATGCTTTTTTCAGCTATGTTGCCAAGCACATTTATATAAAAATATACTTAGATTGTTTTGAGAATTTGACAAAGATGATAGCAACAATGATAATCTTATTTGTTCTATACTTATCTTTATGTGTTACTTTCATCATTTCTTACATATTGGGGCCTACCACACATGGTGCAGTGAAATTAGTGCTATGCATCAGGGTAGGAATATAAATTGGCAAAGCTAATTTAGAAAATAGCTCTCTTGTTTTTTAAAAAAATTAGGCCAGGCACAGTGGCTCATACCTAAAATCTCAGCACTTTGGGAGGCAGAGGTGGGTGGATCACCTGAGGCTAGGAGTTTGAAACTAGCCTGACCAACACAGCAAAACCCTGTCTCTACTGAAAATACAAAAATTATCCGGATGTGGTGGCATGTGCTGGTTGTCCCAGCTATTCGGGAGGTTGAGGCATGAGAATTGCTTAAACCTGGGAGGCAGAGGTTCCAGTGAGCTGAGATTGTGCCTCTGCACTCCAGCCTGTATCTCAAAAAATATACATATATATTGACCAAAATGTCATTATGCATTACATGACTATATATGAATGCTCAAAGCTACATTACTCATCATAGAAAAAAACAAAAATAATTAAATGTCCATTAACTGATAAATGAATAAACACAGCAGACTATGAAGGAAAACACATGACCAGCATGTGCTAAAGCATCAATTAACTTCAAATATAGTATGCTAAATCAAAGAAGTCAGATTCCAAATATATATATATGTCCATTTATATTAAACAAGCAGAAAATTTATGGAGATGGAATATCATAGCAGTATTGCTTAGGGCTGGAGATGGGAGTGGGGATTAACTGCTAGCAGGCAAGAGAGAATTTGAGTGAGGGAAACATTTTTAAATTAGATCATGGTGATGGGTGCACACAGTATCAATTTAATAAAGCATCAAATTATATACCTTCACAGTGGGCAAACTTTATGATGGGTTCACACCCAATATAGGTGCTAAAAATAAATTAATGTTATGGAAATTCTTATCTGGTTTTTATCAAGCCAAGAGATATATTGTTAAAGCAGCATTAATTCAAATGGTTGTCATAGGTCACTTAAAGTTTATAAGATAGTTGTCCTATAAATACATGGTAAATGTTATCCGTGAATTTCCTGAATCTATTGCAATAATCACATGTTTTCTCCATTAACCTCTTGAGGTAGCTAGTTTTATTTATTGCATTTTCAACATTAATCCACCATTTCACATTCTGAGATTAACTCACATTAGTCAGAATTTACAGTATTTTAAAATATCACAGAATTTAATTTACCTTATCTGGTTTTGGTTTCAAGACTATACCAGCCATTTCATTTAATTGTACATGTAGGGTATTCTAATTTATGGAAAACGATTACATCTTCCTTGATTCTTTTTTTAGAAAGTACTTCTAGGGATTTATATGGTAGAGTCCATGGAGAATTGTTTTAATTCTTCATTCATAACTTCAGTGGATATAGGATTGGTCATATTGGTCATAATTTTCTGCTCGGATTTCAATAAGAAACTTGTGGAAGAACCTGAAGGGTGGGATCTTTAGAGGGAGCCTGAGACAGAGCAAGACAAGCTAAGAAAGAGGGCAGTGTCACAGCAGAGCTGCTATTGATGCCCCCTCGCCTAGATTCCAGAAGAGACATCCAGCTGTAGTCACTGAGGTGTAGGAAAACAGTGGAGCACCCATCAGAGAAAGCAGTGCCCAGGAACAAGGAGGCACTGATGGTGGCAAGGGGAAAAGACAGCTGCCATGAGGCTGTTCACATGAGGGTCTCAGGCTGCACAGACACCTACACTGGCTGAGGGATCCCGGTTTTCATAAAGGGCGTGGCCCAGCCAGGCCACCAACAAGCAGTTAACAAACAGTAGTAATACGACACTTTCCAAAGACCTTACTTGAGTAACACAGTGATCCTCACAAATTTCCACAGGATGGTCGCACAGTTCCTCCTGCTTTAGGACACAGAGTCTGCCTGAGGTCACAGGGGGGTGCAGACTCTGAAGATGCACTTCGGTCAGAGACTCTGCTGAACTCTGCCTACTGAGGGCCTCTGTCCTGTCTGCTGACCACAGGTCAGAGGTGCAGGCTGTACTGGGGAGTAAGAATGTCACCCTCTCAATGTTGGGAAAAGTTCCTGCCAGAACTCAGAATGGCCCTTTCTAAGCAGAAGGCAAACTCAGACTAAAGAGGGAGGCAGACCACATCAGGCTGGCAGATTGCCAAATGATTTACTCAGGGAAAGCCCACATCCTGGGCCATCTTGGGTGGTGGCAAGATGAAATAGATCACCACTTTTGCAACACATACCTGACAACAAAAAATCAACAACTGTAAAAGAGCCAGAAAATCCCCAAATATTTACAAATTAGCAATGCACTTTTAAATAACTCATGGGTTAAAGAAGTCTCAATAGAAAATTAAAAATACCTTTAATTACATTAAATGAAAATGTGACTTGACAAGATTTCTGGATGCAGCAAAAGCAGTCCTTAGAGGGAAATTTATAGCATTGGATGCAATATATTAAAAATCACAAGATCTAAAATCAGTAATATCATGTTTCAATTAGGAAACTGTAGAAAATAAAGGAATGCAATGTAAAGCAAGTAGAAGAAGTAAGAGACAACATCACAGAAGTCAATAAAATTAAAACACTGAAATCATCAGAAAATCAATAAAAACAAAAGCTGGTTCTTTGAGATTACAATGAATGAACTTCTATGCAGGCTAACCAAGAAAAAGAAGACAACACAAATGACCAATTTCAGAAATGAAACAGGAGCCATCTCCACTGAACTGTTGGGCCTTAAAAGAATAATCAAGGAATATTATAAACAATTCTATGACCGCAGTTTGATAACCTCAGTGCAATGTATCAAGTCCTTGAAAGACAATCTTCCGAAGGTCACACTAGAATCCTAGATAATTTGAATAAACTTATGTCTATTAAATAAGTTGAATTCACATTAAGAGCATTCTGAAAAAGAAAGCACCAGACCCAGATGGTTTCTCATGAAATCTACCAAATTCTTCAACAGGTGAATACAAAGACAAAAATCCATTTAATGCAATATTATTTGGTGATTTAATGTGCCAATTTATACCATTAAGGCATAAAAAAGACATGAAGGAAACAAATATACATCAATTTAGTGAAATAAATTCATCTGAAAAAGCTACATAATATATGATTCCAACTATATGACATTCCGGAAAAGGCAAAACTGAAGCAACAGTAAAAATATTAATAGTTGCCAAGGTTTCTGGAGAAAGAGGACAGAGATTAATGAGAAGAGGGGATTTTTAGGGAGGTGAACATATTCTTTATGAGACCATAATAGTGAACACATGTTATACATATTTCAAACTTCATATAAATGTGTAACAGAAAGAACATTATGCAAAAGATAGACTTCAGATAATAATGTGTCAATAGTTTGTCATGATTTTACCAAATGTACCATAATAATGTAAGATGTTGTAAGATGTTAATAAAAGGTGAAATTAGGAAGTGAGGGTGAGGAGACAGAATAATATGGGAACTTTATTATATGCCCTTTTTTTTTTTTTTTTTTAGATGGCGTTTCACTCTTGTTGCCCAGGCTGGAGTACAATGGCGTGATCTTGGCTCGCTGCAACCTCCGCCTCCTGGGTTCAAGTGATTCTCCTGCCTCAGCCTCCTGAGCAGCTGAGATTACAGCCACCGCCATCACACCTGGCTAATTTTTTGTATTTTTAGTAGAGACGGGGTTTCACCATGTTGGCCAGGCTGGTCTCCAACTCCCAACCTCAGGTGATCCACCTGCCTTGGTCTCCTAAAATGCTGGGATTATAATCGCGAGCCACCACGCCTGGCCATATGCTCAATTTTTATGTCACTTAATTTACATTATTTAGTTTATATTAATTTAAAAGTAAAAATATAGCACCACTCTTTCAGGGAGATCTATGCTAATGTTTAACAACCAGGTAAGTTCTAGACATTAGCTTGAAACATTGTCTATCATTAAACATGAACCAAAATTGACTTTTAAGTGGATATTTACTTTTGTGGTTGTAGTAATACTTACTGACTAGGCAAATTAGAATTCTGACACATTAAAAAATATGGCTTAATCTCGTCATAGTTTCCTTTTACATATGGGACACCGAATACTCCCCACAATTGAGATTCTTGAATCAACTTAATGAACTTCCACAGCACCTTCTACCGGGTATACCTCCTTCTTTACCCAGAAGCCATGAGGTCTCTGAAGCTGAGTGGTGGACACGGCATATCTTCTTATAATCTCTATCAGAGAAGATGCTGGTTAATGCATTTATAATAGAGAGGGCTGTTGACATCTTGCTGACAGAAGACCAGATCGAAAATAGTTATAATCTGTTTTAAGCTTAAACTTATGATCCTGTTCTTTACAGGCTTCCAAGCAGAGCCTGCTGAATCAAAGTGATTCAGTGAGCACTCAACACCTCTATCAGACAGTCCATGGGCAGTGCCTTCACGGAGAAGAGAACACAGCAGGATGACTGCGAGTGCAGGGCTGGTGCAGAGTGGGGGCCCAGATTCAAATTCCACTAAGCCATGTGGACCTGGCAAGCTCATGTCGTCCCTCTGCCCTCAGTCCTCTGCACTGTCATAATGAAATTTTAGCAATACTTTTTAGACCCTACTTCTTAGTATCACAGTACAGGGTTAAAAAAAATCACTAAATACAGGAAAACCTTAAGAGAGGACTGGTACTTCAGTAGTGTTCTCTAAGTGTTTACTACATGCCAGGAGGAATAAGCTGGACACTTAGTAGTGGCTGAATATGGAGAGGGTGCTTGGATGGCTCCGGGGCAGTGGCATATGGTTTCCTGTTCGGCTTTTCCATGGGCATGATGCCTTATGGCTTATGGAGAACATCAGCCCCGCAGGGAGGGCAGAGGAGGGGCTGTGGCTGAGATTTTACACCTGAGGGTGCTGACATTCAGAGATGATAAGTGACGAGCAGAATCCCAACCCCAATGAGTGAAGGATCTGAGATGGGAAATGTATTTGGTTCCCTAGAGACAGAGATTCCTGAACAACTGACACCTCTACATCATGCCCTGCGCCAGAGACCCAAGAGACCCCCTCACTGTCTTTCTCCAGTCCTCCTAGCCCAAGGTGTGTGGGTGGACAAAGGTGATGCTCTGGAGGGATGCCCGAGATAAGGACAGGTCCTTAATGATAAAGATTCTCCTTCCTCTTTCAGATCCTTGACCTCCCCAATATGACAGTTTGTTTTAAAGGCTGTCATCTTTGTGGCCTTCCTCCCCTCTCCCTTCACCCTGTCAGCTGCCTCTCAGTGACTGTCTCCTCCAGTGACTACACTGAGGGACCAGGGTCTGCTTGCCTCCTAAGGCTGCTCAGACCTTCTGACATTGCAAAATGATTGTCAGAAGATGGGCCTGCAAAGAGTAACTTCCCTTCCACGGATCAAACCTGAATATGCAAGCTACTGTGAATTAACTGGAAAAGTGGCCATGTGGCTGGTGCTTTGGTGGTTTAATGAATTAAGTCTGCAACCCCCACTGCCTCCTTGACTATTGATCAGAGCTGCCTGCAATAAGGTCTGGCTGAGAATGGGCAGTGGCCACGCCAGCTCTGGGTGTGCCTTCCCCGCTCATTCTTTCCACATCCAAATTCAGTTTCTAATTTACACACTCTACATCCATCCCTAGACCTTGCTGTGGCAGGGGACAGAGTCCTGTCTCTTCTTAGGGAGATCTCTCCATAGCCACAGCACCCTCTCTGATGTTAACTCCAAGTTCTGTTTTCCTCTGTCACCAAATGTCCCTTGCATTAACCCAATGGCCCTCTCTTCTCCCAACCCTTTAACAACGATCTCAGAAAGCCACTGATTCTCTCCCCTTGAACCCCAGTGAAATCCCCCCATAAAATCCTGCTTTTCTTCCTTTCTGAAAAAAAGTCTGATGCTAGATTGCTAATGTTTGTTTTCAGAGTTTGACTTCTACCTTCAGAAAAATGTTTCTGTCCTTCCCCTTTTCTGTAATGTCTGTTATTGCAGGAGTGCAATCAAGATTCTCTGGAAATAATCAAGCAGCGAGGCTGCATTTACTCTGTGTATTCTCTGGAAGTGTGTTCGCAAGATTGGTGCTATGTTTATTTTACTGTTTGGTAGAAATAAAAGGAAGCCACGTGGTCCTGATTTGCATTGTGAGTTTTAAAGATTCTTATATTTTAGTTGTCTTTGTCAAAACTCTAGGTATTTTTAATGTCCAGCTTGATGTTTTCTTCCAGATACTATAAACATATGTATTACCCACATTATCTATTTCTCTGTATACTTCTATGACCCCCTGCTTGCTCTCAGAGACATCCTAAATCCAGAAAATGGAGACCTCATTTTCCTTTCTCAGAGCCTTCTATGTGACTTAGAGACTACCATGTCCCTGGCTTTAAGACTAACTCCATATCACAGAGAGACAACTTAGATCTTTCTTCCCCGAAGTCCAGTAGTCTTCAGAGGACCCCCCCATTCTTACACAACTAGTTTATCCAGGTCTCAGGCAAAAGCCCCCAGTATTTTGTAAAATTTGAGCTATCACAACTTTACAAGCTTTTATGTTATTACAAAGCTTTGTCCTCTTTTAGTGAGGATGTTAGCAACAGTGACCGAGTTGATAATAAAGAGAAGGAACTACTGGAAGAAAGCATGGAAAGAATGCACAAGGTAAAATTCAACCTAAAATGACCAGTCTCACTCAATAACCTCACCATTGTCTTATGGGTTCAATGGACCTGTGCAATCCTTTGCTCTGTTCCCTCCATCACCTTCCTGTGTAATTGTCCTCCACCGCGCACATAATAGGAACATGGCACAGAGGAGCTAATCATCTCTTTTATCCTCCCCTTCAGGCTCACAAGTTTATAGTAAAAGCCTTTTCAAATGACTGCTTTAACTGCTGCTATGGCCTATCCCATGTATCATCAGTTGAATCTCTCA
>NW_012118310.1:553471-569748 GCF_000951035.1 Colobus angolensis palliatus
ACATCCATCCCTAGACCTTGCTGTGGCAGGGGACAGAGTCCTGTCTCTTCTTAGGGAGATCTCTCCATAGCCACAGCACCCTCTCTGATGTTAACTCCAAGTTCTGTTTTCCTCTGTCACCAAATGTCCCTTGCATTAACCCAATGGCCCTCTCTTCTCCCAACCCTTTAACAACGATCTCAGAAAGCCACTGATTCTCTCCCCTTGAACCCCAGTGAAATCCCCCCATAAAATCCTGCTTTTCTTCCTTTCTGAAAAAAAGTCTGATGCTAGATTGCTAATGTTTGTTTTCAGAGTTTGACTTCTACCTTCAGAAAAATGTTTCTGTCCTTCCCCTTTTCTGTAATGTCTGTTATTGCAGGAGTGCAATCAAGATTCTCTGGAAATAATCAAGCAGCGAGGCTGCATTTACTCTGTGTATTCTCTGGAAGTGTGTTCGCAAGATTGGTGCTATGTTTATTTTACTGTTTGGTAGAAATAAAAGGAAGCCACGTGGTCCTGATTTGCATTGTGAGTTTTAAAGATTCTTATATTTTAGTTGTCTTTGTCAAAACTCTAGGTATTTTTAATGTCCAGCTTGATGTTTTCTTCCAGATACTATAAACATATGTATTACCCACATTATCTATTTCTCTGTATACTTCTATGACCCCCTGCTTGCTCTCAGAGACATCCTAAATCCAGAAAATGGAGACCTCATTTTCCTTTCTCAGAGCCTTCTATGTGACTTAGAGACTACCATGTCCCTGGCTTTAAGACTAACTCCATATCACAGAGAGACAACTTAGATCTTTCTTCCCCGAAGTCCAGTAGTCTTCAGAGGACCCCCCCATTCTTACACAACTAGTTTATCCAGGTCTCAGGCAAAAGCCCCCAGTATTTTGTAAAATTTGAGCTATCACAACTTTACAAGCTTTTATGTTATTACAAAGCTTTGTCCTCTTTTAGTGAGGATGTTAGCAACAGTGACCGAGTTGATAATAAAGAGAAGGAACTACTGGAAGAAAGCATGGAAAGAATGCACAAGGTAAAATTCAACCTAAAATGACCAGTCTCACTCAATAACCTCACCATTGTCTTATGGGTTTAATGGACCTGTGCAATCCTTTGCTCTGTTCCCTCCATCACCTTCCTGTGTAATTGTCCTCCACCGCGCACATAATAGGAACATGGCACAGAGGAGCTAATCATCTCTTTTATCCTCCCCTTCAGGCTCACAAGTTTATAGTAAAAGCCTTTTCAAATGACTGCTTTAACTGCTGCTATGGCCTATCCCATGTATCATCAGTTGAATCTCTCACGTGACTTTAAGCAACCCTTTATTGAGAGACAAGATTCAATACTAGGGACAGTATTCTAATGTAGTACATCACTGATTTTATGTTATGAAGATCATCAGTTATTGAAAATGTGTAAATAATGAAGCCCAGCCTTACCCTTCAATGCTGTGTGTGTAAATCCACTGAGCGTGCTGACCCCATGCCTGCACCCACCTGCTAACACAGGGAGGGTCCATCCAGAAGGGAGGCTCAACTCCAGCACTGAGGCTCTCCCTGCCAGCTTCACAAGAGAGTTGCCACAAGGATGACGGATACCCGAATAACAACCAAGTGGCAATTTGCGTACTTAATAGTCATGATCCCTAAATTGTGTAGCTCAGAGGGCTTGTGGTGATAACTCTGTCCAAGACTCTAAAGCATTTCCCCAATTCTTATTGGACTTGAGCCATGTCTTGAGGAGAGACCCAGCTATGACACACAGGCACCATATTGTCCTACTTAGTGCCTCCTTTAGTGTTTCAGAACCTGTGACTTGATCAGAAACATGGGCTTTCTATGTCATTTCACACTAAGGACCATGTGAAACTTGCAGGGAGATGCCTACATAGCTACCTGGATTCTGAGATCACTGAGGCTCTCTTATGTGAGGGATGGCATTTGGAATCTCTGCAGGCTTCAGTAATTCCAGGCATAGAGGGTGCTGGAACTCCCTTGCATGGTGAATAGTGATGCCTTCACTGGCTGATAAATAGAGGTTGTAGTTCAGGCCTTCAACGTTAGCACCATATGAGTAAACATCTTGGCTCCTCACTTCGTAGCAAGTGAGCCAGGGCACATTTATTTATGTGGCTTAGTTTCTCCATCTGGTATGTGGATTCAATAAACAAGCTCACAGCATATGGGCATGATGAGGTTTGAACTAACGTAAGTAAGGTGCATGGTCTGATTTGTTAAATTAAGAAAAATGGCACTGAGAGTTGTGCTGGGTAAACACAACATTTTTTTCCTAGGGAAACACACATAGACACACATTCACAAGCAAATCATGCAGACTTGCACATAGATCACCCCACCCCACACTAATACACACACTCCCACACAACCTAATGTGAACGCCACCTAATATAAACATGTTCCCAGGAACTATACATAGATAAAAAGAGTTCATCACCTGGAAAACCAATTTCTTTTACTATACCCCACACCCTCATTCCCACCAAGTGTCTTGGGTCATGGAGGCTCTCCAGACAAAAGCCAGCAGTTAGGCTCCACATTTCCTATAGAATCTTTTTCTCACAGCCAGTGAGTGATTCCAGAATACGTACCATTGAATGTGCTCCCTGAAGTCACCTGTAATTAGAGAAGGAAAACACTCTGAGAATCAGGCTATGCTATGGATGGCTCGCATAGGTCTTTTGTTCACTTGGAAACTCTGGGTAACCAAGATGGGAAAGAACGTTCAAGTCGAAAGCCCCAACTCTAGAGTAGAGCTCCTGTAGGAAAGCACAGGAGTCTTCCTGAAGAATGTTTCTGTCTAGATAATTTTTGGGTGGCAATTGCAGAATTCTTATCTAAAGTGGAAAGCTTGTTCCTGAAGAAAACATCCCTTAACATGCAGTGTGGTTTCTGACACTGCCAATGTTGTACGTCCTCTGGAATCAGGCGTCAGCTGGTAAGATACACCTCCTCCATTCCCAAGGAAACATTAGCTAACATCTATAATGTACTGGATAATTTTCCCATAGCTGATATCAACTGAAAAATAAGGGAACCAAGAAAACAACATTTACATCTTAGGCAAAGACAGGCTACTTTACCATGGTAGTAGAGTAGGGCTTCCTTCTCGCCCACTCCCACTCTCTGGAAGGCTCGAAGGAGTCACCTAGGGGATGTGGAAGGACACAGCATGGCTGTCAGTTCATGGTGGTGCTACTCATGAATGACTCAGGGACTAGAACTTAGGGATGTGCCTGGTTAACAAGCATGGAATGAGCTTCTCCTGGACCATACTCTTCATGGACCAAGGAAGGTAAAGAAAGAGCAGAAACGAAATGAGAGTAGAGCCCTTGGCTTTCCAGGTAGTGGCAAATGAAAACAACAAGAAATAATCAAGCTCAGAATGAACAAATACTAAAATACATGCTAGGATTCAACCACAGCATCCTGTCACTTCTTCAGACCCTTTAAAAGCCCAGCAGGACAGCCACTACCTTCTTGACTTCTACCAAGTCCCTTTCAACCTCCACAGACCCATATACACTGCTACTGCATTTATCTTGAAGGGTATAGGGTTCTGCCCTTGTTTATGTGTGAAGTTTTTTAAAAGTAGATTTAATACCATGCACCAGCATTAATTTTATTTATTTATTTATTTATTTGTTTGTTTGTTTATTTATTTATTTTCTCAGTTATAAAAATAATCGGCCAGGCGTGGTGGCTCACACCTGTAATCCCAGCACTTTGGGAGGCCGAGGTGGGCAGATCACTTGAAGTCAGGAGTTTGAATCCAGCCTGACCAACATGGTGAAAACTTGTCCTACTAAAAATATAAAAATTAGCTGGGCATGGTGGCACATGCCTGTAATCCCAGCTCTTTGGGAGGCCAAGGTGGGCGAATCATGAGGTCAGAAGATTGAGACCATCTTGGCTAACACAGTGAAACCCCATCTCTATTAAAAACACAAAAAATTAGCTGGGCGTGGTGGCACGTAATCCAAGCTACTCGGGAGGCTGAGGGAGGAGAATTGCTTGAACCCAGGAGGCAGATGTTGCAGTGAGCCGAGGTTGTGCCACTGCAATCCAGCCTGGGCAACAGAGCAACACTCCATCTCAAAAAAACAAAACAAACAAAAAAACCGTCCCCTAAAAATAATCAATTATTAAAGATTAGAAAATACTGAAATACTTACATTTTAAAATAATCACTATAACCATACATTTTCCATTTAGTCTTCCTTTGCCTTGTGCTAGCAGTCGTCACGTGAAGGGCTGCCTATGTTCAGCCCAGGCAACCCACAGTGAGAGAGGGCGTAGCGGGGAGACGGCCCTGGTGAGCGCTGAGGCTCTTCAAACCAGCTGTCAAGGGAGCTGCAACCAGGGTGATACAGGAGGCTAATTATTTAGTGGTAGTTTGTGTTCCTTCTTGTCTTGTCCCCAGGTTGTGTAGCTCACAGACTTTTTTGTTTGTTTTTTAACATTTCTATAGGGGTCATTTGAAGTTCATAATGCCATCAAATATCAATCAAGAGTCTTCCCATTATTTACCGGCTTTGGGATATGTGCTGAGGAGTGGCCGAGCACTGGAAGAATGTGACCGGTTGTCCCAAGTGTTGTCCTCCAACTCAAAATCCGCAACCAGTTCAAAAGCATTTGGGCTTTTATGTGCCTTTCACATAAAGACTGTGACACACCTAAGCTATTCATGTACTAATACCTGCCCTGAGCTATGTGACCACGGACACCACCCTATAACGTGGTTAGCGTGCAGGAACTCTGCAGGCTGAGATCAGTCCACACGTACATGCAGATGTCGGAACTCCCTTGCACAGTGACTCACGATCCCACGGCTGAGTGCTGAGGGCAGGTCAGTAGTTCAGAGCCACAGCACCGGGGCCGTATGCTTGGGATCCCATCTCGGCTCTTTTGCTGAGGGGCTCATAAGCTTGCGTACATTCATCTCTGTCTTTTTCTGCCCAGCGAAAGGTGATAGTAAATCAGTCATGCCTTATGTCTGTGGTGATGGCTGAATGATTCGATACAGGTAGTGTACAGTGTAAGTGCTCATGAGGCTTAATTATCAGTGAAATGACTTGCTTTAGATTTCGCAGCTTAATAAGGCTCAGAGGCTCATTCAAACCTTGAGTTCTATGCCATTGTTCTATGACATACACCTGCTTGGCCAAAACCAACCACTTTATCACAATTCAGATCCAGTTTTGAAAGAAGCAGATAAAGTTGTCAAAAGTGCTGTGTCTGCCTCAGTGCACACTCAGTGCCCTCCACACAAAGGGCACCACTGTCTGCCACAATGGCCCAGTGGCCTGGCTGGCACAGACAGTGGCACTTAGGACTGAGGGCAAGAGATCCCTAATCCAACCACTGTGGTGAGAGGGCATCACAGACATTTCAGGGTGAAGGCACAATCCACATTGTGGGGTCCGGCTGCTGCCATGCAGACAGCTGTGCTTTTACATGTACAGGAAGGTCATTGAAGGCTCAGTGTTTTATTTCAAAAACTGAATCCCAAGCCCACACATTATTATTCTGTGCTTCTTAAAGTAAGTTATGAGAAGGGAAATAGGGTACTCCCAAATATAGCCAATAGTGAGAATTTCAAATTGAAGAAGGGCACAACTGATATGTTGAGAACAGACAGAGATTCCATTCTGTTTTTTCTTTTTCAACTTTTATGTTAGATTCATGGTGTACATGTGCAGGTTTTCTCCCTGGGTATATTGTGTGCTGCTGAGGATTGGGGTATTAATGATTCCAACACCCAGGTACTGAACCCAGTACTCAGCGGTTTTTCAGCCTTTTCCTTTCTCCCTCCCACTCCTAGCAGTCCCTAGTGTCTATTGTTACCACCTTCATGTCCATGGGTACTCAGAGTTTAGCTCCTACTTAGAATATGAGGCGTTTGTTTTCTGTTACTACATTAGCTCACTTAGTGGCTTCCAGCTCTAGCCATT
This sequence comes from Colobus angolensis palliatus, assembly GCF_000951035.1. Lineage (NCBI taxonomy): Eukaryota > Metazoa > Chordata > Mammalia > Primates > Cercopithecidae > Colobus > Colobus angolensis. Next base: position 559,440 of record NW_012118310.1, read on the forward strand.
TTCCCTCAAAGAACATAATTTCATTCTATTGTGGCTGCATAGTATTCCATGATCTATATGTACCACATTTTTATCCAGTCCACTGTTGAGGGGCACCTAGGTTGATCCCATGCCTTTGCTATTTGAATAGTGTTGCAATAAACATACAAGTGCACATGTCTTTTTGGTGGAATGACTTGTTTTCTTTTGGATACATGTTCAGTAATGGGATTGCTGGGTTGAATGTTAGTTCTGTTTTATGTTCTTTGAGAAATCTCCAAACTGCTTTCCACAGTGGCTGAACTAACTTACATTCCCACCAACGGTATATAAGCATTCCCTTTTTGCCTTAAAGTTGCCAGTATCTGCTATTTTTTTGACTTTCTTTTTTTCTTTTTTCTTTTTTGAGACGGAGTCTCGCTCTGTCACCCAGGCTGGAGTGCTGTAGCATGATCTCAGCTCACTGTAAGCTCCGCCTCCCGGGTTCATGCCATTCTCCTACCTCACCCTCCCGAGTAGCTCAGACTACAGGTGCCCACCACCACACCCTGCTAATTTTTTGTATTTTTAGTAGAGACGGGGTTTCACCGTGTTAGCCAGGATGGTCTTGATCTCCTGACCTCATGACCCGCTCACCTCGGCCTCCCAAAGTGCTAGGATTACAGGCATGAGCCACCGCACCCAGCCTGACTTTTTAAAAATAGTCATTCTGACTGGTGTGAGATAATCTCTCACTGTCATTTTGATTTGCATATCTCTCGTGATTAGTGATGATGAGCATTTTTCATATGTTTGTTGACTGCATGTATGTCTTCTTTTGAGAAGTGTCTATTTATGGCTTTTGCCCATTTTTAAATGGGGTTATTCATTTTTTGCTTGTGGAATTAAGTTCCTTATAGATTCTGGATATTAGCCCTTTGTTGTATGATGCTTTGTGAGTAATTCCCCCCATTCTGTAGGTTGTCTGTTTATTCTGTTGGTTTCTTTTGCTGCGTGGCAGCTCTTTAGTTTAATTAGGTCCCACTTGTCAACTTTTGCTTTGTTGCAATTTCTTTTGAAGACTTAGCCATGAATTATTTCCCATAGCCCATATCCAGAATGGTACTTTTCAAGTTTTTCTTCTAGGATTATTGTAGTTTGAGATCTTAAATTTAAATCTTTAATCTAACCTGAGTTAATTTTTGTATACAGTGAAAAATATGTGTCCAGTTTTGTTGTTGTTGTTGTTTTGAGAGGGAGTCTTGCCGTCACCGGGCTGGAGTGTGGTGCACCATCTCGGCTCATGGCAACCCGCTGCCTCCCAGGTTCAAGCGATTCTCCTGCCTCAGCTTCCTGAGTAGCTGGGATTATAGGCACCTGCCACCATGCCCAGCTAATTTTTAGTAGAGACAGAATTTCATCATGTGGGCCAGGCTGGTCTCCATCTCCTGACCTCATGATCTGCCCATTTTGGCCTCCCAAAGTGCTGGAATTATAGGTGTGAGCCACCGTGCCCGGCCAACAAGGTGCATTGTTAACATCTATAAAGCTCAGGGAAGAGAGCTTTCATCATATTTTTATTTAATTTATAGTTTTTCCCAGAGTCTTTGGAATAGATTCCTCCCTCCATGAGCCAGAGAACTTGCAATGTTCATGGCAGTGTCTTTAAATGTAGCAGTAGCAGCTGTGGGTTGAGAACACAAGTCTTCCACTCTTCCTTTTAGAGCCAGCAATTCACGGTGCTCTGTGTTCTTATTCGGCATTGGGTAGGGGCATTTTGGTGCTGGGCATGGCATCAGTGCCCCATGGAGGAGGAAGCCAGGAAGCCCCTTTCTTCCTTCCCTAAAACCTTTTTTTCTTTATGTAGATCCAAGTGCCTAGCCTATATCATTTTCTTCTCTCTGGATAACTTCTTTTAACATTTTGACAGATATACTGACAGCAAATTTGTGTTTGTCTGAGACAGTTTTTATTTCTCTTCACTTTGGAAAGATAATTTTGCTGGATACAGAATTTTAGGTTGGTGGAGTTTTCTTGCTTGCTTGCATGGGTTCTGAAGAAAAGTTTGATGTGATTTTTATTCTTATGCTAACATGTGTTAGGCCCTACTAAAGCCCAAGGTGGTTAGACTCTGGTGAAACAGTTTCCCTGGGGCAGGCTTTTGCTAAGGAGAACAGAACACCCTGGGCATATTTCAAAGTAGTTATTTTCCCCTTCCCTGTGGGGAGCGGGAGGGAATTTTTCTCTAATGTTCACAAGAGCCTCTGGCAGAGCTCTTGGAGGTTCATGAAAGCATAGGGCCCCCTAAGACTGGGCTCGCTTAAATCTTAATTCTCAAGTTTCTGTACATGGAGCCTCCAGCGATTTGTCATTTACATTTCAGTCTTCCCACTGTGGTTCTGGCCCCGCGGCCAGTCTCTGATCCTGTTAGGCTGGGACTCACTGCCTCTCCAATGGGGGGATAACGGTTTGCCCTATTAGCCTCAAGTCTCTGGTGGATCTAAGAAAAGTTGTTAATTTTCAGCTTGTTCAAGGTGTTTTTTGTTGTTGTTGTGAGGACAGGAGTGACGGCGTCCAAGCTGGAAAACAGAAGCCACATCTGGGTTTTGTTTCAAGATATTTTTCCAATTAGAAAGAATGATGCCACACACATTTCCATACATGTCTTTTGATGCAGCTGTGCATGTGTTTGTTTCTGTTATCCTAAGAGTGAAATACCTGAGTCCTAAATGTGCTACTTTCTAGAACTAGTATTCAATGCCAAACACAGTATCCCCTCCAGCAGATGAGAGTTCTTGTTGCTCCAGATTCTCTCCAACACTTGGTGTTCTGTCTTTTACATTTCAGCCATTTTGGAGGATGTGTTATCTTGTTGTGATGTTAATTTGCATTTACATGAATATTAAGAAAGTTGAACACATTCAAGTATTTGCTTTTATAAATTACATGCTTATGTCTTTTACCCATTTTTCTTTCTCTTAGTGATTTTTAAGAGCTCTTTACATATTCTGCATGTGAGCCCTCTTTGTCAGTTATATGTGTTCATAGAACTGTTCCCACTCTGCAACTTGCCTTGTCACTTTTTTAGTGGTGTCTCTTAATAAACAGAAATTCTTAATTTGAATATAGTCTAATTTATCAATTTCTTCCCTTAAAACTATGGCACTTTGTGAACTGCTTAAGAAATCTGTCCCCACTCACAGTCATAAAAATCGGCTGAGCACAGTGGCCCAGGAGAGCAGCTCAGATGGGGGCCCTGTGTATCCCTAAAATAAACAAATAACCCCCCTAAATCATGCCTTGTCAGGACCCCATCCCACCCCTGTCTCACTGTAAGGAGTTCATGACACCAGCAGGGGTTTCCAGCACCTGAGGTGGACTTGAGGGCTTGGGCCCCAAAGACCTCCGCACCAGCAGCTGTGAGCCCCTCTCTGAGCCGCTCTCCTCTTCCCCACTCTGATGGGCAGGTTCAGGTGCTGCTGTACTTCCTGTAGCTGGAGGCCATCCCTGCCCCGGACAGCAAGAGACAGAGCATCCTGTTCTCCACCAAAGTCTAAAGGCCCCAGTCCATCTCCAGGAGGCAGACAGAGGGCCTGGAAACCTCTGACTAATCGGGCCACCTGTAGAGTAGGAACTAAACCCTCCTGAGGTGTCCTTGGGCCACCCCCAAGTGTCGGGTCATCTGCCAAGAGACAGTGACCTAAAGCAGAAGGACAGTTGGCCTGGGTAGATCCCACCCAAGTCTGAGAGCTCCAGGCTGGCCTCAGACTGTGGTTTTTCCATGCAGCCACCGAAGGGCTCCCCAAGCCAGGGCACCTTAGAGTCCAGGTCAGGCCCTGGGAGACAGGATGAAGGGAATGGTTTTTTTAACTTATCAGAGTTTAAAAGATTTCTACTGGATCACTTGTCAAGATGCGCCCTCCCCGGGGAGAAGGTAATGTGACTGAATTCCCTCACTGTTGTATCTTGAATAAACACTGCTGCTTCATCCTGTGAGGCCATGGCCCTGTCCCTGTGTGGGTGGGGCCTCTTCCATTTCCCTGACTTAGAAACCACACTCTATTTAGAACAGAGTTTGAGATGCTAAGTCAACACGGGGTAGCATTTTGACTCCATTCCCGGCTTTCTTCTTTTTCTTTCCAGAAGGATTTTTGTGCAGAAATGGGTCTTTTGTTGCCATGTTTGTCCTCTTTGGAAGGCAGCTCCAGTAGGGACACCAGACCCCCGGGGAAGGAGCCCCAGGCGACGCACTTTAGGGTTTGTCCTCCTGGGAGAGCAGCCTCATCTTCTGATCCTGACCACCCTCCTGGTGCACGATCTCCTGTTTGACTTCCACAGGCCTGGACTTCTCTGGCTTCTCTCTGCCCACACTCTCTCCCTGCCCCAAGTGTCCCCAGCACAGGTGGCTTCACTTCTGTTCTCTCAGCTCAGCAGACTCACTCAACCTTTTTTTTGGCTCTGTCCTCCAGGCTGGAGTACAGTGGCTCCATCATGGATCACTGCAGCCTCTATCTCCTGGGCTCAAGCGATCCTCCAGTGTCAGCCTCCCAGTAGCTAGGACTACAGGTGTGTGCCACAATGCCTGGCTAATTTTTCTTTGTATTTTTTCTAGAGATGGGATTGCTACATTGCCCAGACTGGTCTCAAACACCTGGGTTCGGTTATCCTGCCTCAGCTCCCCCACAGTGCTGGGATTACAGGCATGAGCCACCACGCTCAAACACTTGGGGTGGTTTTAAGCCCTCAGCGAGGTGCACCAACAGGACCCACAAGTGGCATGGGGCCTCCCTAACACTCCCATCCATGCAGACCTAGGCAATTTCCTCTCTCTGAATCTCAGCTACCACCACATACCATGCAAGTAGGAAAATGGGAGGACTGGGGGTGGGGCAGGCAGAGGCCACCGCTCTCAGGTCAGGCTTGCATGGGCTGAAGCCTGTCTTCCCATACCTGGGACATGACCTCCAAGGACCAGCTTGGTCAGTCAGTCATGGTGATGGGCTGGCTGGGGTTGGCAGGGAGCTTGCTCTCCTTCTCTGAGGGCCGGAGCAGTGTGGGGCCAAAGACCATGGCGAGGTTGTGCAGGGACTTCTTATTGACTGCCTCCTTCTCTGACACCCTGTAGAGGACCGAAGCAGAGGTGCTGTTTCAATGCCACCACCAGGAGAGAAGCAGAGGGGCTGGGCCATGTTGGAGTCCTCAGGGAGGAAGAGACCTTGACCTTGATCTCGACCCTGCAAACTGACTCCAGCCCTGGTACTTCTGGGTTTCAGTGGCCCAGGACAAGGGGCCAGCTCTGGGCTAGTGGGGAGGTCTCCTCTATGATCTGGGTGGGAGGAAAGAGAGGGGTACAAGTGCACTACTGGCCATGGCCAAAGCTCTGAGTTCTTTGTTAAGGCCACAGTGCAGAGAAAAGAGGGTAGCAAAGAGGAGAGGCTGGGGCAGGGGTGGCAGTGGTGCTAGTCTCTAAAAGCAGTGAGGGACTGCAGACAGGGATTGTGGGGGAAGGTCCTCAGTGCTGGGGGTCTGCTGGGAGCAGAAGCGCATCCCACGGCCTGGGAATCTGGAGCCCTGGGCAGCCACAGGAGAGCTGGGCTACCTTTTCAGGTGGTCCAGAAGGAAAAGGAAGGTGAGCAGGTTGGCCTCCAGCAGGGACAGCAGCAGGATGAACAGGTAGCTCTCCTTTGCAACCGGGTCTGAAAGAGCTGCAGAAGGCGGTGTGTTAGTCCTCAGGGTCACGAGCCGGAGACCTCTCCCAGGGTGCTCTATGGAGCATCCAGGGCTCATGTCACTAGAAAGGCCAGGCCCATCATCATCCTCACTCCCACAGTGCTGGCCCCCAGTGAAGGCCCTGTGAGGGGCACCTGTGTGGGATGTGAACCACCTGAACACCTTTTCTCTACCTCACAGTGGTCAGTAGCACCCAGCAAACAGCAGCAGGAGGTGCCACGAAAGCAGCTGCTCCTGGTCAGAGCTTCCCTCGCTGCTGCCTCCTCCCCAGGGGAGCCCAAGGCAGGGGAGGCTTGGTGTGGAATGAAACAGGGGACTGAGGGACACAAGGAGGGGAAAGGGCCCCAGCCCCACCAAATACGCAGAGACCCCCTTTGACGCCCTGGACACCACAGGGGCACCTTCTGGCTGGGAGAGCAGGTCCTCTGTGCATGGGACCGGGAGGCAGACCTGCCCTAAGGGTGATGTGGAGGCTACAGGTGCCACATGCACCAGCACCCGCTTTAGACATCAGCCTGCAGGTTGACTAAGGGTCAGGCCATGTTTGAACCCATGCTTGACTGGGCCAGGACCTATGGCTAGAGCACCTGGGTGCCCTTGTTTAGCCCTGGTCTGACGGAAGGAGGACAGCAGACTTCAGGACCCCACAGCACGGCAGTGCTGACCATTTCACCCTCTTGGTCTCCTCAAGGAATAGGGATGGGGAGCCCTCTGGGGATAGGCAAGGCCTTCCAGGACAGGTTCAGTTCTGGTCCCCTGCTTTCCAAGGTTGGGTTAAAACACTGATCATGGCAGAGGGGGCACCGCTCAGGTTCCCACATCTCACTTTTCACAGCCTCCAAGGGCAGCAGTGCATGTGGAGGAGACATTTCCCACGAGGCCAAGGCCTCCAGTGCTCACCGATGCCCTCGGTGAAGTTGGGGTAGAACTCGTCAGTGAAGAGGGGCTCAGGCAGCTCATGGAAGTACAGCTTCAGCGTGCCTGCGATGGCGTTCACATCCATCTCGCTCATCATCACCAACACGTCCTTGTTATCTGGAAAGAGCACGGAAATGCAGCGGCCTCCTTCAGGACCCCGAGTGGGTCTCCCACCATCCCTGCCTTGGCTAAAGCACCGTCCCTGCCATGCTGACCACTCTGCGCGTCCCTCCCAGGCTTTGAGCAGCTCATCTGACCCCTCCCAAGAGCTGTGTGTGGTTCTGTGTCGGCAGAGTTGATAGGGGTGCGTGGGCATTCCCATTCCTCTCCCCTGCTTGTTCCGATGTGATGATCAGAAGGCCAGCATGGCAGGACACAGTGCCTGGGTGGGAATCGGGTGGCTCTGCCCTGTACATAGCAACCACCCCTGCACCAGTGTCTTCTGATAGCAGGAAAGCCGTTGGAGAATCTGATTGGTTTCAGTGTTTGAACTGGTGTCTTCCTTTAGACCCAATGGGCCACTTGTGCTTACGTCCTCACCACAGGCCAGGTCCATTCTAGGCCCCTAGAGGGAGCTAAAACTACCACAGGGCCCACCCAGGGGTGCTAGGCATTCTAGGGATCCTGGTCAGGGTGGGTGGTGCGTGCCCCAAAAAAAGGTCTGCAGGCACAAACTCCTGTTGCTTTGAAGATGCTGGGAAGGACCCTCTGGGGTCTCGGTGCCCTCCCCTGGCATTTGGGGCAGCTCCAGGTGCTTCATAGCCTCTGAGAGCTGGTGAGATGGAGGTGGAGATATTGAAGCCCCGGTCTGAGCTGGGCCCCATCAGTGCCTTCCGCCCTCCGCATCATCAAGCAGGGCCATGGACAGACTGCACTGAGTCCTGGGCTTCCATACCTCCTGTCCACCCCCAAGGCAGGAAGGCCAAGACCCTGAGGAAGCCCCTGGTGCACCCCAGCAAGCAGCGTCTGTAGCTAGGATGGTTTAAAAACTGGCTTCTACAGAAGCTCCTTCTACAACTCTTTCTTCTCTTTCTTAAAAATAATAAAACAGTAAATGAAGAAAAGACACAGAGAAGGATGTGACATGCCCGGGTCATGGAGTGCTCTAAGATCTCATCATGGACACCGGCGCCCACACCTCTATCCCATCCTGCGCAGGCTGACACTCACTGATGTTGAAGGCTGCCTTCAGTGCCTGGACGTCCGTGGCCACTCCGGACACGCAGTAGATGCCCACCTCCTCCATGCCTCGGTGCTTGATCTCCTCCACACACTAGCACACGATGTAGGGCACCTTGGACCTCTCTCTCCTGCAGGAGGAGGAAATGTTCTCAGTGTCCTGACACTCCTGCTATTGGTCCACAGCACAGGAGACCTGCCCCCTCTCTGCACACCCGGAGGTGGGGTGAGGACAGTGATGAAGGCACCCAGCTCTGGGGCTGCACACAGAGCCTTCTGCATGCCTGACCTCCCTCTGCAAGCTCGGTCCTCATTGCATGTACTTTCTCAAGACCTTTCTAAGAGGCTGAAGCAGACAGACCCTCTGCAAGTCACACATGATCTTTGTGGGAAGGTCAGAGCCCTGCTTAGTAAAGTCAGCACAGGAAGGGCATCTGAAAGATTCCAGATCTGGGGTTAGCAGCCTCTGCCCCCAGCTGGGAGATCAGGCCCGGTGTTGGTCCTGCCATCCATGTGCTGTGCGAGAGGACAATTCCCTGATCCCTGCCCCGGGCCCAGGCCTAAATAAACATCCGACGAATGAATGAAGTGTTGCCTCAGCACCAGTGCTCCAAGTCCCATGATGCTAAGTGCTTTTCTCCTCTGAGTCTTAACAATGAACAATTTCAATACTGCCACACAGGACACTAGAGTAAGAATCCTTCAAAGTTACAACACAGTGCTCTGCTGAGGCCTTAACTTTAGTTCTGTTTTGCAACTGGATTTGGGAGCACATCAAAGCTGCTTCTCAAGCCACCCTCATTAGCAGTGGTTATCTGGGGGAGCTGCTGATGGGAGTCCTCACTGCTCATGCCCAGAGCCCTCCCAGAGTGCTACACAAGTGGCTGCCATGTAGTTGGGGGTGGGGAGTGGTGTTTAGACATAGCTAGGAGTCCAGGGTATGACTGATGGAGGCCCTGGCCCACATGACCAGCAAGTTCAGGGGCCCAGCCAGATTTCATCCTGGGAAAGCAAATGAATTCTCTAAGGAAGTGATCTGTGTCTGCAAGAACTGCTCTCAAACCAACAAACAGGCTTCTCTTGGCAACTGACTCGTGACAAAAGGGCAGGGGTTAGTTAAAACCATTCAACAGGAACCTGGGACCATGACAAATTCCAAGCGAGGACAGAAAACCCTGCATTTGGGCAGTTCCTGGAGCCAGCCTACTGCTTCCAAGCAAGGCAGCAAGGATACTCCTGAGCTGGTTTGCAGGAAACACAGGAGGTAGCTGAACACACCAAGTGTTCTCTGGGGCCTGATCTCACTGTGCAGCAACCACGCACAGAGAGGAGAGACCCACACATGCTTTTTTCTGCAGAAACAGCTGAAGGGACAGGCGCCCTCAGTGCATGAGCCCAAGCCCCTCTGCACTCACTTGGTAACCACAGCAATCTTGACTCCAAAGACCCCTGTCTGTTTTCGGGACAGCATCCTCTTCAAGCTGAACTCCCTGCTGGTGAACTTCACAGCTTTACTTCAATCTATAGTGGGGAGAAGGGGCACAGTCCTCTAATGCTCCTGATCCTCATAACCCAAGGTCCCAAGGGCCCCTGGGAGCCTCATCAAATATTTCTACGCACAAGGCATGCAGAGGTCTCAGCATGAGGTGAGACCACCCCTCGGGGAAGCCCCTAGTCTACTTTAGAAAGAGCAAGGATTTTGAAGGCCCACCTCAGCCTCCCAAAATGCTGGAATTACAGGTGTGAGCCACAGCGCCCAGCCTTTCTTGGAGTCTTATACAATTAGGAGGCATCCAAGGATTTGAAATAAATTTTTATGCAAAATCTGAGGCTTAACCTGATTTGACTGTCTCTGTTCCTGGATTTTGCCTCTCAACTTAGAAACACTCTGGAGGCCCCAAACTCTAACCACTGTATCATCAGCCCATTAAGACTACTGTTTTCTTCCTGAGATCTATTTCTCTGTGCAAGTTTTGAATTGTTATTGGCAAGAGAGTTTGTCTGATACAAACTAACTGGTGATTACTGGAACAGGTTTTTGTTTGTTTATTTGTTTCTTTGAGACAAGGTCTTGCTCTGTTCCCCAGGCTGGAATGCAGTGGCACAATCATGGTTCACCGCAGCCTCAACTCCTTCAAGCCATCCTCCCACCTCAGTGTCCTCAGTAGCTGAGATTACAGGCACACAACACCATGCCTGGCTAATTTTGTATTTTTCGTAGAGACGAGGTTTCTCCATGTTGCCCAGGCTGGTCTCAAGCTCCTGTGCTCAGGTAATCCATCTGCCTCAGTCTCCAAAAGTGTTGGGATTACAGGCGTAAGCCACCACGCCAGGGCTGGAACAGTTACTTAAAATATTTTTTTCAGGCAGGATGCTGTGGCTCACGCCTGTAATCCCAGTACTTTGGGAAGCCAAGGTGGACAGATCCCTTGAGCTCATCAGGAGTTTGACGCCAGCCTGGCTAACATGGGGAAACCCCGTCTCTACAAAAAATAACAAATGTAGCTGGGCATGGTGGCACACC
>NW_012118310.1:570974-582565 GCF_000951035.1 Colobus angolensis palliatus
AAAAAAAAAAAAAACAGGCATATATATCCATATTTCACCGGGCCTTCACACAGCCCTGCTGGTCAACCCCTCGAGAATTGAGGAATCAGAGAACTTAGGAATCCGAAAATGACCTGGGACTGCTTATGTAAGTGAGAATCTTAAGCTAAACGGCCTAGAGGTAAATGCCTTTCCCAGCCTCAGAAGTCTATAGTCAGCAGAAAGCAGTAACAGCATCCTCCCTTCCACTCTTCCCTTCAGGCTGGACACATCCCTGTCCCTACAGCCTTTGTACTTGGGCAGAGACGCAGGTGACAGAGCACTCAATTTAGAATCCCTGGGCTCACACTGGCTTTCCTACAGACATAGGGGGTCCATGAGGCCCACAGTGACATACACACATACATGAGGATGCATATGCTGACGCTGATGAGCCCTGGAAGTCAACACAGAAGAACACATGCAGGCACACACACAGCCACAACTCTACCTGCGAGGTCTACAACCCCACAAATGAAGACAGATGCATACCATCTCACACAAACTAGAACTCTGAGAGAAACACACACACACAGGTCTACAGATTCACCTGAACAAGACGCCATCCATAGTCACCGGCACAAGGCATCTATGCACTATCACACAGAACACAGGCAAGCAGACATAGATGATCCTCCCAACCATCCACAGTCTATAGAGATGAACTGCAGAGCTAAATGCACAGATACGCCAGTCATACATTCAGATCTGTGTAGACACAGTGAGGCACACACGTACACATGCGCACTTACACAGAAAGATGCAGACCCAGTCGGGCGTGGTGGCTCAGGCCTGTAATTCTAGCACTTTGGGAGGCCAAGGCGGGTGGATCACGAGGTCAGGAGATTGAGATCATCCTGGCTAACACGGTGAAACCCCGTCTCTACTAAAAATACAAAAATTAGCAGGGCGTGATAGCGGGCAGCTGTAGTCCCAGCTACTTGGGAGGCTGAAGCAGGAGAATGGTGTGGCGGAGCTTGCAGTGAGCGGAGATCACGCCAGTGCACTCCAGCCTGGGCAACACAGAGAGACACTGTCTCAAAAAAAAAAAAAAAAGAAAGAAAGAAACGTGAGGCAAGAGCAAACACCTACACCTGTAAGATACACAGAGAAACAAACACATACACAAACTTACACATATAGAAAAAGACTCATACACTGTATAATCAACAGTTCAACACCCCACCAAGGCTCTTGTCCTGGGTTGCTATTAAAATTGGGCGCTGAATACAAAAATTAACTGGGCGTGGTGGTACCTGTCTGTAGTCCCAGCTACTCGGGAGGCTGAGGTGGGAGAATAGCTTGAGCCGGAGAGGTTGAGGCTACGGTGAGCTGTGATTGTGCAACCGCACTCCAGCCTGGGCCACGGAGTGAGACCCAGTCTCAAAACAAAATCAAACACGGGCGCTGCACTGGGCAGGGGAGGTCTGGGCACAGCTGTGCTGATGTGGGCAGTGGACACAGGTGTCAAGCGAGAGCCTGTGGCCAAGCCTAAGCTGCGGTTAAGGTGGGAGGCTGAAGGGTTTGGAATGTGCACCACCCCGCCCCACCCCAGACCACCTCTCAGTAGGAACGTGGCAATGCGCTTCGGTGCTGGACTCCTACTTCTGGCTGTGTGACTTGGGACACGTTACTCCACGCACCTGTACCACAACTTCCTCATCTTCCAAATGGAATAATAATAGTTAGCAAACCTCCCTGGGTTGCTGTGAGCATTCTGCCAGAAAAATGTACTCCAAGCTCTTGAAGTAGGCCTGGCGTGTGTTTGGTGCTCAGTACATATTCAGTGTTTCTGACGCCGACATCATCACTGTGTTCATAGCACAGCCCTGCGCCGCCACGACTGGGCCGCCACCCAGACCTTCCTTTCCCACTCCAAGGGTGAACTGTGGACAGGGCCCCCTGGGAGGGGCTAGGGCCAGAGCTCTCCCAACTCCGTGGGCTTCAGATATGTGGCTTGAGAAAGGGGAGTGGGGGCAGGGCCCCTGGAAAACCCCTCGAGGCCAGGCCCACTCCCAATATCCCTAAGACCAGGGGCTTGAGTCTTTCCTGCAGACAGATGTGGGCAGGAACCCACCCGACTCCACTTGGGGACGTGGCCGAACTAACCGGACAAATCCTAGTTCTTGGGCACCGCCCTCCCAATATCCTCGCAATTAGACACCCATTCAGCGGCACTGCACTGATCCGCACATCGAGATACACGGCGACATTCGCCCGCAAGAGCATGGCGGCGAGCTCCCGGCTGTTGGCCCAGGAACTACATTTCCTAGAAGGGTGTGCTACATACTCGTTGGCGTCCGGACGCAAGCACGGGCCCAGACTCCCTCTAGGAAATGGAGTCTGACGCCTGCGCGGCGCAAAGGCTCCCGGGAGGTGTAGTTTGCGCCCGTTCTGCGCAGGCGCACTTTCCAGCGGCGGCCGCCTGCTGCTCTTTGTGGCAGTCGCCGTTCTTTTGTGGGAGTTCGGTTTGTCCACTTGCCGGTCCCTCAGACCATCAGCGGTCTCTGTCCGCCTCGGGACCTGTCTGCTGGTCGTTCGGCGTCCGATGGCTCCGGGCCGCGGAACCTTAGGCCTGGCCCCAGTCTCCGAGCGCGGGTTCGCCCAGGGCAGCGTGTGGCGGGGGTGTGCCGGGGCGTGCGTGCGCCGGGCATGGGGCTGAGCCAGGTGTGGGGAGTGGGTATCTGCGGAACCGGTCTGAGCCCCACCTCAGCCGGGCGCGGGGAGTGGGCTCCGTGCGTGTGATCGTGCAGCCGTGAGCGCGTGGCCGCCCCGCGAGGCTCCGCTGCAGGCCCCTGAGCCCCAGGAGCAGGACTCGTTCCTCTGGGCCTGCCCTGGGTCCTGGAGGCTACAGAGCTGCCCACTCCTCCCGGGGAGGCTGCCGTGGAGGCCATGGAGATCCCTGCCCCGGAGCCCGAGAAGACAGGTACAGCTTCGCTCTTGTAGTCAGCGTGTCTGTGGATTTGCACTTGAGGATATTTACGCTCAGATCAGACCAGTTTCCCAGAAGCATCCAGCATCTTTTTTTTTTTTTTTTTTTTTTAATGGAGTCTCACTCTGTCACCCAGGCGGGAGTGCAATGGCTTGATCTACGCTCACTGCAACCTCTGCCTCCCGGGTTCAAGCGATTCTCCCGCCTCAACCTCCCAAGTAGCTGGGATTGCAGGCGCACGCCACCAGGCCCGGCTAATTTTTGTGTTTTTAGTAGAGACGGGGTTTCGCCATGGTCTTGAGCTCAAGCGATCCGCCCGACTCGGTCTCCCAAAGGGCTGGGATTACAGGAGTGAGCCACCGCGCCTGGCCTCCTGCTTCTTTCTTCCTCTTGCCCAACCATTTGTTCCCACTCAGACGTGCTTGATTGGGGGATAGCAGCTCTTTTCTTCATGAATTGGAGTGTCTGAGACACAGGCAGAATTATCCCTCGATGCTATATCAGTTGGTGCTAGCTGTTGGGGCTCGTTCCCCACCTGGCCTTGCTGGCAGGTTCGGCCTCCTCTTTGATTCTCACTTGTGCCACGACAGGTGGGCTTTAAGCTCAGCTATGAGCCTGGTAGCCATGGCCTTGACTCATTTCTCCTTCACCAGCTCTTTCCTCTCAGGATCCTGCTCTTTCCCTGAAAGAAAATCCCGAGGATATATCGGGTTGGGGTCTTCCCGAAGCCAGGTCCAAGGTGAGTGGTTGCCTGTTCTTCCTTCTTTATGAAGAGGATTGGCACATTCCCTCCCCAGGCCTGGATCATCAGCCTTCCACAGACCTTCACCCGGGTACCTGCTGGCCAGTCCTGAGGAAGCTCTGGGCAGTGGAAACAGCTCCAGTTGAAGAGTCCACATGCTGCCCGAGGTGTGCCTGGAGATGTAGTCTATTGAATGTCTCCTCCAACCCCATTCAGTGGGTCAGCTGCTGGGGATCTCTCTGCCCAGCGCTGTCCTGGGAGCTCTGAGGAGTGGTTTTAGTGGAACCTGAGAAAGTAGATGACAGCTCACATGGGGTCGCTTTGTCTATCCACATGCTGGCCAGGGGTTGGTGCAGGATGTTTGCACGGTTGATTTACTAGGATGGAATTGGAAGGGGCACGTGCAGCAGCTGAGGAAGACCTGGATTGCAGCACTGGGTTAAGAGTGGTGGTAGGGGAGGCATCCCTGTGTGCTTTCCTCTGTGCCTGGCCCCTGGCGTGGGGCCTTCATGGAGAGTCCTGGAGATTTGTAGAATCTGATGGATCAGCAAGGAATGGGCCCTGGGCACTTCTGCAGCCACGTGGGACCCAGATCCCTCCTTTTACAGACTGTGGACTCTGTTCCTCATTTTGTTTCTCTACGGCAACCACCCTACCCCATGGTAGTACTTAGAAGGGTGCAGTTGACAAATAGCACAGTAGAGTGAAAGATCCAGAGGGATGAGGGGTCTGTGGGTTTTTTTGTTTGTTTGTTTTTTAGCATTTTGTGATTTTGTCAGTCTGCCACACAAAAGAGGTGACAGCTGATTATAGACAGCTAGAAACAGCTGTAAAACATGTATTGTGAGATGCGCCTCACCTCTGTAGTGTGTCACAATGCTTTATAGTTCTCAAGAAACTTGACAGTCAAATGCAATGCATGTTCCTTGACTAGGGTATAGATCCAAAAAAACTGATAAAGGGCAGTTTGGGACAATTGAGGAAATTTGAAAATGGGCTGTATCTTAGGTCATATTATATCAATAGTAAATGTATTGCTGTGATAATAGTACTGTGATTATGTAAGAGAATATCCACAGGAGATACCAGTTGAAGACTGTAGAGTGAGACGTCATGATGTCTGCAACGTACGTTCAAATGGTTCAGCAAAAAAAAAAAAAAAGTGTATGTGCATGTATGTATGTATGTGTCTGTGCAGCTCCCTGTAGGTGGTAGGGCCCTTGTGCATGTGTTATCCCTATTCCTAAAATATTTGCTTGTTAGATCCTTGAATAACCAGTTGACTGTCCTGAGTACACATCACCTTTGGCGTTTTCTCTTGACAGTCTCATTCACACTCACAGTTCAAGTTGTTCTGTCTCCTGGGACATCTTGTGTGGTCTGTTCTGACTTCTCTGCTAATGTCATTACCACATCGGCATCTGATTCCAACACATACTCTCTGGGCTTTTTATTCCCTTTCCCGCAGAATAAAGACACATTAGACATGGGCTTCTCCCAGTGGGCCAGAAATACCCACCAAAAAGGCTTGTGCAGGCCTCAGACCCTACCCTACTCTTGCTGGTTGATGCTCCCCACACTGAAGCCATGTAGCCTCTGACAGCCTTACTGGCTAGCACCATATTCTGATACCTCTGGGGCTATTTTTTGTTTTTCTTTCATTTTTTTTTTGAGACAGAGTCTCACTCTGTCGCCCAGGCTGGGGTGCAGTGGCACAATCATAGCTCACTACAGCCTTCAACTCCTGGGCTCAAGCAAATCCCCCACCTCAGCCTCCTGAGTAGTTGGGACCAAGATGTGCACCCCCACACCCGGCTTGGAGCTTTGTTTCAGCCCATTTTCTCCTTCCCTCGACTATCATCGTCCTTCATGCCTGCATGCCTCAGTTAGGGGTGTGTTCTCAGCATTTGTCCTCATCTCTACCTCCTCATCTGAAATCCAGTGTTTTGCAGGGTAAGGTTTTATTTAGGTGTAATTTATATACAGCACAACTGTGCAATTTTAGGTATACAATTTGATGAGGTTGAGCAAACATATACAGTTGTGTAACCAGCACCACAATCATGATATGGGACATTTCCATGACCCAAAAATGTCCCCCTGCCCCTGTGCATTCCGTCCTCTCCCCTCTCCCCTCTCCCCTCTCCCCTTGGTAACCACTATAGTTTTGCTATAGATTTTCCTCTTTAAGGATTTCATATGGAATTTATACTATGTGGTCATTTGTCTCTGCTTTATTTCACTTAGCATATGCTTTTGAGTTTATCCATGTTGTTGTGTGAATCGGTAGTTTGTTCCTTTTTATTGGTGAGTAATACTCCATTTGTATTAGTCTGCTAGGGCTGCCATACAAAGTATGGCAGGAGGGTTTAAACAACAGAAATTAATTTTATTACAATTCAGGAGGCAAGAAGTCTGAGATCAAGGACAGGCATGTTGGCTCACGCCCGTAATCCCAGCACTTTGGGAGGCTGAGGTGGGCAGACTACGAGGTCAGGAGATTGAGACCATCCTACCTAACATGGTGAAACCCCATCTCTACTAAAAATACAAAAGAATTAGCCAGGCATGGTGGTGGGCGCCTGTACTCCCAGCTACATGGGCTGCTGAGGCAGGAGAATGGCCTGAACCCAGGAGGTAGAACTTGCAGCGAGCCTAGATCGCGCCACTGCACTCCAGCCTGGGTGATAAGCGAGACTCTGTCTCAAGAAGAAAAAAAAAAAAGAAGTCTGAGATCAAGGTGTCAGCAGGGTTGGTTTCTTCTGAGGCCTCTTTCCTTGGCTTGTAGATGGCCACCTTTTACCTACATCTTCACATGGTCTTACCTCCTCTATGTCTGTGTCCAAATTTCCTCTTCTTATGAGGACACCAGTTATATTGGATTAGGGCCCACTGTATTGAATTCATTTCAGCTTAATTACTTCTTCAAAGAACCTCTCTCCAGGCCGGATGCAGTGGCTCATGTCTGCAATCCCAGCATTTTGGGAGGCTAAGTTGGGTGGATCACTTGAGGTCAGGAATTCAAGACCAGCCTGGTCAACATGGTGAAACCCTGTCTCTACTAGAAATTCAAAAAATTAGCCAGGTGTAGTGGCGTGTGCCTATAGTCCTAGCTACTCAGGAGGCTGAGCAGGAGAATCTCTAGAACCCAGGAGGCAGAGGTTGCAGTGAGCTGATATTGCACCACTGCACTCCAGCCTGGGTGACAGAGTGAGACTACGTCTCAAAAAAAAAAAAACCTCTCTTGGAGTTACTGAGGGTTGAGACATAGGAATATACAGTTCAGCCCATTACTCCATTGGATGGATATTCCACAGTCGGCTTATCCATTCACTAGCTGATGGATATTTACTCGCTCGTAGGCTTTTGCTGTTACAAATAAACCCACTATAAATATTTGAGTACACGTATGGCTGTGCATTTTAATTTCTCTTGCATAAATACCTAGGTGTGAAATTGCTGAGCCATGTAGTTTATCAATTTTGTTGATCTTTTCAAAAAACCATTTTTTTGTTTTATTGATTTTCTCTATTTTCCGTTTTCCATTTCATAGATTTCTGATCCTTATTATCTCCTTGGTGTCTTAAGATTGAAACTTAACTTTACTTACTTTAGTGTCTTAAGATTGAAACATAGATATTGATTTGACACTTTTTTTTCCTTGTATAGCATTCAGCGCTATAAATTTCTAAGCACTGCCTCATCTATATCCTACAACTTTTGTTATGTTACATTTTTATTCAGCTGAAAATAGTTTCTAATTTCCCTAGTGATTTCTTCTTCAATGGTATGTTATTTCAGAATGTGTTGTTTCATTTCCTAATATTTAGGGCATTTTCCAGATGACTTTCTATTATGGATTTCTGATTTAATTCTATTGTCATCAGAGAATGAACTTTGTATGATTTAAAGCCTTTCAAATCTACCCAGATTTATTTTATTTCCCAGAGTGTGGTTTATCTTGGTAAATGTTCCACATGCCCTTGAAAAATATGTATTCTGCCTTTGTTGGCTAGAGTGTTATGTGAATACCTGTTAAGTCAAGTTGAATGATGGTGTTTTTTTTTTTTTTGAGACGGAGTCTCACTCTGTCGCCCAGGCTGGAGTGTAGCGGCGCGATCTCAGCTCACTGCAAGCTCCGCCTCCCGGGTTTACGCCATTCTCCTGCCTCAGCCTCCCGAGTAGCTGGGACTACAGGCGCCCGCCATCTCGCCCGGCTAGTTTTTTGTATTTTTTAGTAGAGACGGGGTTTCACCGTGTTAGCCAGGATGGTCTCGATCTCCTGACCTCGTGATCCGCCCGTCTCGGCCTCCCAAAGTGCTGAGATTACAGGCTTGAGCCACCGCGCCCGGCCGAATGATGGTGTTTTTAATTGTTCTGTCAGTTTTTGCATTACGTATTTTGAAGCTCTTTTAGTAGATACATTTATATTTAGGATTGCCATGAGTTCTTAACGAATTAAGCCTTTTATCATTATGTAATATTCTCTTTATCTCTGATAGTTGTCTCTCTAAAATCTACTTTGCTATTACTATAGGCACTTCAGCTATTTTTTTTGATTGGTATTTGCAGGGTTTATCTTTTTCTATCCTTTCACTTTTAACCTATCTTTGTATGTAAAGTAGGTTTCTGTAACTTGCTTTTTTAATTCAATTTGACAGTCTCCACCTTTTAATTGGAGTGTTTAAACTATTCGCATTTAGTGTAATTATTAATATAGTTGGATTTACATGTCTCTTCCCCCACTCCCTTTTTTTTGAGACGGAGTTCACTCTGTCGCCCCGGCTGGAGTGCAGTGGCGGGATCTCAGCTCACTGCTCCACCTCCTGGGTTCAAGCCATTCTCCTGCCTCAGCCTCCCTAGTAGCTGGGACTACAGGCGCCCACCACCTCGCCCAGCTAGTTTTTTGTATTTTTTAGTAGAAACGAGGTTTCACAGTGTTAGCCAGGATGGCCTCGATCTCCTGACCTCGTGATCCGCCTGTCTCGGCCTCCCAAAGTGCTGGGATTACAGGCTTGAGCCACCGCGCCAGGCCTTTTTTTTTTTTGGACAGAGTTTCGCTCTTGTCACCCGGGCTGGAGTGCAGTGGCGCATCTTGGCTCACTGCAACCTCCACCTCCCGGGTTCAAGAAATTCTCCTGACCTCAGGTGATCTGCCACCTTGGCCTGCCAATGTGCTGGGATTACATGCATGAGCCACCCCACCCAGACTTGCTATTAGTTTTCTATGTCTTATGTCTTTTTTGTTTCTCTTTTCCTCCCTTAATGACTTCTTTTGAGGTAAACACATACTGTTCTAATATACTCTTAATTCCTCTGATTTCGTTAATATTTTTCACCTTTTAGTTATTTGATTGGATGCTGGACATTGTGAATTTTACTTTGTTGAGTAGGTTTTTGGAATTTCTTTTTTTTTTTTTGAGACGGAGTCTTGCTCTGTCACCCAGGCTGGAACGCAGTGGCCGGATCTCAGCTCACTGCAAGCCCTGCCTCCCGGGTTCACACCATTCTTCTGCCTCAGCCTCCCGAGTAGCTGGGACTACAGGCGCCTGCTACCTCGCCGGGCTAGTTTTTTGTATTTTTTTAGTAGAGACGGGGTTTCACTGGGTTAGCCAGGATGGTCTTGATCTCCTGACCTCGTGATTCGCCCGTCTCGGCCTCCCAAAGTGCTGGGATTACAGGCTTGAGCCACCGCGCCCGGCCGGTTTTTGGAATTTCTTAAGTGTTTCTGGGATTTGTTCTGGGATGCAGTGAAATTACTTGGCATCTATTTGATCCTTTCAAGGATCAAAGCAAGTCTGGAGTTGGGTGGTGGCCAGAATGCCCAGGCCCACGGGGAGCAGGCAGGAAGGATTGGAAGGCAGTCAGGTGAGGACTGCAGGTAGCCTCTCTTGATCCCTTGGGGCACAGAACTTGCTGATATATACAAGGTTTCCTTCCTTAGAGTGTAATAACGGTATCTAGTCTGGGTTCGGATCCTTTTGCATTAGTGAGCTTTGAACAGACTTGCTGGGGTTTTTGTACTATTAATATTCTCTCAAATTTTTAAGTTTGAAATTCTTGACCCCATGAAGCATAGCATCTCACCCAGGACTTAGAGCGTGATACAACAGCCATGTACAGCCCCTGGGTCCCACCTCAAGTTGCCAAGGCCCCACAGTGTCTATTCAGACCTGCTTTCCCAGTCTAGAAGGTGGTGTGGGAATGCATGCCAATTCCCAGCCCCTCTCCCTGCCCCTGGTCCCCAAATTCAGTCATGGTCAGTGTCTACAGCACAACTTTCTGTGCATGCGAGAAGGTCACCTGAGGTTAACCCTTTACTTGTAGAGTCCTTAATCAATCTCTAGCTCCTCTGGAACCATGGACACAGAATCAGTCCTGGGTGAGTGAGAACCTATGTCATTTCAGGAATCGGTGAGTTTCAAGGATGTGGCTGTGGACTTCACCCAGGAGGAGTGGGGTCAGCTAGACTCCCCTCAGAGGGCCTTGTACCGGGATGTGATGTTGGAGAACTACCAGAACCTTCTTGCCCTAGGTAAGATCCCCCCAGCCCTAGGCTGGGCGTCTGCTATCAGCCTTCTTCTGCGTGGTAGATATTAAGGAGGATCCCTTCAGTGCCAGCCCTGGTGCCAGATATGTCGTGGGGTGGGAAGCAAGACCTGTGCCTTGGGGCACTCCTGGCCAGGGGCCTCGGCCACGCCAGAAGTCCTCAGGGGACAGCACAGGCGCTGGTAGCATCCTTGCTTGGCATTTCCCCTGGTCCTGGGGTGGGGGCAGGGAGAGAAGAGAGGAAGGTGGGACCCTGGAGCCCAGCTGGCTCTGGAACGGTCCTCGAGCAATAAAGTAAGGACGTCAGCACACGTGGGGTCTTCAGAGTGTGCACTGGGATTTGGGTTCCAGTCTGAGACCCTCACTGCTTTTGGCCCAGAGGACCTCCTGTTCCCAGAGAGGGTGTCCACTTCACAGGCATTGTCCTTGTTAGGGGCGGCCCCTGAGGTCAGCTGGGCCTGGAGAGCTGCAGCATGCCCAGCCCCACTTTCTCCCCACAAACAGGACCTCCACTGCACAAGCCAGACGTGATCTCCCATCTGGAACGAGGCGAGGAGCCATGGAGCATGCAGAGGGAAGTCCCTGGAGGGCCCTGTCCAGGTGAGCAGAGGCACAGGTGGAAGGTTGCCGGCCCCAGCACCTCCGGAGGCACCTCCTCCTATGGCCCCTATTTTCCTCCCTCAATTTGCTCTGGTTCCATGTCACCTTCTCAGGTCCTCTACCAGACCCTCCAGCTTGTCTCCCTTCAGCACATATTGAGCACTGCCTGTGTGCTGAAACCTGTTCTGAGATACAACAGGGAGCAAACCGGGCCATTGGGACCAAATGGTCACCTGCTGATGGGGGTGGGGAGGCAGGAATAGAAATATTGAGCCATTGGTATTGGCTGGGCAGCCGGGGGTGTGGGATTGGGGTCAGGGGCCACCAGGGGAGGGGCAGCTAGCATTGGTCAATGTCAGTGTCAGGGTCAGCATCAGCATCAGGGCCAGCGTCAGCATCAGGTTCAGGGCCAGTGTCAGGGCCAGGGCCAGCATCAGCGTCAGAGCCAGCATGAGCATCAGCGTCAGGGTCAGGGCCGGCATCAGGGTCAGGGCCAGCATCAGCATCAGAGTCAGCATCAGCATCAGGGTCAGAGTCAGCATCAGCGTCAGGGTCAGAGTCAGCATCAACATCAGGGTCAGAGTCAGCATCAGCATCAGGGTCAGCATCAGCGTCAGAGCCAGTATGAGCATCAGCATCAGGGTCAGCATCAGCATCGAGGTCAGGGCCAGCAGCAGTGTCAGGGCCAGCAGCAGCGTCAGAGTCAGCATCAGCATCAGGGTCAGCATCAGGTTCAGGGTCAGGGCCAGC
>NW_012118310.1:583269-583529 GCF_000951035.1 Colobus angolensis palliatus
AGGGTCAGGGCCAGCATCAGGGTCAGGGTCAGCATCAGCATCAGGGTCAGCATCAGCATCAGGGTCAGGGCCAGCATCAGCATCAGAGTCAGCATCAGCATCAGGGTCAGGGCCAGCATCAGCGTCAGGGTCAGCATCAGCATCAGGGCCAGCATCAGCATCAGGGTCAGTATCAGTGTCAGAGTCAGCATCAGCATCAGGGCCAGCACCAGTGTCAGAGTCAGCATTAGCATCAGCGTCAGGGTCAGCATCAGTGTCAG
>NW_012118310.1:584378-595898 GCF_000951035.1 Colobus angolensis palliatus
GTCAGTATCAGTGTCAGAGTCAGCATCAGCATCAGGGTCAGGGCCAGCATCAGTGTCAGAGTCAGCATCAGCATCAACGTCAGGGTCAGCGTCAGCATCAGCGTCAGGGTCAGGGCCAGCATCAGCATCAGCATCAGGGTCAGGGCCAGCATCAGCATCAGCGTCAGGGTCAGCATCAGCATCAGGGTCAGCATCAGCGTCAGGGTCAGGGCCAGCATCAGGGTCAGGACCAGCATCAGCATCAGGGTCAGCATCAGCATCAACGTCAGGGTCAGCATCAGCATCAGGGCCAGCATCAGTGTCAGAGTCAGCATCAGGGTCAGCATCAGCATCAGGGCCAGCATCAGTGTCAGAGTCAGCATCAGCATCAAGGTCAACATCAGCATCAGGGTCAGGGCCAGCATCAGGGTCAGGGTCAACATCAGTGAGGGCTTCTAGGTTGTGGCCAAGATGGCAGCCCTCCATCTGCCATCTTGGGACCGGGGTGGGTCTTGAGCAGAAGGTGGTCTGTTTTTCTTCTCCAACATTCTTTTTGTAGACTTCTCTTCTGAGTTGGTTGATGAATAAGTGAATTAAATAATTTCAGCTTAATTTATTGGACAGTGACTGCTGAGCGTGTTAGGTGTCTAGAAAGCTTGAGAAACACCTTTCTGTGGGAAAGGCAGCCAATAAGCTGTGGAACACAGAGCACAGGGGTCGGGGAAGGCAGTCCCTTCTCCATACCCACTCTGCTGCCACACACCACCCAGCCCCAACCTGCAACAGCAGCTGCAGCCCGAGCTTTCTGGTCTTTATTTCTCACCCCAGCCTCTGATGCTTGCTTTGTCCTCTTTGACAAAATTACAGGTTTTAAAAAATTCATATTTTTGTTTGATTCGTATATGAATACACTGAAAATGAGGCTGAAAGGTTATTGAAATCCTGCATAATCTTTCCACCCAGAGATAACTGTTCTCTAATAACTGACCACGTCACTGATTCCTCTGGGCCGTTCCTCTGTGTGCGGATAGACTTTTCTAAAGCTACACATGGCCGGGTGCAATGGCTCACACCTGTAATCCCAACACTCTGGGAGGCCAAGGCAGGCAAATCACCTGACGTCAGGAGTTCGAGACGAGCCTGACCAACATAGAGAACCCCATCTCTACTAAAATTACAAAATTAGCCGGGCATGGTAGCGCATGCCTGTCATCCCAACTACTCGGGAGGCTGAGGCAAGAGAATTGCTTGAACCCGGGAGGTAACTCCAGATAACAAGAGTGAAACTCCATCTCAAAAAAAAAAAAAAAAATTAGCCAGACCTGGTGGTGGGCGCCTGTAATCCCAGCTACTCTGGAGGCTTAGGCAGGAGAATCGCTTGAATCTGGGAGGCAGAGGTTGCAGTGAGCCATGACCGCACCATTGCACTCCAGCCTGGGAGACAGAGCTAAACCCCGTCTCCAAAAAATAAATAAATAAAGCTTTACGCACCCTTGGAAACACAGCACGCACGTCAGAGTCTGGCTACCACACTGGCCATGGCATAGTGAGCATCCTTACGTGATATTTACTGATTGCACATTATCCCCTAGATGTATGTGCCCTGCTGTGTTGTTGGCCCTGTTGCTGCCAAAACGACTTTTTTCTGGCCTGGGCCTCTTCTCTCTGCTCTGTGCACCTTCCCTAGACTCTCACCTCTCACTTGGTGTGAGCATGGTCTACACTATAGCAACACCAGCTGAGCTGCAGCTCTGTGTCACTGACCATCTCGTGGGCCTCTGCCTGCATGTCTAAGACCAGACTTGGAACTGGACCTTCCTCCTCCTGTCCCTGTCTTTGCAAAAGCTTCCACCGTCCATCCTTGGCTTGGGTGTTTGCTGTGGTCTCATCCTCTCCCCTATTTCCTCTCTTGCCACCTTCAGTCAACAGCTAGAGCCAGCAGTTTTAGCTCCTCAGGGGCTCTCAGATCTGCTGCTTCTTGTTCATTTTCACAGCCTTGGTACCAGTCTGAAGTTGCCATTTTTCACCTGAATTATTCAGATGGCCTCCCTAACTGGCCTCCCTAACTGCTCACTCCCACCTCCTCACACACCACCAAAGCCACCTTCAAGACAAACCATTATACCAGGCACAGGGGCTCATACATCTAATCCCAGCACTTTGGGAGGCCAAGGCAGGAGGATCGCTTGAGCCCAGGAGTTGGAGGCTGCATTGAGCCGTGATTGCACCCCTGCACTGCAGCCTGGACAACAGAGCAAGACTCTGTCCCTGCCCCCTGCTTCCTGCGCTCCCCGCCCCCTACCAAGACACCACAGGATCAAGTCACCCTCTGTGCAAAAGGCCTTTCTTCCCCAACTGCCCTCTGAGTCAGGCATCTGGTCACCTCAAACCCATCCACCTTGCCAGGGTCACTTCTCAGCCTTCCTGCCTCTGCGTATCTTGTCTTCATCTTACTGTCTCACCTCTGAGCCTCTGCACATGCTTTCGCTCTCCACCTGGCTACCTGCCATGTGTGCCATGGCCAGTTCCACTTGCCCTGCCCTTCGGGATGGGTTGGGGCCATGGGCAGCACCACCGTGCAGCTCTGCCCACTGCACTAGATGCCCCTTTTTAAGCCTGGGGAGGACAGAATTAGAAATAAAATCTCCTGCCAGCTCAGAAAACCTTGCTATAGAGATAGAAAAGAAAGACAGCCTTCTTATCGAATAAGTGTTTAACCAGATGTGGTGTGCAGGAGAGAAAGAAACATCCCCCATTGACAGAGGAGACAGATCCAACCCAGCACACAGGACAACTGTCTTCACCTAAAGGAAGAGTACAGCTTTTTGGGTTTTTATTATTTATTATTATTATTTTTGTGATAGGGTCTCTATTGCCCAGGCTGGGGTGCAGTTGCATGATCATAGCTCACATCCTCAGTCTCCCCAGGCCCAGGTGATCCTCCCACCCCAGCCTCCTGAGTAGCTGGGACTACAGACATATGCCATCATTCCTGGTTAATTTTGTATTTTTTCTAGTGGGGTCTGTGTTGCGCAGGCTGGTCTTGATCTGGGCTCAAGTGACCCGCCGACCTTGACCACCCAAAGTGCTGGGATTACAGGCAAGAACCACCGCGCCCAGCCTCTTGTACCTTTTTGACAAGCAGGAAGTTACATCTTGGACTGGACTCTTGGACTAGGGTCATTTCGCTTCTGAAAAGGTTTGCATGCGTCTCAGAGAAAGCATTTGCAATTCCCAGTGTTCTAAAGGGAAGCGCTGGAGTGTGGGAGGCCCTTTTTTCCTTTTGGCACCACAGACAATTTTTAATTCATTTATTAGTCCCAGCTACTCGGGAGGCTGAGGCCGGAGAATGGCGTGAACCAGGGAGGCGCAGCTTGCAGTGAGCTGAGATCACGCCCCTGCACTCCAGCCTGGGCGACAGCGAGACTCCATCTCAAAAAACACAAACACAAAAAAAACTTGTATTTGCCCTGTGTATTACGAACACCTGCCATGGTATTGACAGAGCAGTCGGTCAGCCGACGTGTCTGTGAATAAGTGTAATCCTGATCACCAGCTCCCGAGCTTGCCCCTTTCTCAGCCCCCTTGGTGCTTGTAGCTGCTCCTTCGGGGATTCCCTTGGCCTCTCCACCTTTCCCGGTCTTTGCTCTCTGGTAGTTCCTTGCGTTTTCTTCCTTTCCTTTCTTCCCGCTCTTGCTTGCACATCTCATCCTGGGCTCTCCCTTCTCTCTGCCTGCGCCTTCCAGCCTTGGCCCTGGTGTCCTCTCCTCTTTTCTGGGCTTATCTGCATCTCCAGGTCAGTTCTCAAATCTGAATTCTAGGCCAGGTTTCCGCTTGCTCACAGAAAATCACTTTCAATATCTTACAGAATGGGAGCTGAAGGCGGTGCTCTCTCAACAGCAGGGCATTTGCAAGGAAGAACCGGCCCAGGAGCCCATCGCGGAGCGGCCCCTGGGCGGGGCGCAGGCGTGGGGGCGCCAGGCCGGTGCTCTGCAGAGGAGTCAGGCTGCGCCCTGGGCGCCTGCACATGCTATCGTCTGGGACGTCCCTGTAGAGAAATTCCCCCTTAGGTGTCCCCTCTTCGCCCAGCAACGCGTTCCCGAGAGGGGACGCTTGCTGGACACACACAAGAACGTCCAGGCGACTGAGGGCAGAACCAAGGCTCCTGCTAGACTCTGTGCGGGAGAAAACACCTGTACGCCAAGTGAGCCGCACAAGTTCCCCCAGGCCCGCCGGCAGCGCGGGGCGGGTGCTGGGGAAGGCGAGTTCGTGTGCGGCGAATGCGGGAAGGCGTTCCGCCAGAGCTCCTCCCTCACGCTGCACCGGCGCTGGCACAGCCGGGAGAAGGCTTACAAGTGCGATGAGTGCGGCAAGGCCTTCACCTGGAGCACCAACCTACTGGAGCATCGGCGCATTCACACGGGCGAGAAGCCCTTCTTCTGCGGCGAGTGCGGGAAGGCCTTCAGCTGCCACTCGTCCCTCAACGTGCACCAGCGCATCCACACGGGCGAGCGGCCCTACAAGTGCAGCGCCTGCGAGAAGGCCTTCAGCTGCAGCTCACTGCTCAGCATGCACCTGCGGGTGCACACCGGCGAGAAGCCCTACCGGTGCGGCGAGTGCGGCAAGGCCTTCAACCAGCGTACGCACCTCACACGCCACCACCGCATACACACGGGCGAGAAGCCCTACCAGTGCGGCTCCTGCGGCAAGGCCTTCACCTGCCACTCCTCCCTCACCGTGCACGAGAAGATCCACAGCGGGGACAAGCCTTTCAAGTGCAGCGACTGTGAGAAGGCCTTCAACAGCCGCTCGCGCCTCACCCTCCACCAGAGGACGCACACGGGCGAGAAGCCCTTCAAGTGCGCCGACTGCGGAAAGGGTTTCAGCTGCCACGCGTACCTGCTCGTCCACAGGCGCATCCACAGCGGCGAGAAGCCCTTCAAGTGCAACGAGTGCGGCAAAGCCTTCAGCTCCCACGCCTACCTCATCGTGCACCGGCGCATCCACACAGGCGAGAAGCCCTTCGACTGCAGCCAGTGTTGGAAGGCCTTCAGCTGCCACTCGTCCCTCATCGTGCACCAGCGCATCCACACTGGTGAGAAGCCCTACAAGTGCGGCGAGTGTGGCAGAGCCTTCAGTCAGAACCACTGTCTCATTAAACATCAGAAAATCCACTCCGGGGAGAAGTCGTTTAAGTGTGAACAATGTGGGGAGATGTTCAACTGGAGCTCGCACCTCACTGAGCACCAGAGGCTGCACAGCCAGGGGAAGCCCTTGGCCATCCAGTTCAACAAACACTTGCTCAGCACATACTATGTGCCTGGCAGCCTGCTGGGTGCAGGGGATGCTGGGCTGAGGGACGTGGACCCCATCGACGCGCTGGATGTGGCAAAGCTCTTGTGTGTCGTTCCGCCCCGAGCTGGCAGGAATTTCTCCCTGGGAAGCAAACCTCGAAACTAACATGATGTGCTTTGGTGTCAGTAGTCGCTTTCGGAGCTACTCAACGAGGAAAGCACCCTGATCCTCCCTGGCTCCTACATCCAGACCACCTTCCTCCAGGTGTGGGAGCCTTGCCTTGTCACCCCAATCAGGTCTGCATGCCAGGGTGCCTCTTTTAGTAAAAGTCAGTCACCTCCCCAGAAGGGCCACACTCCAGGAGGAAAGTTGAGAGCCATTTGAGGTAGTCCTGTCACCTGTTTTCCTTGATGGACCTGGAAGTTGTTGACGAGGGGAAAGATCTTTCTTGCCAATAAGAAGAAGGGATATTGTTGGGTGCCATGGCTCACACCTGTAATCTCAACACTTTGGGAGGCCAAGGCAAGGGGATCGCTTGAGCCCAGGAGTCTAGGACCAGCCTGGACAACATGGTGAGACCTCGTCTCTATAAAAAATGCAAAAATTAGCCAGATGTGGTGGCGTGTCCCTGTGGTCCCAGCTACTCAGGAGGCTGAGGTGGGAGGATGATTTGAGCCTGGGAGGTCAAGGCTGCAGTGAGTCATGATTCACAGCACTACACTGCAGCCTGGGTGACAAAGCAAGACCCTGTGTGAAATAAAAAGGAGGTATATCAACTGTTGTATCCTCGGACGAACTCCTGACATGGCTTCAATCAGGAGTTTCCTCCATAAACTATTATTTTCATAATAATAATAAAACAAGAATTATGAATAGCATTACTTTCCAGTGAACATTATTATATTGCTAGAGAGGAGAATAATCTTGGGTGGTGGGCATTTGGAAAAAGTGAGTTTCCTGGACTTACCTCATGTAAATAGCTCTACTGCAGAGCTGTGTGTTAGTGACACTGCAGTCAGGGGTGTTCCCACAGCTGTCACAGCATGGCCCAGCATCGTTGTAGCCAGATCCTAACATGCCAACATCACCTCTTGCCATTTAGCCCCTGGTGAGAAATTGGGAACTCCCAGGCAGTGCCCAGTGCATCCAGGAAAGATGGGCACGACATCAAGAGAGATGTGTCTGGAGGCTCCCCTTCACTGATTGGGGCTGGGCAAGGCCACCCTGGCCTGGTGAGGCTGCCCTGCAGGGCTTCTCACTATGTAGCACCAGTCACCAGCCCAGGTCACAGAATAAGCCCCTCCCAGCATCCACTGAAGAGGGGGAGCTGAAGCCCAGGGAGACGGGCTCCATGGTGGTCCCACATGAAGGTGTTGTACAAACCCTGGAAAAGGTGGCTCTCCATCCCGACACTCTTCAGAGATAGGAAGACAGAGTTAATCTTGAATGAATGTTATTTCTACTCCGTCCTAAGCAAGAATAAGCTGCCCCCTTGGTGATAATACTTTACATTTGTATGGAGTGCTATCATTTATGAAATTCTTTCAGTATGCTTTTTAAATTATGCTGGCAAAATAACCACAGTTCAGAAAATGTGGACTTATGGAAAATAAAATCCCCATAATTCTTAATAAAACTGCATTTTGCACTTTGATACATTACCCTCTGCTTTGTTCATATAGAACTTTGCATTATTTTAAACATAGCCTATCTGTAGTTTTTATCTTGTTTCCCCATTTAGCTTTGTAGCAAATTTTTTTTTTTTTCTGAGCATCTAAACTCTCCTTGTTATACTTCTAAACAGAGGCACAGTGTTCTCTGGTCTCTTAGATACTCTTTTGTTGGATGTTGAAGTTATTTCCATGGTGCAGTGGTGTGATCACAGCTCACTGAAACCCCAACCTCCCTGGCTCAGGTGATCCTCCCACCTCAGCCTCCTGAATGGTTGGGACTTTGGGACTGCAGGTGTGCACCACCATGCCCACCTAAATTTTTCGAGGAGCAGAGGGGTCTCACTGTGTTGCTCAGGCTGGTATTGAACTCCTGGTCTCAAGCGATCCTCCCACCTCAGCCTCTCAAAGTGTTGGGGTTATAGGCATGAGCCACTGCACCCAGCCTATTGATCTTTCTTTTTGAAAAATATTTGAATATGTCCTTTGTCCCTCTTTATATTGGAGTCTTGATGTTTTTCTTTTATGTATGTAAAAACTTTTCCCTGATTATAAATTTTATATGTATATTGGAGAAAATTTTTAAAAATTACAAAATCATAATAAAAATGACCCTCAGGTTCTGTTGGAACCGAACTCTCGATTCCCTCCTGGGCAGGGGTCGTCGCGAAGGATCACCGACACGAAGTTCACAGCAGAGAGTTATTTATTACTAGCGCGCTAGGGTCCCAAGCTCTAAGTTGGTCCTGGGACCCCGACTGCTTGTTACAGGCTGTTTATATATGCTAACACAAGTTCAAACACAGCTTATGGCGCGAAATTCAAACAAAGCTTAAGGCGTAAAATGATTGTGTCTAGCTATAGCCTGAGCAAGGGGTCTTGGTTTAATTGGTTAGAGCAGGACCTTATGAGGTTCTTTCCTGGAGTTGATAATTCCGGGAACTTTGAGGCAGGGTGAGACCCCTGGAATTGGCAGGGTGGGACCTCATGAGGTTGTTTCCCGGAATTGGCAGGGTGGGACCCTATCAGGGTGGAACACTATCGAGGCAGGGTGGGACCCTATCTAGGCAGGGTGAGACCCTATCTAGGGCCACCTGGTGCTAACTTTTTAGGTTTTGTAAGGCCTACTAGTTTCAATCTTTGATCATTTCCTCTGAGTACGTTCTGAGAAATGCAGTTACCTGGTGAAGGTTATGAACACTGAAGCTCATCACTGTTCCTGGGTGGAATCTGACCTGGTGGGCCTGCTGTGAGCTGTTCCCATTGGCTCTGACATGCCACTGTCACCACTCCCTCGCCAGCATGCGGTCGTTCCTGCCTTCATTTTTATATTTGCCATTTTGAGGCTTTAAGACTATTATTTGTCCCTGCTTGTTGGCCATTTGTTTTTCTCTTCATATGTGTGGTCTGTTCCTGTCTTTTGTCCACTGTTCTCTTTGGTTTATTTCACACACACACACATACACACACACACACACACACACATAAACACACATACACATACACACATAAATAGATGCATAAGCACAGACACACACACGTATATATCCCCTTGGCATGTACATTTTCTGTCTTTATTATAACATTTTTAAGCACAGAGGTTTTCTTTTTCTTTTCTCTTCTTTTTTTTTTTTTTTTTCTTTTTATGAGATGGAGTCTTGGTCAGTTGCCCAGGCTGGAGTGCAGTGGTGCGATCTCGGCTCATTTCAAGCTCTGCCTCTTGGATTCACGCCATTCTTCTGCCTCAGCCTCCCAAGTAGCTGGGACTACAGGCACCCACCACCACGCCCGGCTAATTTTGTTTGTATTTTTTTAGTAGAGATGGAGTTTCACCGTGTTAGCCAGGGTGATCTCGATCTCCTGACCTCGTGATCCGCCCTCCTCAGCCTCCCAAAGTGCTGGGATTACAGCTATGAGCCACCGCGCCCAGCCAATGCACAGAGATTTTCTAATTCCGTGTAATAAGGTCTATTAGATTTTGTTTCTTTATACTTTTCACTGGCACTTAGCACCTTAACTCCTTTTTTGATTCTATATATTACATTTAACTTTTAAATTACTCTTGAATTGTATTCCTCACTATTCCTTTAGAATTGTCTATTATATTATTGTAGCTTTTTTTTTTTTTTTTTTTTTTTTGAGACGGGATCTCCCTCTGTCACCAGGCTGGAGTGCAGGGTTGCAGTCTCGGCTCACTGCAACCTCTGCCTCCCCGGTAGCTGAGACTACAGGTGCGCACCACCACATCCAGCTAATTTTTGTATTTTTAGTAGAGAGGGGATTTCACCATGTTGGCCAGGATGGTCTCGATCACGAGATCTGCCCACCTCGGCCTCCCAGAATGCTGGGATTACAGGCATGAGCCACTGCACCCAGCCCTGTAGCTTCTTAATTGACTCTAAGCCCAGAAGTTCAAGGCTGCAGTGAGCTTTTATTACGCTGCTGCACTCCAGCCTAGGTAACAGAGCAAGACCTGTCTTTAAAAACTAATTAATTTTTTTTAACCAGGTGCAGTGGCTCACACCTGCCTGTAATCCCAGCACTTTGGGAGACTGAGGCGGGCAGATAACAAGGTCGGGAGTTCAAGACCAGCCTGGTCAACATGGTGAAACCCCGTCTCTACTAAAAATACAAAAATTAGCAGGGCGTGGTGGTGCACACCTGTAGTCCCAGCTTCTCAGGAGGCTGAGGCAGGAGAATCGCTTGAACGGGAGGTGGAGGTTGCAGTGAGCCAAGATCGAACCACTGCACTCCATCCTGGGCGACAGAGCTAGACTTCATCTCCAAAAAACAAAAAAACAAAACAAAACAAAAACAATTTTTTGAAAAGAATTACTTATTATTATTTTTTTTGAGATGGAGTCTCTCTCTCTTGCCCAGGCTGGAATGCCGTGGTGCCATCTCAGCTCACTGCAAGCTCCGCCTCCTGGGTTCAAGCAATTCTCCCACCTCAGCCTCCCAAGTAGCTGGGACTACAGGCGTGCACCACCACACCCTGCTAATTTTTGTGTTTTTAGTAGAGATGGGGTTTCACCGTGTTAGCCAGGATGGTCTCGATCTCCTGACCTCATGATCCACCCACCTTGGCCTCCCAAATTGCTGGGATTACAGGTGTGAGCCACTGTGCCCGGCCAAGAATTGCTTTTGGGGTGGTTATGGGACCTACTCAGAGATCCTGTCTGTTTCTTAATAGTATGAGGGCACAACCTCATGGTGATTCCTACCTTTGTGGCTTTCGCAGTCCCACACCACAGCTGGGAGCAGAGGTACCCTTTCACGTGTTGCCCTGCATCAGCGTTTAAGAGGATTCATGAGAACGGCTGCTGCAGCTCACGCTTATCCCCATCGGCTGCTGCGGCTCACGCTTATCCCCATCGGCTGCTGCGGCTCACGCTTAGCCCCATCGGCTGCTGCGGCTCACGCTTAGCCCCATGGAGTTATGATGTTGTGTCAGGGTCCGCAAGATCACCTTCAAGCTTGACAATTTGCTAGAAGGACTCATAGGACTCAGAACAGTTATGGTTTGTTACAACGAAAGGATACAGACTAAAATCAGCAGAGGGAAAAGACCCATGGGTCGAAGTCCAGAGGAAACCAGGCACAAGTTTCCAAGTGTCCCCTCCCCATGGAGCTGCGTGGGGACACAGTTAATTCTTTCAGCAACAGGGTGTGACAACACAAGCAAAGTGCTGCTAACTAGAGAAGCTCACCCAAGCCGTAGTGTCCAGGGTTTTGATGGAGGGTGGGTTGCACAGGCATGCAGAGTGGGAGCTTAGGGACGTAAACCAAAAGACTCTTCGGGGCTATCACCCTAGACTTAGTATTTTGCCGGGGAAGCAAGAGGTAATGTTTCCAGTAAGCATTTTGGTCAGGACATAACAGGAGACCATTCTGAACAGCTGGGATTAGTGTTTTAAAAGGAAAGCCATGTGACATGCCTAGATCTATACTCCTAAAAGCAGATGGCTCACCCCATGAGGCATAAATGCTTCGATAGCTGCTGCCTCCCATGCCTCTGTCAGAACAAACATCCTGATCCTCAGGGTTGGAGAAAAACACCCCCGGTGTTCAGTGGCATGGTACATGTGAAAAGTGGCCCTGGGCTGGCATTGAAGGAGCTTGAAAGTCATTACTCCATCCTAACAACAGGTAAAAATCTGAACAAATTGAAAATCAACAACTCCTTAGATCTCTCAGGGAATTGAGGCCACAGGGAACAGTGTCACATCTGAAGTTGAAGATACAGAGAAGAGGATACGGACAGAACCACAAATTCCTGGAGTACAGACCCATGAGCAGGAACCTGCAGAGGAACCAGTGCTGGGGCAAGAAACCTACACTGTCATTATACTTGCTGGAGGCTCAGCGTGGCCAGGTTTGAGATTAAAAACCTCAAGGAGCTGGGTGTAGTGGCGCATGCCTGTAATCCCAGCACTTTGGGAGGTGAAGGCGGGAGGATCACCTGAGGTCAGGAGTTCGAGACCAGCTAGACCAACATGGAGAAACCCTGTCTCTACTAAAAATACAAAATTAGCTGCGCATGGTGGTACACGCCTGTAATCCCAGCTACTCAGGA
>NW_012118310.1:603930-604312 GCF_000951035.1 Colobus angolensis palliatus
CAAAAAAAAAAAAAAAAAAAAAAAATCAAGATGAAGAAAAAAATCTTGAAAGAAGCCAAGGAGGAAAAGGCAAAGATAAGACTTGCATTAGACTTCTTCACAGAAACTATCAAAACAAAAAGAGTGGAGTGAAATATTTACAGTTTTGAGAGAAAAAACCCACCGACCTAGAATTCTGAACCCTGTGAGATTATCCTTCAAAAAGGAAGTAGCAATAAATACGTTCTCACACAAATAAAAATTGAAGAAATTTGTTGTCAGTAGACCAGCCCTGCAAGAAATGTTAAAAGAAGTTCTTCAGAGAAATAATATAATATTTAATAAAATACATGTATGTTATATTTATATGTATATATGTATATATACGTGTTTAATAAAATAC
>NW_012118310.1:605687-614444 GCF_000951035.1 Colobus angolensis palliatus
ATCCCAGTACTTTGGGAGGCTGAGGCAGGTAGATCACGAGGTCAGGAGATCGAGACCATCCTGGCTAACACGGTGAAACCCCGTTTCTACTAAAAATACAAAAAGTTAGCCAGGCATGGTGGCACACGCCTGTAGTCCCAGCTACTCAGAAGGCTGAGGCAGGAGAATCGCTTGAACCCAGAAGGCAGAGGTTGCAGTGAGCCGAGATCGAGCCACTGCACTCCAGCCTGGGTGACGGAGTGAGACTCTGTCTCAAAAAAGAAAAGAAAAGAGAAAAGAGAGGGAGGGAGGGAGGGAGGAAATGAACAACCTGACTTAAAAGTGGGCAAAATATCTGAACAGATACCTCACCAAAAAAGATAAATAGATATAAACATATGGAAAAAATGCTTCACATTTTATGTCATTTAGGGAATTAGAAATTAAAACAATGAGATTCCACAACACGCATATTAGGACGGCCAAAATTCAAAACGTTGACAACAGCACTCATTGCCAATGGGATTATAAAGTGGTGCAGCCATTTTGGAAGACAGTTTGGCAGTTTCTTATAAAACTAAGCATACTCTTACCATGTGACCCAGCAATCACACTCCCTGGTATTTAGTCAAATGAGTTGGAAACTTATGTCCACACAAAAACCTGCACATGGATGCTTATAGCACCTTTATTCATAACTGCTGAAACTTGGAAGTTCACAAACCAAGTTGTTGAACTGAACTCTGGTATGTCCAGACAATGGAGTATTATTCAATGCTGAAAAGAAATGAGCTATCAACCCATGAAAAGACATGGGGAAACCTTTAGTGCATATTATAATACTAAGTGGAAGAATCAAATATGAAAAGCCTACATACTGGCCGGGCGCGGTGGCTCACACCTGTAATCCCAGCACTTTGGGAGGCTGAGGCAGGTGGATCACGAGGTCAAGAGATAGAGACCATCTAGCCCACATGGTGAAACCCTGTCTCTACTAAAAACAAAACAAAATACAAAATTTGGCTGGGCATGGTAGTCCTCTGCCCACCCCCACAGCATACTTGGGCATGACCTCCAGCCTTTTGTTGCCACCCAGGTTCGTGTGCATTCTGCTGGCGCAGTAAATCAACCACTATGACACGGTTTTGCAAAAGAGAAAAGATTTATTCGCAAGGGCACTGAGCGGGGAGGTGGGACAACAGCTCTCAAATCCAAGTCCCCCGAAGATAAGTAACAGCTTCGTTCTGTGCGAGCATGGCTGGAGTTCATGGCATTTCACAGGACACGTGTACAGAAAAGGGTAGCATTAGCATGAGCTGAAGGCAGAGTTTTTGGCCCTCCAATGTCAAAAGGCCACGTTTTGGGCACTTGTGCAGGCCCAGTTGAAGGGTTGGTTGGTGGTCTCAACCAGTTTGAACTGGACAGGAGCTGACCCAAGTTCCTGAAAAACAACCGAAGAAGCTGTGACCATGGTGGCTTACGCATGTTATCTATACAGCAGCCAGGGAAGGTTACGTTTCAGCATTCAGTGGCAAGGTTTCCAGCTACGGTGGCCCTTAAGCTTCACAGAAAAAAGAGAGAAAAAAAAAATTAAAACCAAGTGACCCAAAAGCAAAAACCCAAAAGCCCCCTCCTGCCACAGACAGACCCTTTACTACTGATGCCAATCATTAAAGCGATCTGTCGCGGTTTAGTGCACCACTGCACTCCAGGCTGGGCAACAGGGTGAGACCACGTCAAAAAGGAAAGGAAAGGATAGGAAAGGGAAAGGGAAGGGGAAGGGGAGGAGGGAGGGAAAGAAAGGAAGAAAATAAAAGAAAGAAAAAAGAAAAGAAAAGAAAATGCACAGTGAGCTAGATTTGTCCTGGAGGCTGTAGCTTGCCAACTCCTACTCTGGATTCATGGATTAGAGTTTAAGGAAGAGATAGAGAAATACGGCAGAAGAACTGGAGTGAGGCCCAACCCCGTGGTGTTCTAGGAGAAAGGCTCTTGACACAGGCATCTGGCAGTTATTTTTCAGGGGAGAACCTACAAATTATAAGGCTGTACAGTTCCCCTTACTACTCAAGTGATTACACCTTTGTTTTATTTTTCTTAGAGACAGGATCTCCCTCTCTCACCCAGGCTGGAGTGTGGTGCCGCAGTCACAGCTCACTGCAGCCTCGAACTTGTGGGCTCAAGTGATCCTGCCTCGGTTTCCTGAGTAGTGGGACTATAGACACACTCCACCATGCCTGGGTAATCGCTTTTAGTTTTTGTAGAGATGGGGTCTCCTTGTGTTGCCCAGACTGGTCTTGAACTCCTCGCCTTAAGTAATCCTGCCACCTTGGCCTCCCAAAGTGCTGGGATTACAGGCGTGAACCACCATGCCCGGCCTCGTGTGGCTACTCCTACAGAGGCCCTCGATGGCCTGGAATGATTGATTCCAGGACTCTGTCTTCTCATCCCAAAGCACCAAACCCTACTGATAAGGAAAGGACCCCCGTTTCAGAACTCCCATGGCCACCTCCCAACGCACAGCCCTGGGATTGGTAACTTTGCAGCCTGGGCTTCCCCGATAATCAGATTTACGGTAAGACCCCAAAGAGGTCCAGGCACTTCTAAAACAAGTTATAAGGAGAATCCAGACCCAAGTCCTCAAGATGTGAGCCCACATCACATCCCCCAAAATGCAGCATCCGTGGCCACTCCAGCCTTGCTAGGGACACAGCATACTCCTTGACCCTCGCCACTACAGAGGACAATTGCTTTCACAAATGTCCACTGGTTCCCACGCACTAAGCAAACTTTTATGACCTTAATTGACACTGTTTCCCCAAAGACCCCACTAAATGTAAGGAAGGAACTCCCTCTGTTCCCTGGGGCATAAGATTGAAGGCAAACAAGTCCACCTCACCCTGATCACTGGTGCAATAGCTTTGCAGAATATTCCAGTGGTCTCAGTTATTTCTGCTCTTGAATTCCATCACTGGGATGGATGCTCTAATTGGAATAAAACGCACACTTTGTCCCTTACTGTTGGTCTTGGCAGACAAGACCCTGAAGACCTGCCCAAGCCATTAAAATCATTAATATGACCCAAAATACATTAAAACAGGGACTTCAAAGATTGAGAGAAGGGGTGACTATCCCCTCTGTTTCTCCATTTAACAGCCTGATTTGACGTGTTCTTCCAATGGAAAAGAACAAATGGCATCTCACGGTGGATGCTGAAACCTTAACCCAGGGGGCCGTGGAGGCCCCAGCCCCAGCAGGCTGAAAGGATGGAGCCCATTCAGTCTTTTGCTGTCCAATATTTTGCTATTTTTGCTTCCTTGCAGTGTTCCACAGCACCTAATTCAACAGCCTCTCAGCCTCTACTCCCATTCTATTTAATGCGGTAAAATATATAACAAAATTTACCAATTTAACCTTTTTTTTTTTTTTTTTGAGACATGATCTCACTCTCTCGCCCAGGCTGGAGTACAGTGGTGCCCTCGCAGATCACCTCAGCCTCAACCTCCTGGGCTCAAGGGATCCTCCCACCTCGGCCTCCTGCGTAATTAGGATTACAGGCTTAAGCCACAGTGCCCGGCCTATTTTAATAATTTTTAAAATTTTAATTTTATTTATTTTTTAAAATTTTACTTTAAGTTCTGAGATTCATGTGCAGAACGTGCAGGTTTCTTACACAGGTATACACATGCCACAGTGGTTTGCTGCACTTGTCAACCCGTCTTCTAGGTTTTGGGCCCTGCATGCCTTAGGCACTTCTCCTCATGCTGTCCCTCCCCTTGCCCCCCACCCCTAGCCAGGCTCTGGTGTGTGATCTTCCCCTCCCTGTGTCCATGTGTTCTCTTGTTCAGCTCCCACTTATGAGAACATGCGGTGTTTGGTTTTCTGTTCCTGTGTTAGTTTGCTGAAAATGATGACTTCCAGCTTCATCCATGTCCCTGCAAAAGGCATGAGCTCATTCTTTTTCATGGCTGCTTAGTATTTCATGGTGTATATATGCCACATTTTCTTTATCCAGTCTATCATTGATGGACATTTGGATTGGTTCCAAGTCTTTGCTATTGTAAATAGTGCTGCAATCAACATACATGTGCATGTGTCTTTACAGTAGAACGATTTATAATGGTTTGGGTATATACCCAGTAATGGGACTGCTGGGTCAAATGGTATTTCTGGTTCTAGATCCTTGAGGAATCGCCACAATGTCTTCCACAACGGCTGAACTAATTTACACTCCCACCAACAGTGTCAGTGTTCCTATTTCTCCACAGCCTTGCCAGCATGTTGTTTTCTGACTTTTTAATAATCGCCATTCTGTTTTTGTTTTGTTTTGTTTTTTGTTTTTGAGACAGAGTCTCGCTCTGTCACTCAGGCTGGAGTGCAGTGGCGCGATCTCGGCTCACTGCAAGCTCTGCCTCCCAGGTTCACGCCATTCTCCTGCCTCAGCCTCCTGAGTAGCTGGGACTACAAGCGCCTGCCACATGCCTGGCTAATTTTTTGTATTTTTAGTAGAGACAGGGTTTCACCGTGTTAACCAGGATGGTCTCGATCTTCTGACCTCATGATCCACCCACCTCGGCCTCCCAAAGTGCTGGGATTACAGGCATGAGCCACCGCGCCCAGCCCCTAATAATCGCCATTCTAACTGGCGTGAGATGATATCTCATTGTGGTTTTGATTTGCATTTCTCTAATGACCAGTGATGATGAGCTTTTTTTCATATGTTTGTTGGCCACATAAATGTCTTCTTTTGAGAAGTGTCTGTTCATATCCTTTATCCACTTTTTGATGGGGTTGTTTTTTTCTTGTAGATTTGTTTAAGTTCCTCGTAGATTCTGGATATGAGCCCTTTGTCAGATGGGTAGCTTGCAAAAGTTTTCTCCCATTCTGTAGGTTGCCTGTTCACTCTCAGGATAGTTTTGTTTGCTGTGCAGAAGCTCTTTAGTTTGATTAGATTCCATGTGTCAATTTTGGCTTTTGTTGCCATTGCTTTTGGCGTTTTGTCATGAAGTCTTTGCCCATGCTGATGTCCTGAATGGTATTACCTAAGTTTTCTTCTAGGGTTTTTATGGTTTTTGGGTTTTACATTTAAGTCTTTAATCTATTTTGAGTTAATTTTTGTATAAGGTATAAGGAAGGGGTCCAGTTTCTGTTTTCTGCATGTGGCTAGCCAGTTTTCCCAGCAGCATTATTAAATAAGGAATCCTTTTTCCATTTCTTATTTTTGTCAGGTTTGTGAAAGATCAGATGATTGTAGATGTGTGATGTTATTTCTGAGGCTCCTGTTCTGTTCCATTGGTCTATATATCTGTTTAAAAATATGGAACGCTTTGGTCGGGTGTGGTGGCTCACACCTGTAATCTCATTGCTTTGGGAGGTCGAGGTGGGTGGATCACGAGGTCAGGAGATCGAGATCACCGTGAAACCCCATCTCTACTAAAAATACAAAAAATTAGCCAGGTTTGGTAGCGGGCACCTGTAGTCCCAGCTACTCGGGAGGCTGAGGCAGGAGAATGGCGTGAACCTGGGAGACAGAGCTTGCAGTGAGCCGAGATCGCGCCACTGCACTCCAACCTGGGCAACAGAGCGAGACTCCGTCTCAAAAAATAAAATAAAATAAAATAAAATAAAAATATGGAACACTTCACAAATTCACGTGTCATCCTTGGGCAGGGGCCATGTGAATCTTCTATCGTTCTGATTTTAGTATATGTGTTGCCGAAGCGAGCACTAATTTAATCATTTTTCAGTGTACAGTTTAGTGACATTAAGTACATTCACAGCCATCTATTTCTAGAATCTTTTCATCATCTGAAACTGAAACTCTGCACCCATTAAACACTAATTCCCATCCCTCCCAGCCTCTGGTAACCACAGTTCCACCTTCTGTTTCTACGAATTTTTTTTTTCTTTTTTTGAGATGCAGTCCAGCTCTGTCGCCCAGGCTGGAGTGCAGTGGCGCGATCTCAGCTCGCTGCAACCTCTGCCTCCCGGGTTCAAGTGATTCTCCTGCCTCAGCCTCCCGAGTAGCTGGGACTACAGGCGCATACCACCATGCCCTGCTAAATTTTTGTTGTTGTTGTTCATTTGTTTTCTTTTTTTTTTTTTTTTTGAGACGGAGTCTTGCTCTGTCAGCCAGGCTGGAGTACAGTGGCGCGATCTCGGCTCACTGCAAGCTCCACCTCCTGGTTTATGCCATTCTCCTGCCTCAGCCTCCCGAGTAGCTGAGACTACAGGCGCCCGCCACCTCGCCTGGCTAGTTTTTTGTATTTTTAGTAGAGACACGGTTTCACCATGTTAGCCAGGATGGTCTCGATCTCCTGAGCTCATGATCCGCCTGCCTCAGCCTCCCAAAGTGCTGGGATTACAGGCTTGAGCCATCGCACCTGGCCTGTTCATTTGTTTTCTTTGAGATAAAGTTTTGCTAGCCACCCAGGCTGGAGTGCAGTGCCAAGGCAGTGGCGCAGTCTTGGTTCACTGCAACCTCTGTCTCACGGGTCCAAGTGATTCTCCTCTCTCAGCCTCACAAGTAGCTGGGATTACAGGCACGCATGACCACGTCCAGCTAATTTTTGTATCTTTAGTAAATTTTGTATTTTTCGTACTTTTGTATTTTTAGTAGCATGTTGGCCAAGCTGGTCTCGAACTCCTGACCTCAGGAGTGATCCACTCACCTTAGCCTCCCAAAGTCCTGGGATAACAGACGTTAGTCACCAGGCCCTGCCTCTCTCTACAAATTTGACTCCTCTATATACTTCACATATATGGAACTGCACAGTATTTGTCGCTGACTTCTGGCTTTCCTCACCTGGCTATGCCTACTTTGGGGGATAATCTGGGCCTGGGACACCAAATCCCTGTAGCAGACCCCACTGGGCTGCACAATCAGAACTGCGCGGAAGTTCCCCCAGACTGTTACCCACACTTGTTTAAGCTCTTCAAAGATGCTACCGGCCGGGCGTGGTGGCTCATGCCTGTAATCCCAGCACTTCGGTGGGCGGAGGTGGTCAGATCACTTGAAGTCAGGAGTTCAAGACTAGTCTGGCCAACATGGTGAAACTCCATCTCTACTAAAAATACAAAAATTAATCAGGCGTG
Organism: Colobus angolensis palliatus; assembly: GCF_000951035.1. NCBI lineage: Eukaryota > Metazoa > Chordata > Mammalia > Primates > Cercopithecidae > Colobus > Colobus angolensis. Next base: position 612,759 of record NW_012118310.1, read on the forward strand.
GTGGTGTGCGCCAGTAATTCCAGCTACTCAGGAGGCTAAGGCAGGAGACTCGCTTGATTCCGGGAGGCAGAGGTTGCGGTAAGCCGAGATTGCACCACTGCACTCCGGCCTGGGCAATAGGGTGATACTCCGTCTCAAAACAAAACAAAAAAAGTGGTACCGGCCCAGTGCGGTGGCTCACACCTGTAATCTCAGCACTTTGGGAGGCTGAGATGGGAGGATGTGTTGGGCCGGTGGGGATGGAGGCTGCAGTAAGCGGTTGTTGAGTGACTCTGCGTCCAGCCTGGGCCACGAAGTGTGGCCATGCCTCAAAAAGAAAAAAAAAAGCAGCAGCTACCCATCTAGCCACCAGATGGCAGCACGATTCCATGTGCCCCTCGCCGCCAGCTGCCTGGTGCCGAATGCAGTCCTAACGGCGGTTCTGAGCTCCAGGGACCCGCGCCGCGCGTGCCTGAGGTCCCAGCTGCTCAGGAGGATGAGGCAGGAGAATCGCGTGACCGGGAGTTCTGTGCTGTAGTGCGCTGTGCCGATCCAGGTCCGCACTGAGGCCAGCATCGGTATGGTGGCCTCTGCCACCAGGCCGCCTAGGGAAGAGCGAGGCAGCCCCGGTGGAAAACGGAGCGCGTCAGTAGTGGCATCGCGCCTAGGAATAGCCTCTGCGCTCCAGCCAGGTCGACCTGACGAGACTTCGCCTCTAAAACCAGCAAATGCCGGGAGGCTGAGGGACAAGGATCGCTGGAGCCCAGGAGGTGGAGGTTGCAGTGAGTAGCTGGGATTACAGGCAGGCGCCACCACGCCCGGGTAATTTTTGTATTATTAGTAGAGACGGGGTTTCACCATGTTGGCCAGGCTGGTCTTGAACTCGCAGCCTCAAGTGATCCACCCTCCTTGACCTCCCAAAGTGCTAGGATTACAGGCTTGAGCCACTGCGCCCGGCCAAATAAGTAATTTAAACAACTTGTTTTTTCAGAAAAAACTAAACTCATAAGGGAGGCCCCCCTGACACACACACAGGAAGCAGCAGTGTAAATGGAATGCCCACTGCTGAGGCTCTCCAATGAGTGTCACGTGTGCACATTTTGCCCCTCACAATGCATGTCAGACTATTAATAGGAAGCGCCGTTGGAATACCTCCTGGGGGGTGTATGCAGCAGGCAGCTTTGGAATCGCTGTATCCCCAGTGTGATACCAGGACAGTGGCTTCTTCACTAGCACTGTCCAACCACAGTCCTGTGGTTCTAGGACTCCCTAACAGATGTCTCGAGGTCCATTATTGGGCGAAGGTCACTGCAAACTCAGGGGGGCCCAGGAGCTCACCCCAAGCAGCTTCTTTACCAGGTGAGTGACCTCAGCCCTGCAGCTGGACTCATCCAGACGATGGCCTCACCCGAAGATGGATGACCCCTGACCACTGTCCACACAACTGAGCTGGCCCCAGGTCGGCTCCTCCACATCCTGCTTCCTACTGTAACCCTGTCAAAGGCCTTCCTCCCACCTTCCCACTCCTCCTCTTCCTCCCTGGCAGCCCAACCAGGACAGATTCACTAGCTGGTTTTCAACTCTTGCAGGCTGCCCTCCTAACCCTAGCCCTGAGCTCTGCCCTCCTAACCCCAGCCCTGACCCCACCGCCTCTCAGGAGGCTTTGCCAATCATCTGCATGTTAGCTCCACCTAAGGAACAGACCTA
>NW_012118310.1:615759-618980 GCF_000951035.1 Colobus angolensis palliatus
TCTGGTGATACACGTTGTATGTTGCAGAATGAGTCTTTTTTTCCATTTTTATGTGTGTGTTGTGGGGTAAGTGTCCTCCATAGCAGTGTGGGCTGGCTGTGTGTGTGTTGCAGCGTGTCTATCTCTGTGGGCGGTGGATTGTATGTGTGTGTTGGAGAGTGAGTGTTTCTGTCTAGTGGAGTGTCGTGTGCGTGTGTTGGCAGGTGAGTGGCTGTGTTCCTCTGGGCCCAGTGCTGTGTGGGTGTGTGTTGCAGTGTGTGTGCTGTCTCTGTGTTTCTGGGGTTCTGCTGGCTTTGTGTGTGCACGTCTACATTTCGGGCTGTGTGTCTGTCTGTGTTGGTGTTTCTGAGTCTAGAGGAGCGTGCGCGTGGCGCAGGGTTAGTGTCTGCAGGCCTCTGTGTGCCATGGGCCGCGTCTGCTTGAAACCAGGCTGGGCCTGGTCCCCACATTCCTCCCACTCCTTTGTGCTCTGTGCTACAAAAAATATTTGCGTTTTCCACGACTCATAATTTTTCCTCCTCAATCGCTACCAGATGTGGGTCCTGTGGTCCCCATCCCCATGGCAACGGAGGTTCCAGCAGCCGCGGTTCCCTTTTGTGGCGCCTGCCCTGGGAGCTGGCACTGCTGTGAGCCCCGAGGGGGTGGGGAGAAGCCGGTGGTGGGAGGCAGGAGGCTGGAGGGGTCCCAGCAGCTCCCTTCCCAGCAGCCACTGGGACCCTCCTGGGGGCAGGGGATGGCTGGTGGTGGGTAGAGAGGGGTCCCCTGTTTTGTGAGGCACCCACAGGTAGAGTCTTCAACACCTAGGGAGGTTCCCAGGGAAAGGCAAGGAGAGGTCCCCAGAAAGGCCTGGTCACTGGGACATCCCTGTTCTCTCCAAATCGTGCTGGTCCAGGCTGGGGGAGGAGGAACAGCAAGAGCTGAGGGCTTGGGGATTCAGGGAACAGTGGTGTGGCATCTTGATGGTTCTGGGGGGTGGGCACCGCCTAGGCAAGAATGTGGTCTGAGCCCCTGCACTGCCCACCCCTCATCCACACACAGGCACTGCCCTGCCCACGCCGAGCCTGGCTGGGCATCTGCCTTCTTGGCCTCAACCCCAGCAGCCCGCATGGCGCTGTGCCCGAACAGAGCAGAGGCTTTCCAGCCACAGGGCTATGGCTGGGAGGGTGCCCAGCTGGCTCCAGGGAAGCAGTGTGGCCCAGAGGCAGGGATCCCACATTCCACGTGCTGCCTGACTGTGTCCTGCCAGCTGCTCTGGACGGCCGACCCAGGGCAGGACGCAGCCTCCGCTCACATGGCTGAGCCCTCTGAGATGGGTGACCAAAGTTGACCTCAGTGGGGCATCTGGCCAGAGGATGAGAGTGTGGCCAGGACAAGAGCCCCAAGTTGCCAGCATGAGACCGATGAGCGCTGTGCGGTGGCTGCAGGGTGATCGGAAGATCCTGGCAGCGGGGCAAGACTTTGAGCTGGGCATCAAAGATGAGATGCAGGAGAACAGGAAGAGGCCAGGAGGCAGGAGGAGACTGAACAGGCAGGAGCTGGGGGAACTTAGTGTGGGGACAGCAGGGACCATGGAAGGTGAGGGTCTGCAGCTTAGGAGGGTCACTTAGGAGGCCTGTCCGGGAGGATGAACCCGCTCAGGGTAGGCGGCGCGGATCAGGAGCAGGGAGGCCTTGGGGCACGGATGGTCACACACAGACGGCCGGGCAGCAGGGTCTGGCTTGGGGGCGGGGGATCTGCGCCGGGCGCTCCCTCCGTCTCCCTCAACCTCCCGCAGCAGCAGGCGGGGCTGGCAGTCAGGAGAGTTTCCGGCGGAGGACAAGGAGCCCGTTGAGGCAGACAGCAGGGCTCTGTGCAGCAGGAGAGCCGCTTGTTTGTGCTGGAGGAGGCCCGGCTGGAGTCGGCGCCCGCGGCCCCCTGGCCTCAGCCTCTGCACCCCCCGCAAGCTGCTACCAACAGCTCTGAAGCCCAAATTTAACAGCAGCGGCCAGAGGAAATGCCCAGATCCGAGGCAGGCCCATCGCCTGTCTCTTTCAGTTAGGGACTCTGCCTGATCTGCCCCCACCCAGCTTTCCTCCCCATGACCAGTCCAGGATGGGGCAGGCCGGATGGGGCCGCATAAACTTGATAAACAAACGAGGCATGTGGGTTGACGCAGCCCACTTCCACCATGGTCCTGGGAGACCCACGCCTGGGCTCCAGGGCTCCCCGCTGAGATAAGGGATGGGGGAGAGTGCAGGACAGGTCGTCACATACAGTTACTTCTTGGGGGGCATCTTTGGCCGCAGCCCGCAAACAGGAAGTGATCAGAGCACGAGGGGAAAGACATTTTATTAAGAAAGCTTTGGCCAAGCCCCCGCCGGGAGGAGCCCATCCTGGGGCACTGGCCGGGGTGGGAGCAGCCCTGCTGGGGGCCTATAAATACATCTCCTCAGGCCACTAGAGTCGCCCCTGGAGGTCCCGCGGCGTGTGGGGCAATGGGAGGCCATCAAAACCAGCTGACAGCTGAAGGGCTGGGGCTCTGGTTGCCAGGGAAGGGAAGGGGTGGGACGGACTAAGCCCCTGAGGAGCGGAGACCAGCCCTCCTCCCCAGGCTGGGGTCAACCAGATGCCCGGGAGCCCAGCCAGTGGAAGTAGCCCTGGGCTCTATTGGTAAGGCCAAAGGAGGGAGCCTCCAGCCAGAGGCACCAGGCCCTAGCCGGGGAGAGGCAGCCTGGGCAGAAGTGCTTCTGGCCTCAACCAATGAGAAGGTAGCCGCAACCAAGTTCACTCGTGGTAAGAGGCGGTCTTTAGGCGGAACCCTCCCATCTTTGGCCAATGAGACGCAGCCTGGTCGGCGTGCTCCATAACTTGGCCAATGGGGAGGGAGTCGCCCACTAAGCGCCTGTCAGGCCTCGACTAACAGGATGGGCCCTTCCCGCCAGAGCACACTGCTCCAATCCAGGAGCCGCTGCAGGACCTGAGCCAATGAGACGCCTCCGCTAGCCACGCGGTGCTCGGCCAATAGGAGGCCGCCCGTGCCCAGGTGCGTGGGAGGCGTAGGGTGGCAGGCGGCGCTGCGAAGCTGAGGGAGCTGCGCGCAGAGGAGCCACACCCTGCTACAGGGTGGGCGCGCCCGCCCTGCCCAGCTCGCCCGCCGCCTCCCTGCTCTTCTTGCGCGGAGGCTTCTGGATGGGGGTCTTCTTCCGGGGCGTCTCAGGCGCGGGCACGTCGGTCGCCGCCTT
>NW_012118310.1:619760-630116 GCF_000951035.1 Colobus angolensis palliatus
GGGTCCCGGCTCTCCTCTGGTGCCTCTGGCAAGGGAAGAGCAGAGTGGTCACAGCCTTCAGTAATAGCTTTACGGGTTCCAACCTCCAGGCGCAAACCTTCACCTTCCCTCCTCTATCCACGCCCTTGGCGCTGTGTCACCCTGGCATCCAGACGTGCCTGGCACAGAGCACCAACAACACACGTAGTTCAGAGCCTCAGTCTGTGCGGCTGACTCTGAACTCAGGCTCTGCCAGGGCCGGCCCTGCCCCGACACCCCTCCAGCCTTGGGAGCCTGCATCATAGAATTTGATGCTGGAACATCCCCACGGGGGTTCCATTATCCTTTTAGAGATAAGGCTTCTAGCTGGGCGCAGTGGCTCACGCCTGTAATCCCAGCACTCTGGGAGGCTGAGAGGGGCGGATCACCTGAGGTCAGGAGATCGAGACCAGACTGGCCAACATGGTGAAACCCCGTCTCTACTAAAAATACAAAAATTAGCTGGGCGTGGTGGTGGGCTCCCAGCTACTTGGGAGGCTGAGGCAAGAGAATTGCTTGAACCCAGCAGGTGGAGGTTGCAGTGAGTGGAGATCTCGCCTCTACACTCCAGTCTGGGTGACAGAGCCAGACTCCGTCTCAAAAAAAAAAAAAAAAAGAGAGCAAGCGATAAGGCTTCTGAGGTTCTGAGTTGGTCACCTGCCCAGGGCATCTGGGGGCATGGTCAAGGGAGGAGACAGGGCAGAATACCAGCCCGGCAGGCTCCTTTCTGCTATCTGTGAACCCAAGGCTGCAGGTGAAGGTTGAAGGTGCACCCACATACTCTGGATTCCTTCCTCCTGTCTCCTCTGCCACCCCCTACCTAAGCCCGGAAACTTCTCTCTGCCTACTTTCTCCCAGAAGCAACCTGGGCTGTGGCCTACCCATCTCCCCACACCTGTCTCCAGCACTGAACAGCAGAGTCCAGCTCTATGGCCTCAGCTCTGTGGCTAACCTTCAGGTACCAGCAAGGCCAAGCCCTTCCTCTCCATGCTGCCTGCCCCTCTCCTGTGGCCCGCCCAGAACACAGCTTTTCCATGGGAACATTTTGCTGGGCTGGAGTGATGCCCAAGCAGCGCCTTACTCACCCTCATGGGGTACACAGTACACAGGGCCTTCATCAGTGGTGTCAAACGAGGAGAAGGAGGCCCGAGAGGACCAGGATGGTGAAGGCTGCTCCAGCCCTGAGGGTGGCTCCAGGAAGCTGCAGTTGAGTGTGTTATCCAGGTCGTGGTGGGCCACTGGGGAAGGATGAGGCAGAGCTGCCAGGGGTCCACTCTGCCCCAGCCAGTGCCCTCATTAGCCCCTGCTGTCACAAATGTTGATGGGGTGACCAAGACCAGCCCTACTCTCGGACTGCAGGGGGCACAGGCAACTCAACAGGTAGAGTGACACTGGACCAGGACTGGAGAATGGGTAGAGGTGAACCCAGAAAAGAAACATGAGCAAAACGTGTTAAGGTGCAAGGCAAGTGTGTGCAGCCAGGGAGCTGGGAAAGGCTAGGCTGACATGTTGGGAAAAGGCCAGAAAGGTGGGAGACGGGGCTGAAGAAGACACCTGGCTGAGACAGGCCACCAAGGCCTCCAAGCTCTGTTTTAGGCCCTGCCTTGTGGGACTCAGGGGAGCCTTGGAGCACTTCTGAGCCCAAATGCGCAGTGGCAGGGCTGCATTTTTGGTTCAGCCCATCTCAGCAAGCTGCACCCTAGGCCTGGCCTCCAGAGATGCAGACCCCACAACAGGGGGCCCCAGAAGCTGGCTAGCCTGGCCTCCATTCCACAGAGGGATGTGGGGTCCACTCCTACACCTGTGTCCCCAGATGTCATGCTGCTAGGTGGGCCAAGGGCTTTTCTTTTTTTTCTCCCTCCCTTTTCTTTTTCTTTCTTTTCTTTTCTTTTTCTTTTTTTTTTTTTTTTTTTTAACAGAGTTTTGCTGTTGTTGCTCAGTCTGGAGTGCAATGGCACGATCTCAGCTCACTGCAACCTCTGCCTCCCAGGTTCAAGCGATTCTCTTGCCTCAGCCTCCGGAGTAGCTGGGATTACAGGCATACACCACCACACCCGCCTAATTTTGTATTTTTAGTAGAGACAGGGTTTCTCCATGTTGGTCAGGCTGGTCTTGAACTCCCGACCTCAGGTGATCCACCTGCCTCGGCCTCCCAAAGTGCTGGGATTACAGGCGTGAACCACCGCGCCCAGCTTGGCCAAGGAGTTTTCTCTGCTGTTTCCTTCATCTCCCAAGGATCTGAGCCCCCTTCCCCTCCATCTTTAGAAATAAGTGGGAAAGAGAGGAAGAGAGGGTCCACCCAGGTGGGAGTCAGCACAGAGAGAAGCGGCACACCCCACCCCCCATCCTGTTGGTGGGTGGGGACCAGCCTACCCACTTTCCAGGAGGATCTCTGGGTACTGCTGGGGATGTAGGCAGGAGGGCGGGTCCTTTCCTTGGGGCAGGGCATTCCCGTGCCCACGCATTCCCCCAGCAGCTCTGGCTGAGATATACAGCATTCTCCTACAGACTGGGGGAGCCTGCAGCACCCAGATGTCCACACACCCCTGATGCGATCACTCTCAGGGCCAACGCTTCTGATGCACGCCCACATCAGCCCGCGCACCTAGGACTCCTGCCTTCCTACCCGGCCTCGCCCTCAGCAGCTGCCACACCTCTTACCTTCCCTCTGGTCGCACCTCCTCGCGCCCACGCACATCAACACTCAAGGTCCCCCATTTCCTCACTGAGATCTAGGCCCCCTCACACCCATTTCCCAGCAGCTTCCTGCGTCCAGAGGTGTTTCTCCCAGAGATCCCGCGCTGTCATCCTTACCTACGACTTTGGGTAGTTTCTGCCTGCGGAGTGGGATCCGGGGCAGCTTCATGCTGATGCGACTGAAGCGTCCGCATAGTCGGTGCGGCGCCTTCTTCCTCCCAAGCGACAGCTCCCTGCGGGGGCGGGGTCTGAGCGGAGGGCAGGGCCGGGGCGGGACCCAGGGGCGATTAGATCTCGGCCAGTGCGGAGCACAGAAGGGGCGGGGCCACGTCCGGGGCGGGGGCGGGGAAGAGCTGGATGTGGGTCCGGTGGCACCGAGAGGGTGCGGCCTGAACCCAAGCGAAAGCAGGGCAGTATCTGGGCTTACCGGCGCGCAGGGTCCTTGCCGCGGCAAGCGCAGCAGCAGCCGAGCAGCGAGAGCAGCAGGCAGACGAGCAGGACGAGCAGCGCGCCCGCGCCCATCACACCCTTGCGCTGGTTGGTCTCTGTAGGGGATTATGGGGTCAGCGCGGTTTCTGGCACCCCCTGCATTCCTTAACGGGACGCCCCTCAGCGACTTACCTAGGTGGCAGGCACCAGTGACCGGGTCGCACGAATCCTCGTGGCAGCTGCAGGCCTGAGCACAGTCCGCGCCGTGGAGTCCGGGCGGACACGTCACGTTACAGCTGCCGGGACATAGTGTCAAGGCAGGCCTCAGCCGCCCCCCTAGGATGCCCCCTACCCTCACCCCTCACCCGCGGCCAGGGCCCAGGGTCCAGGGTCCCAGAACCGGGCTCTCTCGCGCTCCATTCATTGTCTAGGGTTTGAAGCCCAGCCCTGCCCGTGGCACATATTGGGGTGGTGGATGTTTTGGAAACGAATGTTGCACAATCAGTTGGGGGGACCTAGGGGATAGGACCCGTGGTGGCCGCGCAGCAGCGCCCACTGCTGGGGCTGACTTGGGTGGGTGGGAAGAGGGGCTGCTGAACCAGACCCTTGGCTGTAAGTGGAGGTCCATGCTCCTTCTATACCAACTCGGGGTCACCTCAAGAGACCACTGACACCGGCTGGACTGGTCACCAGATCCTGCGCTGAACGTGGGCTTCCCGACATAAGGGCAGGAAACTGCCCTCAAAGAGCCTACTGTCACCCCCTACCTGGGGTAAGGGACCAAGGCTGAGGTGATAACCTAGCCCAGGGTGGAAAGGCCACCTCGTCGACCCCTGGGGTCTGGCTGGACCCCCCTTTGTGGCAGATACAAGCCCCCCACCCCGGTCCCGGCGCACTCACTGGGGCCCGTGGACGCCAGGACTGCACAGGCAGCGCCCTGACTGGAAGTCGCAGTGGCCACTGCCGCAGTCGGCGCACACGAAGGCGCAGTCCTCGCCGTAAGTGCCATTGCTACACTTGGTCTCGCACCTTGGAAAGATGGGAGGAGGCGTCAGCAGAAATGGAAGCAAACGGACCACAGTGCCCTCGACAGACGGCCTTCATGGGGGAGGCAGGGCAGGGGGCTGCGTGTCTGGGCCGACGGAAGCAGGGCTGCTCACCGGTCGCCAATCCAGCCCGCGTTGCAGCGCGTACACTTGCCAGTGACATGGTTACAGGCATGCCCGTCGCGGCACGGCGGACAGCGGTGGCTGCAGCCCTCGCCATAGAAACCGGTTGCGCAAGGCTGGTCGCACTTGGTTCCGTTCCAGCCGGGCTCACACGTCAAGCAGCGGCCCTCGGCCACCGTGCACGGCTGCTGGCCCTTACACTGGCCACACCTGGGGGAGGGGTCGAAGGCTAGGGAAGGCTGGGACCCGCCTCACCCCTGCCCCCATCGGCGGCCCGCCCTTCCACCTCCTCCCTCCCTGGCCGAGAGACCGCGCTTACCGGCGGCGACAGCCCAAGCCGTAGAAGCCGGCGGGGCACGGCTCGCGACAGTACTTGCCGCGGTAGCCCGGCTCGCAGGCACACGTGCCGTCCACAGGGTGGCAGCGGCCGCGGAAGCACTGGCAGTAGCGATCGCAGCGCGCGCCGAACGTACGCTCGCGGCACTGACAGCGGCCGCTCTGCTGCTCGCAGGGAGACGAGTTGCAGGCGCACTGGTTGTTGCAGCTGCGGCCCCACCAGCCTGCGTGGCACAGGCAGGCGCCGGTCTGTGGGTCGCAGCGCGACGTGGCGCTGCAGTAGCACGCGCTGGCGCACTGCGCGCCCCACCAGCCGGGCTCACAGCGGCACGCGCCGCTCCGCGGGTGGCACGTGCCATGCTGGCACTGGCACGCATGCTCGCAGCGCGCGCCCCAGCGCCGCGCGTGACAAGTACACTGGCCTGTCACGTCCTCGCACTGCCCGTGTGGGTGGCAGCTACACAGCTCCTTGCAGTCGGGGCCCCAGAACTGGCGCGGGCACTCTGCGGGGGAGGAGCGGAGGGGGTGGAAGGCCCCGGTGCTTGAGTAGGTGCCCCCAGCCAGCCGGAACCTGCCCGCGTCCCGCACTCCAGCCGCCACCTTTGGGGACCCGCCCCGAAGACGATCCGACCCCGCCCCACCCTGGACCCCGCCCCATCTCTCCAGGATTCCGCCCCACCGACCAATACCGGCCCGACCCCACGCTCACTGGTGTCGCAGTTGGCACCGAAGTAGCCGTGGCGGCAGCGGCACTCGCCAGGCCTCACGCACACCTCGTTCTCCGAGCACGTGGAGTTGCCTTCGCACACCGCTGTGGACCAGACAGGCTAGAGCTGCTGCGCGTCCTAGCCCCGCCCCCGACCCCGCCCCAGGTACCTGGGATGACCACTCACCAATCCCACACTCGTCCCCTTGCTGCCTCCAGCCAGCGCAGCACGTGGGCACCTGGGAGCTGCGAGCAGAGGGAGGACATCTGAGCCCAATGCCCCTCCCCCAGCCCCCATCTGCTCAGGGCTCCTCTGCAGCCTCCTCACAGACTCCCTGCCTCTGCATTTGTGCTCCTGTCCTAGTGGGGTGGTTACTGAGGTCCTGCCAGGCAATGTGTCTGGCGGTGGAGGATTGCCACAAATAGACCTGACCGCCAAGAACTTTCCAGCCCAGAACCGCCACCCCATCTCACCTAACTCCTTTGTGTCTTCCTCCCACAGCCACTAGGCCTGAGAAAAGTGGCCTTGGAGTCCCAGGAAGGACCGCAGTGAGGTAGCAGCCAGGAAGGGGACCATGGGCCTCAGGACCTGCTCAAACATGAGGGTCTAGGGCATCCCTCCAAGTGGAGGGCCCGGCCTAATGGGTGTCATGGATCCAGATGTGATATGATGTGACATGACAAGGACAGAACTAGGACTGGCTGGGCCACAGGGACACACCTAGATGCCCCAACCCTGGAGCTGAGCTCCACTGGGGAGGGGCAGCCTCTGGGCAGGGGGGTGGAGAGTGGCATGTAGACACAGTGAGGTGACCACTTGGCAGAGGGGCTTCTGGAGGGAGGTGGGGTGAGGCCCACCCAGCCACTAGGGAAGGAGCAGGCACACGGGGAGTCCTCCATGTGCAGGAGGAAGGTCAAACTGTGGCAAAAGGGCTCAGGGACCAGGGTGGAGGAAGGAGCTACTGGAGCATCTGTTTATGCCTTTGTTGTCGTTTTTGAAACAGAGTCTCGCTCTGTTGCCCAGGCTGGAGTGCAGTGGCACGATCTCAGCTAACTGCAACTTCCACCTCCCAGGTTTAAGCAATTCTCCTGCCTCAACCTCCCTAGTAGCTGGGATTATAGGCGCGTGCCATCACACATGGCTAGTTTTTGTATTTTTTTACTGGAGATGGGGTTTCTCCATTTTGGCCAGGCTGGTCTTGAACTTCTGACCTCAGGTGATCTGTCTGCCTCAGCCTCCCAAAATGCTGGTATTACAGGCATAAGCCAGCGTGGCCGGCCTGTTTATGCTGATGGTCTTCCTCTTGTTCCATTTGATTTGGCTTTATAGAGTACACAATGCTACCTCAGTAGGTCCTTTCTAACCACAGCACTTCAGGAGAGCACAACCTCTAAAACCCTGGGTAGATGGGGTATGTGAGCACAAAGGTTTGGAGGCCCTGCCTGAGTGAAGCCGTGATGGCTAGAGAGGATTCATAGGGGATGAGCTGGGGTTAGCCCACATTCAGGGGCAGAGGAGGCTGAGAAGGAACAACCACCAAGGCTGTAGGATCCTAGGGTCCCAGCCAACCCAGAGCTTTGCCTCAATCCTAAAGGCACGTAACAGCCATTTGCACTTTAGAGAAAAGAAGCGTGCTTCTTCACAAGCAGGCTCGGATTCAGTATCTGAATTCACAACCAGGATGTGGTGGTGGGGGGAGTTTGGAAGGAAGCCTGAAGACCCCAGTGGGATGGGACAGACTGGCTCCTCTACACCATGCATTTAAGGGATAGTACGTGCCTGGCACGCTCCTGCCCAGGCTGCAGAAGATGCCCCAACCATTCCCCAGTTAGACAGAATTCCACCCCCTGCACAGAGCACCTAGGCCTCGAGGGCCTTCCTGAACAAGGCTTGGTTCTCCTTCAGGCCAAAGATGGGACCTGGTGAACAGGACCATAAAATCCCAAACTTTGGGGAATCGGTTCAGTGTATTTTCCACGAATAAAACTGAAAACCAGAGACAGCAATACGAAGGCCTGGCTTTTCCTGGCCCCTGCCCCCATGTCTCCACCCACCCAGCCCTGACCCAGGGAGCACCAAGGTGCCCAACTGCAGGGAGACCCAGGTCTGCTGGCCATCACCCACCCACTTGTGTCTGCTTCTGAACCGTGGTCACTGGATGGAGAGCCTCTGCAGGTGTCCCTCCTGTGAGGAGCTTTGCCAGGTGGCCTGCTGGAATTGCCCCGGAAGCACTAACCCCCTTCTGCCCTAGACATGCCGTTCTGTGGCTAGGAGCCTAGTTTTAGGGCCACACTCAGCTGGGTTTGATGTCTGGGTTTGCCACTTGCTGTGTGACCTCAGGCATGGAGCTTAAGCTCTTTGAGCTTCAGGCTCCTTAGCTATATAGTAGGGCTCATGGGTTTGGTCCTACTGTAGGAAGATTAAGAGAGCCAAGATGTTTTTAGCCAGGCGTGTGGCATGTACCTGTAGTCCCAGCTACTCAGGAAGCTGAGGCATGAGGATCACTTGAGCCCAAGGAGTTTGAGGCTGCAGTGAGCTGTGATGGCACCAGTGCTCTCCAGCCTGGGCAAGAGTGAAACCCTGTCTCAAAAAGAGAGATAGAGATAGAGAAAGAGAGAGAGAGAGAACCCAGACCTATAAAGTGGTTTGGCACATACTAAGCACAAAGGATCCTGAGGGCAGGCTGCAGTGCCCCTGAGTGCACTCCGTCATCCCTGGCTTAGTGGGCACCCAGGCCTAACCCCAGCAGAGCTAATACCCACCAGCAGGACAGAGTCCATTTGGGTTCACTGAGGACAAGATGCTTTCCTTCTTGGAAGGGCTGGCAGAAAAGGCCAGGTGGTGGTGGCAAGTTGACTCTCTGAAGATCTTGCAAAGACGGGTGGGAAAGATGGCCTGCTGCAGGGCCACTCCCATGCTTGCTCTGTAAGACCCTGAGGAGCCAAGCCATAGGCTGGGCCCAGGCCCCTCAGCAAGCAAGACATGCTGTAGGGAGGCCCGGTGCCGTGGCTCAAGACTGTAATCCCAGCACTTTGGGAGGCCGAGATGGGTGGATCACAAGGTCAGGAGATCAAGACCATCCTGGCTAACATGGTGAAACCCCGTCTCTACTAAAAAATACAAAAAACTAGCCGGGCGAGGTGGCGGGCACCTGTAGTCCCAGCTACTCGGGAGGCTGAGGCAGGAGAATGGCGTAAACCCGGGAGGCGGAGCTTGCAGTGAACTGAGATCCCGCCACTGCACTCCAGCCTGGGCGAAAGAGCAAGACTCCTTCTCAAAAAGAAAGAAAGAAAAAAAAAAAAGACATGCTGTAGGTTTCTCCCTCATAGAGCATTATTTCTTCTGTGATTCAAACCCACTGTGAGTTCTCACATCTTCAAGTTGGCTCATGGTGTCCATACCTATCCATGTTCTCCCCCAAATCCAGGCAGAAAAGCTTCTCTGTCTGCCACACCCTTGAGACCCCACACCTGCCTGGCCCTCCGCCTGCCCCGCCTGGACACTTCTCCTCTGGTTTCTGTCCCCATCCTCAGATTTCTCTTCTGTCCACACTAGCTCCCTCAGGAAGCTCACTGAACCCTGACAACACCTTGGACCCTCCAGCAGGGCTTGCCCCGTCAATGCTAGACTTGCAAATCCAACTGCCCAATAGATGACGTCACCAGAGGGAGGCCTCATGGGCCTCATGCTCGACCAGCCCAAACCTGAACTCTTGACCTCCTTGCACCCTGAGTCTTCCCTGTCTCAGATAACCCCTACCTGTCCTTTCAGGCTGGGAGGCTGAGACCTGGAGAAGCATCTCTGGCTCCTCTTCCTTGTCTACACCAGATCCATTGAGAAAAAAGATGCTGAGCTCTAGCTTCTAAAGGACATCTAAAATGGGATCACTTCCCCTTCCCTATCCCAGCCTTGTGAGAGCCACCCTCCATCTCCCTGGCTTTTTGTAACTGGCCCCAGCTTCCACCCCCTGCCCCTCAGGGTGTGAAGTGTTTGCCACCTGGCAGCCAATCCTGGTCAGATCCCACCCTTTCTCTGTGCAAAGCCCCCAGGGGGTCCCATGGCCCTCAGAGGAAAAGTCCAAGTCTTCTGAGCAGTGGCAGCCCACAGTGGCCTGCCCACCCTCACTCTCTGGCAGCTCCTCCACCAGTCCCTCCTGGACTCTGCCCAGCCCCCTGGATCCTTCCTGTACTTCCACAGGCTCTCTGCCTTGGGAACCTTGCCCCAGACACCTACAGGGCCTCCATGCTCTCCTGCAGGCCTGTGCTCACTCACCACCTTCTCAGGGGGTCTCCCCAGACCACCCTAAAGGAAACAGCACTCCCCAACTCAACACCTCCCAGCTCTTGTTAGATGTCTAGACACACTTGCTTTTCTGGACTGTATGTCTTCTCTGCCACAGGGTCAGGGTCTCCACTGCAGCTTCCCTACACCAATACAGGCCTGGCACACTGTAGGTGCATAGGATTTTACTGGCTCTGCACTCCCCTCTCCCCATCCTTCTGCCTCCCAGGAGAGGGAAGGGCTGATGGAAGCCTTGCAAGACGTGGGAGGACAACAAAGACATATCCCAGACTCCAGGTGGGCAGTGCCCAGAGTGGCTGCCCTTCCCATCGACGCTTGCCACTCATGACCACAGCAATCCCCACTTAGCCCCATGAGGGGGTTGTGATCCCTAATCCCATTTTAGAGAGGTGGAGACAGGCCCAGAGAGGTCAAACGACTTGCCCAGGTCCACACAGCTGGGTAGGGGTGGCACCAGGATCGGAACCCAAACCCGGGCTCTCGGTTCCTGGAGCAGGCGCTTCCTGGGAGGTCTGCAGACAAGGGGAGCGGGAGCAAAGGGCTCTCAGGCTCCGGACAGTTAGAGCCTGGCACCGGACCCCCATCCCTGGTCCCGGGCCTGCGGGGGAAAGAGGACTGGAGTGAGTAGACAGAGCCCACGGCGAACGCGCCCTCCCCCTCTCCAGGCACCGCCCCGCCCGCCGCCGCCGCTGCATTCC
>NW_012118310.1:630336-631348 GCF_000951035.1 Colobus angolensis palliatus
CCTCTGCGTCCCCAGTCCGCGCCAAGGCGCCCCCACACGCCCGCTCCTCACCCCTGCGTGGAGATGCCCTTGACCTTGCTGTGGCCTTTGGCCAGCCCACCGGCTCCCCTGATCCCAGCTCCCAACTCCTGGCGTCCAGGGCTTGGCTCTCTGTCCTCCGTGCAAGCTTCCTGGCTCGCCCCCCACTCGCCACCGGCCGGGCCTGTCCCCTGCCTGTCCCACATTGGCTTCCCCAGCCGGCGCCCCACCTTTGCGCGGCCACTTCTTGCACCCTGGTTGTCGCCAGGGTTTCCACATCCTCCCGTCCCCTGTGCCTGTCATAGTCCTTCCACCTCCCGCTTCTGGTACACTTCGAGCGCCGGTTCCTCGACGCTCGCCTGGGTCACCACCCTCTCACCAGCGCCCGCTCTAAGACACGAGTCTGCCTTTCCAAGTCTGGCTTGCTCCAGGACCTCCCGGGCTAGCACCGCTCCTCCTCCCCTGACCTTCCTCCTCACTCCCACTCCCGGCTCCAGTCGGACCAGTGCGGGGCTTTAGCACATGCAGTTCCTTTTGCTTGAATGCCCTTCCCCGGCATTTCCCGGTGGACTTAACAACTCGGCCAAGGGTCCCCTTTTCAGGTCTTTCCTGACATCCCAGACAATGCGTGTCATCCCCTAGGTGCCCACGGCACTCCGTCCTCCCCTCAGGTGACTTCTCGTCCAGGGTACCCTCGGATGCACTGTCGTGGCCCATGGCCGAGGCTGGGCCTGGAACGGAGTCGCGTTGGCAAGGGAGCCGAAGGGGCCCACATTTGGCGTAGGGAAGTTCCGGGAGCCCCCTTCCAATGCCGGGTGCCGCCACCCCACTGCCCCTAGCGTCCCTCTCGGCCCCCTCCCCCAGCCAGGCCGGCTCCTACCCGGGAGCACGGCACACGTTGCGGCCGCGAGGGTTCAGTTCCTGGGGCGCCACGGGGTCCGGCAGCATCCAGAGCAGCAGCAGCAGCAGCAGCGACGGCAGCAGAGGTGACGGC
>NW_012118310.1:631813-662869 GCF_000951035.1 Colobus angolensis palliatus
CCGTCCGCTCCCGAAACCTCTACCGAAGCAGCCGCCCCTGCGCGCCCACTGCGTAGCCAGGCCCGGGACGGGAAGGCGGATGGGGGACACGGCCGCGACTCCGCAAGCCCACCCCCACCCCCAGAGCCTCGGAACCGGCCAAGGGAGTGAGGCCCTCAGACAGCCCAGGTCGAGGCCGAAAGCCAACTCCACAGCACCCCACCGCGAAGTCCTTGCAGTGCTGAGATGTGCGGTCAGCTCCCCCTGCGCACTCCTGCGCACTCAAAGCTCGCAAGGGGCGGACCGAGCAGGATGATTGAGGCCTGTGGTAGACTGGGTCCGGACCCGAGGCCTGGGGGAAGGGGTCTCCGTAGGGACGGATGGGAGAGATGCAGAGGAGGTAGAATGGCCCGGCTGTGGACTGCGGTAGGAAGAAGTAGACAGAAGGAGACCCCCGGGATGGAAACCTTGCAATCCTAGTTGAGGAATGAAGGGGGCTCGGGGAGCCTGGGCGGTGGGTTCTGCTGGCTGTCGGATTTCCAGGAGAGGTTGGGGCTGGAGTGGGAACTCCTGCATCAGGCAAGGTGGGTAACAGCACAAAGCAGAGGGAAGATATGGGAAGGGAGCAAGACAGAGGCACAGGCCCTAGCGAGCCAGCGGGGAAGCTGGACTTGGACTGGGAAGCAGCAGGGTGCAGGTCCCCGGGGGGCAACTGGGGCAGACCCACTCTCAGGTCCAAGGAGTTGGGAGGTTGGGCAGGGAGCACAAATGTCCCGTGTGTATCCCAGTCCTAGCGAGGATGTCTTTTGGGGACTTGAGAGCTGGCTGAAGGCCTGAGCAGGGAGAGGGCACCTGTGTTCTTTGGGGAGCAGGCCACATGCGGCCCACAGGCTCACTGAGGAAGGGCAGGCAGACTCTCTCCAGGTGTGGCCAGATAGCCATGAAAGGTGGGGCTGGAGAAGGGGACTTGGAGGAGGAGCCACTGAAAGGCCCAAGGCCACCGGCATCACCAGGCTGGTACAGGCAGAGAGTGGGATGGGGAAGAGCAGGCTCCTCACTCAGCCATGTTGGTGCACGAGGGCGGTGGGGTGGGCTGAAAGAGAAGTGGAACCAGTGTGGACACAAATGCAACAACTTGGGGACAAATAAACAGGCCAACCACTTCTGGGCAGCTCAGCCTGGGCACAGCCCTGACCTCAGCAGTGCCCTCCCAGTGCTGGGGCCCCTCCCACGGAGGATCCAGATTACTGCTCCCAATAAAGGCCAGCAGAGGTCCCAGTGGCTGCAGGGTCTATCCCAGCCCAGCTCCCGGCTTTAGAGGCACTGACCCCCTGGGCTGGAGGGGACACTCACCTCAGCTGGATGGAGGTCATGAACAGGCATATCAAATTCCATCACCTTTCTCCTTCCCCCAGACCTGTTCCCACCCCCATGTGCCATCTCTGTACAGGAAGGGCACCACCTGGATGGTGCCCCCCCAATCCCTCAGGACCTCCTAAATGTCTCAGATCTCTGCCCACCCCTGTCTGTCACCCAGAGTAGTCTTTTTAATCTCACATGTGGCTATCCACCAATGCTCTCAAGACAAGGATCGTCCCCAGCCTCACCTCATGACCCGGCGCATACATCCCTTGCAGTGGATGGCAACTTTGGGTGTCATGGGCAGAGCCCTCATTTGTCCCAGCCACCACTGCACCCCTAGGGGAAGACTAAGAAGTATGGGAGGAATGAAGGATCATCCACGTGGCACCAGGATGTAGAAGGAACCCATAGACAATTGACCACCACACAGGCAAACTGCTGGAGCCTGGAGACCTGGACTGCTGGCTTTGGCCAGGATGACTGCCAGAAGGAAGTGGACCTTGAAGGCTGAGGAGGGTTTTGCATGAAAGCGGGGACCAGGAGCCTAGCCACACTGGAGAGCACAAGTTGGGCTGCCTCAGCTCAGGGGTATGAGATGTAGCCCTTAGAAACCCAGCTACGCCCCAAGGCCGACATTGGCAGGGCCAGGCTGCGCCCAATTCCAAGGCACTCTCCACTCCTCCCCAGGCTGTGCAGGACCTCAGTGAGCCCTTCCTGCTCCTGCAGACCAGAGGCCTCCTGCAAACCTGTGGCTGTGGCTGGTGGCTCAGGTGAGATGGTGCCAGCCAGCATGGTGTCAGAACACACTGGAGAGTGGTGGGGCATGTCTGGTGCTCCTTTCCAGAAACCTCTGAGGTCTGCAGGATCTACTGCCCTCACCTGCCAGGTGGTAGCAGAGATACAGGAAGTGCTGGGTCTGAGACCCACAGAGTGGGGTTCCTACTCTGAACCCCACGCTCTTGCGCCTCACCCTCGGGAGAAGGGAGATGACACTGGAGTGTGCAGCCATCCTGCCCCACCGGGGCTCAACACCGGGTCTGCTACCCTAAGGCGATGTCATGTTTCCTCAGGGGTACTCAGGGCCCAGGACAGTGAGGAAGGTCTTCAGGTCTCACACACACACCCACATACCACAGCCCTGGGGGCACAGGCCAACTCCAAGGGATTTGCCTCTACCCTCAAGAATCCTTGGGGTATCCATTTAGGAGAGCCCAGAGTGATTGATGGTCCCCCCTCCCCATCCCCTCTCCTCCCATCAAGCAGCACACCACCCCCTTCTCTTCTGGGACAGGATGCCAGCAAGAACACATGGCTGTCCCCATGCTCTGCCCAGTCAACTGGGAGAGGATGGGGCCTTGGCAAGTTACAGCCCTGTCTGCGGGATGCCTCTGGGCACAAGGCCCATAGTAGGAGTCTGCAGGTGCAGACCCTGTAAGGGCATCTGGATGGAAGAAAGCTTCGTGTGGTGCAGCCCTGTGGTCAGGCTGGTGTGGACTCACAGCCCATCTATGCAGGGTGCAGGCTAAGCCTGGTGGTCTCAAGAGGGCAAGAAAAGCACCGGGACAGGTGAAAAGGGGAGGGTCCCAGCTGCTGTGCCAGTGTGGTCCTTGAGACTGGGTGTCTAAGGGTTACCTGGCAAACCTGTAGCACCTGCAGATCCCCTCCCCAGCACACTCAGCTTTAGGAGGTTGGGAGGAGCCGGGCACAGGCCAGAGGGGCCACCCTCCATGCCCCTGTGATGCTGCCCCGCTCCCAGGTGCTGAGGCTCTGGTTCCCTGACCCTCTCAGGCTGAGAGACTCCTAACTGGAGCTGAACTGAAACTCTGCGTGCTGCCCTGGTTGGGAGACAATTTCCACACCAGAAAAGACACTCAAGTGGGCTGCACAACCACCTGTCACCAGACCAGGGCAAGTTCCAGCTTTCCCACTGACTGCCCTGTTAGCTTGTGGAGTTCACTGTGCTTCCCTCTCAGGCAGGGTCTTCCTAGTGCCACTTGGCTTCTAGCCTGGGCTTCCACAGCCTCCCAGATGGTGGCTCTGACCCCAGAAGCCACACTTCCCAGGGATGCATCTTGGATGCACTGTGGAAAGGAACTGAGGCTGTGGCTACAGAAAAACAGTTAACACCTTCTGTAAGATGCTTTATTTCATTGATCAACAACATGGGGTCTGAAAACCCAGCAGGAGAGGTCTTTTTATCACAGAGTCAGTCCCAGGAGAGCTGATGCATCTCTGCTCCTCTGCCTCTCAGGAGCTCTCATCCTCCAACCCCAGCTGCTCCCACAGCCCCACCCCATTCACAGAAAGAGGGCTGCCACGTACGTACCTCAGCCCCCCTGCCCAGGCTGTCAGCTCCCAGGTCCCTTTGGATAAGGACTGATCTAGGCAGGGAGGAGAGAGAAGGCCAACCCCTCCAGGGCTCACTGAGGAAGACCAAAGCCTTTCAGAAGCATTTCCTGCTGTGATGTAATCCACAGGCCGGGATCTGCACGGCCCTGAGATGCCTGCGGCAGGCTGGCCAAGGGGCTGGTGTGAAGAAAGAGGGCAGGGCCCCCAAGCTGTGGCCAACAGGGGCAGGGGGCCCTGCCCTGGAGTAAAGTGCTGTGGCCTAGGCTGCGTGGGTTTCACTGCCCTGCAGTCCCAGCCTCCCTTCCCTCTGACACCAGGCATGGGAAGTCTAGTCCTCACTGGAGTTGTCAAACTCCTCCCAGTCAGACACACTCATCACCTCAGAGGCAAAGTCCGGGTCGGCCTGGCTGCGGTCAGGGGTACCGCGGGGCGGCTCAAGGAGCAGGGAGCGAGGCAAGGTGAGCACACAGGCCGCCAGGCCTGAGATGGAGTTGTCCAGCTGGGGCCCCTCCTCCCAGCAGTCCTTCTCCACATCGTAAATGTGCACGTAGCCCGTGCGGCTGCCACGGTTGTGTGAACGGCCACCTAGCACATAGATCCTGTTGTCCAGCACGGCAATGCCAGGCTCACCATGCCCAGCAGGGAGTGGGCAGACGGAAGACCACTGTCCAGACGTGCAGCTGTAGCAGGCCACCTGCAAAGCCAAGGCCAGAATAAAGCCCAGCACCTGCTGGGACAAGGCTGCCAGCTCCCCTACAAGCCCACTGACCAAGGTGGCCACAGTTACCCACCATTCCGACAGGTCAGACCCCCTGGAAGGATGGCACAGGGCCAGTGTTGAAACATCCTGCCTATGGGCCAGGCTGCTGCTGTCTCACTCAGGGATGGCTGAGTCTGCAGGAGCCTGTCTTTTGGGCCCTCCCCTAGAATGATCCGATTCCCTCTGGCTTTGCTCGAGCCCAGCCCTTCCTTCAGGCCACCTGGCCCTAAGCCAGTCTCTGCCCTCAGGTGTGTGGCTATGCCCCCATCAGCATCTGGTCGTTCCCCATGTCTGAGGGCACTGCTTCTCTCCCCTCCAGGAAACTGCCTGAGAAACAGGGACTCCACTGAAATGTCCTCAGCCTCACCTGCAGCACTCAACACAGGCAGCAGGACAGGGGGAGGAGACAGAAAGTGGAAGTAATTCCTTGCGGAGTAATCAACATCAACATTCTCTTGTCTTCAAAATTGTCCAAAACAGTAAACAAAGACATGGAAAAATGTTCAACCTACTAGTAATTGAAGAAATGCAAAATCAAAACATCAGAGACAAATTTTCCAACTATTAACTAGCAACCACTGCAGAGAAGAAAAATCACAAAACCCAGTGCTGGTGAGGGTGTGGTAAAGCCATACTACTATGTATCTGTCTGACATGCCAGAAAAGGAATTTGGCAATAAGTATTAAGAGCCATGAAAATCTTATCTTCTTGACTGATTAGCCGTTTTTGGTTTTCTAGCTATGGTGGGCAGAATAGTGGCCCCCAAAGATTTCTAGTTCCTAATCTCCAGAATATGCTACCTTAAGTGGCCACAGGGGCTTTGCAGATAGGATCGAGGGTGTGAGAATACAGAAAAAAAAAAAAAAAAAAAAAAAAGAGTTAAGGGTGCAGATCCTGAGATGAGGCAGTTTTCCTGGATTTTCCAGGTGACCCATCCAATTGCATGAGCCCTTAAAAGTGGAAGGGGAGAGGCTGGGCACAGTGGCTCACACCTGTAATCCCGGCACTTTGGGAGGCCAAGGTGGGCGGATCACAAGGTCAAGAGATCGAAACCATCCTGGCCAACATGGTGAAACCCCATCTCTACTAAAAATACCAAAATCAGCTGGGCGTGGTGGCACGTCCCTATAACCCCAGCTACTCAGGAGGCTGAGGCAGGAGAATCACTTGAACCTGGGAGGCGAAGGGTGCAGTAAGCCAAGAGCACCACGGCACTCCAGCCTGGTGACAGAGCAAGAAAAAAAAAAAAAAAAAAAAAAGTAGAAAGGGGGTGGTGGCTCACGCCTGTAATCCCAGCACTTTGGGAGGCTGAGGTGCATGGATCACCTGAGGTCAGGAGTTTGAGACGAGCCTGGCCGACATGGCAAAACTCCATCTACTAAAAACACAAAGATTAGCTAGGTGTGGTGGCGGTCCTCCCAGCTACTCAGGAGGCTGAGGCAGGAGAATCACCTAAACCCAGGAGGCAGAGGTTGCAGTTAGCTGAGATTGCACCACTGACCCCCAGCCTGGGTGACAGACCAAGACTTCATCTCAAAAGAAAGGAAGGGTAAAGCCAGACAAGAAAGCTGAGAAGTGAGGAGGACTCAACCTGCCATTGCTGGCTTTGAAGATGAAGCACCCTGAAGCCAGGAAAAGTGGGGACCTTTAGAAGCCAAGAAGGCCCTCAGCTGACAGCTAGCAAGGAAATGGGACTGCAACTGCCAGTTGAATTCTTCTAACCACCTGGGTGAGCAAGGAGGCAGATCCCCACCAGGGTCTCCACAAAGGAAAGATGCCCTGACCACACCCTGGTTTTAGCCTGGCAAGGCCCTGTCAGAGGACTTGTGAATGCAGAATACATTTATCTTAAGTTGCTAAGTTTGTGGTGATAGGTTACTGCAGCAATAGAAAACGAATGTGCTGGTCCAGAGGATCTCACAAGCAGAGGGCCTGTTAAAACCCAGATTGCCAAGCC
Source organism: Colobus angolensis palliatus (assembly GCF_000951035.1). NCBI lineage: Eukaryota > Metazoa > Chordata > Mammalia > Primates > Cercopithecidae > Colobus > Colobus angolensis. The sequence goes on from NW_012118310.1 coordinate 638,222, forward strand.
CCACCCTCAGGGCTTCTGAATCAGTGGGTCTGAGGTGCTTCATCACACAGCGTTCCCAGGTGACGCAGACTCTGTTAGTCTGAGAATCACACTTTGAGAACTGTGGCATGAACCTAAGGAAATAATCTAAAATACTTGAAAAGTCCAACAAAGCAACTGTTACTTGTCATGTTATTTGGAATAGTTAAAACTCAGACACAAGAGGGGATTATGAAGATTGAGTGTTAAACTGGAAAATGCCCAGGGCAAAAGTCACTGAGAGAAGCAGAATGGGATATGGGATGCTCCTTTTTGTTTGTTTGTTTGTTTGAGACAAGGTCTCGCTCTGTCGCCCAGGCTGGAGTGCGGTGGCACCATCACTGAGGTTCACTGCAGCCTCAATCTCCTGGGCTCAGGTGATTCTCTCTCAGCCTCCCAAGTAGCTGGGACCACAGGTGCAAGCCATCATGCCCGACTAATTTTTTTTGTATTTTTAGTAGAGATGGGGTTTCACCATGTTGCCCAGGCTGGTATCAATGCCTGGACTCAAGCCATCCACCTGCCTTGGCTTCCCGAAGTGCAGGGATTACAGGCGTGAGCCACAGTGCCCAGCTCAGAATGGGATGCTCTTTGACTACAATCAGGCAGAAAACATACACGGTCAATACTGAAAATGGTCATATGGAAAAACAGCGCTGCAGGGGCCTGATTATAAATGCTTTTCCTCACCCTTCTCTTTTTTTTTTTTCTTTTTTTGAGACGGAGTCTTGCTCTGTTGCCCAGGCTGGGGTGCAGTTGTGCGATCTCGGCTCACTGCAACCTCCGCCTCCCGGGTTCCAGTGATTCTCCTGCCTCAGCCTTCCTAAGTAACTAGGATTATAGGCGCCCACCAGCGCACCTTGCTAATTTTTGTATTTTTAAAAGAGATGGGGTTTCACCATCTTGGCCAAGCTGGTCTTGAACGCCTGACCTAGTGATCCACCCGCCTCGGCCTCCCAAAGTGCTGCAATTACAGGCGTGAGCCACCGTGCCTGGCCACCCATCTCTATTTTTTAAAGGTCCTGCAATGTGGTTATATTAACTTTATAATAAAAGTTTTATTCTTTGTTTTGTTTTGTTTTTAATAGAGACAGGGTCTCATTCTGTCACCGAGGCTGGGGAACAGCAGTGTGATCATAGCTCAATGAAGCCTCCAACTGCCGGGCTGAAACGATCCTCCCATCTCAGCCTCCTGAGTAGCTGGGACTACAGGTATGTGCCGCCAGCCTGACTCTAAAAGTTGTTTTTTTTTTTTTTTGAGACAAGACCTGGCTCTGTCACCTAGGCTGGAGTACAGTGGCATGGTCTCAGCTTACTGCAACCTCTGCCTCCTGGGCTCAAGCCATCCATCCCCCCACCTCAGCCTCCCAAGTAGCTGAGATTACAGGCATGCACCACCACACCTGGCTAATTTTTGTATTTTTGTAGAGATGGGGTTTCAACATGTTGCCCAGGCTGGTCTCAATCTCCTGAGCTCAAGCGATCCTCTCACCATGGCTTCTCAAACTGCTTGGATTACAGGCATGTGCCATCACATCCAGCCTAAAAGTTTTTAAGAATAATAAGCAAAAGTAGATGTGTATGTGTATGATACTGTCATGGTGACATTTGTCCAAACCTATAGAATGTACCAAGAGTGAACACTGTGGACTCTGGTTGATGGTGACGCATCAATGCAGTTTCTACAACTGTGACATATCCACCCCTGTGGAGGGAGAGGTCTGCAGTGGGGAGGCTGTACGTGTATGCGGGGAAAAAGGGGTGTATGGAAACTGTACCTTCCACTTAATTTTGCTGTGAACCTAAGACTGCTTTGAAAAATAGTCTATTTTAAAAAGGCACATGTTTCAATTACATTTTCCATCAACAACAACTGAGAGGGTTGGGAATGATGACGGGTGTGGACAGCCCCCGGCCCCACTCACCTGGTGCACATCCCTCCTGTATCCGGCATCGTTGTTGCTGCCCCCGATCACATACAGCTTGTTGAGGAGGGTTGCCATGCCGTGCCAGGCACGCCGCACAGGCCCATCAGCCAGTGTGTGCCAAGTATTGCTGCCTGGGTCGTAGCAGTGTGTCTCTTTCAGGTAATCCTCCCCTCTGCGGCCGCAGGTGATATACATCTTCCCCTCCAGCGTCGCGCCTGCGTGGGCATACACCTGTGTGGAGCCACCAGGAGAAATGGCGTGAGAGGCCAGTGAGGAAGGGTGACTGGGTACTCTGTCAAGGCCAATCACCACCCCACACCTGCCTGACAACACTGTGAGGCTGCACCACTTCCCACTTACTCCTCACATACAGACAAGAATCCTCCCTCGATTCTCACGGGACATACTGTCTTGGTCACTGACCTCTAACCTCTTCCCAATAGGGGATACATCTATAGATTCAGAGATGAACTGTAACCTTTGTCTTTCCTTTGCCCCTAAAGTCAACATCTACATGGGGGAACTCCAAGAAAATAACAGCATTTTTTTCAAGCCAGTCTGGGAGAAGCCACAGAACCCTGGGGACTGCTGACCTGCCCTCAGTGGCCTGCACCCCTCCCCCACTCCCACTGGACATGCAATCCTCCGGGCCTGCTGACCCTGCTTTCAAAATCTGTTTGTAAATAATATCTGACATCAAACTCATGATGTGGGGAGAAAAATACACATGGCTCTGGATTCTGGTCCTGAATCTTTTGTGGGCTTTTTACCTTCCTTCTGATGGGCTATCTCTACAGGCCTGGCCTGCCCCCATCGCGGGAACCTCTTACCTTGGCCCCAAGGTAAGAGAACCCACCCCTCACACCCAGCAGGCCAACAGAAGGCCCCAAGGCTAGGCCCTGGGTGTTTTGAGGGTAGAGGAGCCCTCAGGGTGTGCAGCCTCCAGAGCTATGTCACTGGGCAAGTCACTAACACTGAGGCCATGCGGGTGACAAAACAAGAGTCTAGAGAGGTGGACAAAGCAGTGGGGAGGAAGAAAACACACCAAGGGTTTGGTTTGGGTCTTTTCCTATCACCAGTAAGGGTCTGGGGGGGGTTTCCTTTTTTTTTTTTTGAGACGGAGTCTCGCTCTGTCACCAGGCTGGAGTGCTGTGGCATGATCTCGGCTCACTGCAACCTCTGACTCCCTGGTTCAAATGATTCTCCTGCCTCAGCCTCCCAAGTAGCTGGGATTACAGGCATGCGCCACCAAGCCCAGTGAATTTTTGTATTTTTAGTAGAGACGGGGTTTCACCATGTTGGCCAGGATGGTCTCGATTTCCTGACCTCATGATCTGCCTGCCTCAGCCTCCCAAAGTGCTAGGATTATAGGCATGAGCCACCACACCCAGCTGAGGTTTTTCTTTTTAATTAAACTTTTAATTTTGAGATAAGTGTAGAGTAACGTGTAGTTGGAAGTAACAATACAGAGGTCTCATGTGCCTTCCTTCCCCAATGGTAAGAGCCTGTGTCACTATATCACAGTGTCACCAGGATGCTGACGTGGACACAGCCACCAGGATCCCAAGGGGCTGCCCTTTAGGGTGACACCCATTCACCTCCCTTACCCTAATCCCTTCCTTAAGCCCTGAAAACCACCAATCTCTTCTCTATTTTTACCATTTTGTAACTTCAAGAGTGTTGTCTGAATTAAATTGGTATACAACCTTCTGACGTTGGCTTTCTACCCCAACCCAGGTTCTACCAAGTTATTGCACGTACAGGTTGAGTAAATCCAAAATCTGAGACTTTTTGAGCACATACATGACACTCAAACGAAATGCATTTCAGACTTTTGGATAAGAAATGCTAAAGCAGTAACTATAATGCAAAGATTCCAAAATCTGAAAAAATCTGACATCCAAAACACTTCTGGTCCCCAGCATTTCAGATAAGGGGTATTCAACATGTACCAACAGTTAGTTCCTTTTTTATTGCTGAGTAGTATTCCATGTGTATCTACCACAGCTTGTTTAACCATTCTCTGTTGAAAACATCTGATTCATTTCCAGTTTCTGGCTATTACCAATAAAGCTACTATTAATATTCACGTACAGATAAGTTTTTTTAAATTTTTTATTTTTTGAGACAGGGTCTTGGTCTATTGCCCATGCTGCAGTATAGTGGCACAATCTTGGCTCATTGCAACTTCTGCCTCCTGGGTTCAAGCAATTCTCATGCCTCAGCCTCCCGAGTAGCTGGGATTACAGGCACGCATCACCATGCCTGGCTAACGTATACAGAGTAGTTTTCATTTCTCTGGGATAAACACCCAGGATGGTAACTGCTGGGTCACATGATAGTTGGAAGAACTGCCAGATCTGTTTTCCAGAGTGGCTGTACCATTTCACATTCCTATCAGCAATGCATGAGCATAGTTTCCCTGCACAGTCACCAGTATTTTGTAGTCACTACTTTTTATTTTAGTCATCCTGAGGTAGTTCTCTCACTGTGGCTTTAATCTGCATTTCCCTAATAGCTAATAATGTTACAAATCTCCTTATATGCTTATTTGCCATCTGTATATCCTCTTCAGTGAAATGTTTCAACTCTTTTGCCTTCTTTTTTTTTTTTGAGACAGAGTCTCGCTCTGTCGCCCAGGCTGGAGTGCAGTGGCATGATCTCGGCTCACTGCAAGCTCTGTCTCCTGGGTTCATGCCATTCTCCTGCCTCAGCCTCCCAAGTGGCTGGGACTACAAGGCGTCTACCACCACACCCAGCTAATGTTTTGTATTTTTAGTAGAGACGGGGTTTCACTGTGTTAGCCAGGATGGTCTCAATCTCCTGACCTCGTGATCCACCCGCCTCGGCCTCTCAAAGCGCTGGGATTACAGGTGTGAGTCACCGTGCCCAGCTTCTTTTGCCCTCTTTCTAATGGGGTTATTTGCAGTATTTTGCCAAGGTTTTGTTTTGTTTTGAGATAGAGTCTCACTCTGTCGCTCAGGTTGGAGTGCACTATCTTGGCTCACTGCAACCTCCACCTCCCAGGTTCAAGCGATTCTCCTGCCTCAGCCTCCCAAGTAGCTGGGATTACAGGCGTGTGCCACTGCGCCCGACTAATTTTTGTATTTTTAGTAGACATGGGGATTCACCATGTTGGCCAGGCTGGTCTCGAACTCCTGACCTCGTGATCTACCCACTTTGGCCTTTCAAAGTGTTGGGATCACAGGTGTGAGTCACCGCATCTGGCCTTTCATTGAGTTTTAAGAGTTGTTTATATATGTATTTATTTAATACTAGTCCTTTGTCAGATAGGTGGTTTGCAAATATTTTTTAATTTTGATGAAGTCCAGCTTATCAATTTTTCTTTTTATGGCTCATACTTTTGGGGTCAAGTCTAAGAATTCCTTGCCTAGCCCTAGCTAGATCCTCAAGATTTTCTTCTGGTCATCACATCATGCGGCCACCACAGGGACCAGACCCGGACGGCTCCAGAGCCTCTGGGCCCAGGGGGTGAGGGGGTGGGGGGGTGGGCGACGGTGGCGACGCTTCGGCTCCTCCTGAGCCGCCTGCTGGCCCCGTGTCCCACTCCATCCTCACAGGCTGGGGATGGGCCCTGGTGCAGCTGTGTGGTTTCAGGAGCAGAGTTGCAGAATCCAAGGACCCATTTTGTTCTTTCTCCGCACTGCTTTATGGGAGACATTATGGCCCCCAAAGACATAATGACAAATACTCATGCTAAATCCATCCTCAATTCAATGAACTCCCTCAGGAAAAGCAATACCCTGTGATGTGACATTGAGAGTAGAGCACAAAGACTTCCTTGCCCATTGGATTGTGCTGGTTGCCTGTAGTGATCACTTCTGTGCCATGTTCACTAGTGAGCTTTCACAGAAGGGGAAACCTTATGTTGACATCCAAGGTTTGACTGCCTCTACCATGGAAATTTTATCGGACTTTGTGCACACAGAAACAGTACATGTGACAGTAGAGAATGCACAAGAACTGCTTCCTGCAACCTGTCTGCTTCAGTTGAAAGGTGTGAAACAAGCCTGTTGTGAGTTCTTAGTCAGTTGGACCCTTCTAATTGCCTGGGTTATTAGGGATTTTGCTAGAACCCCAACTGTGTTGACCTGATGCAAGCAGCCAGAAGCATTTTCCTGAAGTGGTATAGCATGAAGAGTTCACTCTTCTGAGTCAAGGAGGGGTGGAAAAGCTAATCAAGTGCAATGAAATTCAGGTGGATTCTGAAGAGCCAGTCTTTGAGGCTGTCATCAACTGCATGAAGCATGTCAAGAAACAGCAGGAAAAACCCTTGCCTAACCTGCTACAGTATGTGCAGATGCCCCTGCTAACCCCCAGGTATATCATAGTTGTAACAGATGCTGAGCCTTTCATCCGCTGTAGTTTACAATGCAGGGATCTGGTGGATGAAGCAAAGAAGTTTCATCTGAGGCCTGAACTTCAGTGTCAGATACAGGGACCCAGGACAAGGTCTCACCTAGGAGCCAATGAAGTGCTTTTGGTGGCTGGGGGCTTTGGAAGCCAGCAGTCTCCCATTGACGTGGTAGAGAAATATGACCCTAAAACTCAGAAATGGAGCTTTTTGCCAAGCATCACTCGTAACAGACATTATGTGGCCTCAGTGTCTCTACATGACCGAATCTACATTATTGGTGGCTATGATGGCTGTTCCTGCCTTAGTTCAGTGGAATGTCTAGACTACACAGCAGATGAGGATGGGGTCTGGTATTCTGTGACCCCAATGAATGTCTGACAAGGTCTTGCTGGAGCCACCACCCGGGGAGATATGATCTATGTCTCTGGAGGCTTTGATGGAAGCAGGTGTCACACCAGTATGGAGTGGTATGATCCAAACGTTGACCAGTGGAGCATGCTGGGAGATATGCAGACATCCCAGGAAGGTGCTGGACCTATAGTGGCCAGCGGAGTGATCCACTGTCTAGGAGGATATGACGGCTTGAATATCTTAAATTCAGTTGAGAAATATACCCTCATACAGGACATCGGACTCATGTTACATCAATGGCCATCAAGTGTTCTGGTGCAGGAGTAGCCCTGCTGAATGACTATATTTATGTGGTGGGGAGATTTGATGGTACAGCCCACCTTTCTTCCATTGAAGCATACAACATTCTCACTGATTCCTGGACAACTGTCACCAATATGACCACTCTACAATGCAATGTAGGGGCCACAGTGCTTTGGGGGAGACTCTATGCAACTGCAGGATATGATGGTAATTCCCTGCTAAGTAGCATTGAATGTTATGACCCTATCATCGACAGCTGGGAAGTCATGACATCCATGGGAACCCAGCGCTCTGATGCTGGTGTGTGTTCTCCACAAGAAGTGACCATTGTTGGAGCACCATCCAGAGCTAGTGACCAGTCCAGCGGACAGTTAGTGGGAGAATCAAGAATCCTTTCCAGAATGTCTGTTTCTCACTGTGTGCACAGGGTGATTACAGGCACCAGTGCAGTGATGATTGTACTTATTTGACACATACTCCCCCTCGTCCTGGTTGTTGTTCCTGAGAAGGGTGGGTAACATACTCCAGGGAAAAGAATGTACATTGAATGGATGTGAGAGACCACATGGCCTCTCCCACTGCTTTGGGGAGCACTTTCCTGTCATTTCTAACTTACCACGTGCTTGGTGTACTATATGTATGTTGTGCCTCATACGTTGCAAAGAACTAAGGTGAGTATTGCCTACTAGATGTGGGCAATATCCAGCCTAGATGATTGGAAACATACCAATTTAAGTAAACTTGGTAAAATTCAAGTCCTTTTTTTCCAAGAACAAACATATTTTCTAATCTACAGGTAGCTAGGGGCAACACAGTTCCATTCTAGAGAGAAACAAAAGGGAAAACCCCACAAAACTTTGGGGACGAGAGAGAGACTCATCTGACACTTCTTTTGGAGGTCAGGATTTATATATCACAACTGAAGTTAGAATAAGTGAAGTAAACTGAACTGGATGGAATGTCAGTGAACTTAGAACAGCACTGAAGTATTACATAGCTTGGAAGATGGAGAAGGGCATATTATTTGAAAGATCTTTCTATTTCCCCAAGGTCTTTCGTACCTTGGGGAAATAAAAGAGTCAACAAATATTGGGATGAGAGATGACATCAATGTGGGAGTTCAGTATAACGGGATAAACTAGAAGTACCTGTGATTTTACAGTTGTCTTTTTACCTGCCAGGGCTCATCTAGCCATGGCAATGTTTGCCTTGAATGGGGGTGAAAGACTTTCTTTGTTGAATCAAATACTACTACACTATTACACTTCCACACTATTTATTTGGGGATGGGCTGGGAGTGACAGTAGCCAACTAGTTCAGCTACCTGATTACTGCCCCATTCTTTCAGAAGCACACTTCTGCCAAGGAGTGGTTTATACTGCTGTGTTTGGTACATTTAGTCTTTTTTCTGCTATAAGTTTTCCTTACCTGTCCTTTAGTGTATATTTTATTCATCACAGGACAGAATAATCAAGGACAACAAAAATCCTTTTGTTAGTTTCAGTACCTTAACTATCAACATTTCTGGGCTATCATTCAATATTCCTCTGTGTCATGGAGTGAAATTCTTGTTTTATGGGTATTGGGAGTGTGGGAATGTGATAACCTAAACAACATTTGCTCTGAAATTCCATTTTTCCCTCTTTCCCTGAATTGTATTAACCTACAGAGTTAATTTCTTTTGTATTTTTTAAAGAAAATATTAAAAATCAACAGTCTCAAAAAAAAAAAAGATTTTCTTTTTTTTCTAGAAGTTTTATGGTTTTACTTTTAACTCCATAAACCATTTTGAATTAATTTTGGTGTATGGTATGGGACTTGGGTTGATGTCCATTTTTTTGCCGATGGATGTCTAATCGCTCCAGCACTATTTGCTGAAAGATATCTTTCCTCCAATCTATTGCTTCTGCACCTTTGTCCAAAATCATGTGTAACACAACTGGGCATATTTACCCGGGTCTGTGGGTTTTCCATTCTGTTTCACTGATCTATGTGTCTAACACTCTATCCACACCACAGCTTTGATTACTGTAGCTATGTAGTAATCTTGAAATTGGGCAGATTCCTCCCATTTTATTGTTCTTTTTCAAAATTATTTGAGCTATTCTAGTTCCTTTGCCTTTATATATAAATTTCAGAATAATCTCATTTACATCTACTGTCACAAGTAAAATCAAATCAAAATAAAAAAATTACTTATTTTTAAATTTATTTTATTATTACTTTTTGAGACAGAGTCTCACTCTGTCATCCAGGCTGGAGTGCAGTGGCATAATCTTGGCTCATTGCAACCTCTGCCTCCTGGCTTCAAGCGATTCTCATGCCTCAGCCTTCCGAGTAGCTGGGATTACAGGTGGGTGGCACCACACCCAGCTAATATTTGTATTTTTAGTAGAGACGGGGTTTCACCATGTTGGCGAGGCTGGTCTTGAACTCTTGACCTCAAGTGATATACCATCCTTGGCCTTCCAAAGTGCCGGGATTACAGACGTGAGCCACTGTGCCCGGCAATAAAAAAAAATTTTAGGCTGGGTATAATGGCTCACTTCTCTAATCCCTGCACTTTGGCCAAGGCACGCAGATCACTTGAGACCAGGGTTCAAGAACAGCCTGGGCTATAAATATGGTGAAACCCTCATTGATACTAAAAATATAAATATTAGCTGGGCATGGTGGTGCTCACCTGTAATCCCAGCTACTCAGGAGGCTGAGGCAGGAGAATCACTTGAACTGGGGAAGCAGAGGTTGTAGTGAGCCAGGGTCATGCCACTTCACTCCAGCCTGGGTGACAGAGTGAGACTCTGTCTCAAAAAATAAACAAATACAAATATTTTAAAAAGCTTATTGTGCATGTAAGTGCTCACCTGTAATCCCAGCTACTCAGGAGGCTGAGGCAGGAGAATCACTTGAACTGGGGAAGCAGAGGTTGTAGTGAGCCAGGATCATGCCACTTCACTCCAGCCTGGGTGACAGAGTGAGACTCTGTCTCAAAAAATAAACAAATACAAATATTTTAAAAAGCTTATTGTGCATGTAAAAGATTTCATGAACCAAGAAACCCCAAACTGGAAGTGGTATGAAGCCCCAGTTAACAGCAGTTACAGCACAGTTTATAAAGCATGAATGAGGAAGTATATTGTTCCCTACTGTGCATAAGCTTTCTTTGTAATGCTATCACACTGTGGGAGGACAGCTTAAGTTTCAGTTACATGGCTAGAGGCAGTTGGCCTAGGGGTATATCCAAACCTCAGCTTCCATTTTCATTTTCCCTTAATAGCACAAAAAACATTCCTGAAGTTTTGATAGGAATACTAGTATTCCTGTATTAATACTATACCAATATAAGGAATACTGTATTAATATATGTATTATTAATTGGGTTGGGAAAGAACTGACATTCTTACTATTTGACTCTTCTAATCCATGGACTTGGTATGTCTCTCCATCCATTCACATCTTCTTTTATTTCTTTCATCAGTTTTTTGTAATATTCAGTGTGCCAATCCTGTGAGGTTTTTTGTTTGTTTTGAGACAGAGTCTTGCTCTGTTGCCCAGGCTGGAATGCAGTGGTGTGATCTCGGCTCACTGCAACCTCTGCTTCCCGGGTTCACGCCATTCTCCTCCTTCAACCTCCAGAGTAGCTGGGACTACAGGTGCCTGCCACCACGCCCAGCTAATTTTTGTATTTTTAATAGAGATGGGGTTTCACCATGTTGGCCAGGCTGGTCTTTAACTCCTGACCCCAGGTGATCCGCCCGCCTGGGCCTCCCAAAGTGCTGAGTTTACAGGCGTGAGCCACCGCGCCCTGCCAACATGACCTATCCTTTTTCATTCCCCAACATCTGATCCATCAGCAAGCCTGATCAGTTTACCGCCACACTACACTCTGAACCCTCCCATCTCCCTCCAGCTCCACAGCTGTGTGTCAGCACAGGTTACTGCTGCCTTCAACCCAGACCACGCGATGACCCAGGGCCAGCCTCGCTTGCTCTGCTCTTGATCCTCGCACTTTCTTTTCCTACAAGCATGCCCCATGTTTCCTCCCCTGCTCAGGAAAAGCTGTGAGCCCCTCTCCTGCCCTGGAATGTCCTTCTGTTAGACTAGGCAGATGGTTAGATATGAGCAGGGAAGTGGATTCCAGGTCGGCCTCAGCCCCTAGCATGCCCGGAAGGGACTATGACCTCTGAGACATGTTAACCACACCTGGGGTTTCTTTTTTTTTTTTGAGGCAGAGTCTTGCTCTGTCACTCAGGCTGGAGGGCGGTGGCCGGATCTCAGCTCACTGCAAGCTCCGTCTCCTGGGTTTACGCCATTCTCCTGCCTCAGCCTCCGGAGTAGCTGGGACTACAGGCGCCCGCCACCTCGCCCGGCTAGTTTTTTGTATTTTTAGTAGAGACAGGGTTTCACCATGTTAGCCAGGATGGTCTCGATCTCCTGACCTCGTGATCCGCCCGTCTCGGCCTCCCAAAGTGCTGGGATTACAGGCTTGAGCCACCGCGCCCGGCCCACACCTGGGGTTTCAAAAGCCCCAACCCCTTTCAGTTGAGCTTATCCAGCTCAAATAGGAACTAACCCCACAAGAGACTTTCCACCCCAAGGAGCCTGTGTTGTATATTTTGCCCCAGTTTTGCTTGCTTCTAAAGTAACTTTTGCTCATTGTAATGGTAAAAAACACACCTCCTCGGTGAAGATTTAAGATGCTAATGAGACATGCGATAAATGCACTAGCAAGTAGAGCCACAGTGCATGCACTGCTAAACCACCCAAACAAAACACGCTTATGAGTAACACCTCTTCCCGCCCATTTATGAATAATCATTAAGCCTCCCGTAAGGGAGGTTTCCCAGTGCCAGTTGGGGCGATCTTATTCTGGAGCAGCGTGCTCTGCCTCAGCCTTCAGAATGTACTCTCGCTTTTGCAATAAACTGCCTTACGCTTATCCTTGTTAATGCATGTCTCTTGCTTAAAGTCTTTTAACCAAAAAGACAAGAACTGAGGACACATTCCCAGTAACATTTCCTCCCTCTGTAAATGGTAGGTCTAATTGACGTCTCCTCAGGTGGACATTCCCCAAAAAGTCCCTCTAGATTCATCCTACCAGAGCCCCCTCCCTGGAAATGCTTCAGTTCAGCCCCCTCTTCATTTCACTTACCATAATTGTAACCACTTTATTGATTTGTTTGCTGGTTAAGAGTGGTTTCTCCTACAAGGCTGTAAACACCATGGAGTGGGGAGTCTTTCTCATTTCTCGTCACCACTGGATTCCCAGTGGTACTTGGTGCTTAGTAGTTGCGGAATGAATGCATGCATGAAGGAACACCAGCAGCCAGGACGCAGCTAGTTGAAAGCCAAGGCTGCCCCTCTGTGGCCAAGCTGGAGAACTGCTGCTTTCCCAGCTGCCGCAGACAAAGAAATTGCGAAGCCCCTCCCACAACACCCACCTAGGCGGCTTCCCCCATCACCCTTCCTGGAACAGAACCCAAGAGCCCTCCTTATCCGCTTGGTCTCAAGGACTTCCTGATCTTCTCCATGCAAAATCTGCTCCTTTCCCCAGGATGGGGGTAGGGAGTGTCCTTCCAAAGAGGCTTCCTTCTCCCCAAAGAAGCTGAGAGCAAGGAGCAAGTCACAGCTTGCAGCTCACAGCTGCCCAAGAGACAGAAATCTGTGTGGGCTGTGTGAATGACCTGGACAAAGAGCTGGATCCACTGAGGAGACACTAGCCCTCACCCCCTGAAGTCAAAGTCTAAGTCCCTGGGGGGATTGGGGGTCATGAGAGATACTGGAAAGAGGCTTACAAAGGCCAGAGCTCTTGCTAAACTCCCTGAGGCAGTGCAGGTAGAACCTGCCCTCCATACCATCATCTGCCTCTTGGGAATCCCCAGAGGTGTACCTGGCCCATAGCAGGTGCTCCACAAATGCTATGCCAGTACTAGCAGGGTGCATACCCTGTTCTCGGAAGCTGAGACCCAGGAAGTAGGGGGCCAGCAAGGACTGTTCCTTCCCTGGGATCGCATGTCTGGTTGTTACACCAGGCCCGAGTACCCCAAAGCCATAATATAAAAGAGAGGCACCTCCCTAAAACATCACTTTTCCACAATGAACATAATTTTAAACATCTTCAAATTGGAATAAAGGTATTATATGGGATGCACATGATTTTGTTTTCAAGTTGTCCCAATATTCAAACATAGGATTTAATATAAAAAACAAAATCTTAGAGTGTTTCTTGGCTCTGGAAGGCCCCACCCTTCAGGGGACCTAGAGGGAAGAGGTCTGAGGATAGGCCAGTGAGCTGGGCTACTGAGGGCCCTCACCTCTCTCAGGGCCCCTTCCTGTTTAACATCTCTGGAAGTGTCCCAGCTCATCTCAGCTGCACAAAGAGCAAATGTTCTATCCACATTTGAACTACAAGGTTAAAGCAGCTTGCCAGGGCCAAGGTGGTGTGACAAGGTCTCAGCATGTGAGACTCACAAGTGGGGTGCAATTCTGAGCAATGGGGTCTGGATCCTTGATGAGCCTCCCCAGGTGGGCTGGCTGAACCTCATGGGGCCTCATCAATGCATTCAATGCAGGGTCTCTGGAGAAGCATGGATTCTGCTCACTGAGCCTGTTTCCCTGACCTGGGACAGGTCTTGACACCTGGGCCTCTCACTCTTTGCACATCCTGGGGAAGGAAATTAGGCAGGAGAAGGCCCCTCTTCTTCCTTACCTCCCTCTTGAGTGGAGCCACGTATGCCCAGCAGTTGGTGGCAGGGTCATAGCGCTCCACAGCATTCAGGTCGTTGTGGTAGTCACGGCCCGCCACAGCGTAGATGTACCTGCCTACAACACACACGGACAGGTCGGCGTGCTCCTGCTGCAGGGACTGGATCTGGAACCAGCGGTTGTGCCGTGGGTCATACCTGTGCCAAGATATGAGGAAAGCACAGCACTGACTAGGCATGGAGGCTGCCCCGCAGGCTTGCACCTCTTGTTCTGGTCCCATTTCTGCTTTGCCTCGGCCCAGTGTGAACCCTCCCCAATTGCCCCACATACCAGTGCACACCGATCTACAGCCAGGCCCGCAGGCTGTTACACACCTGAGCACAGGTGCTTCCCCAAACACAGAATGGAAGGAGTGGCCAGGAGCCTTCTGTGTTTCCACCTAACTGTCCACCTGGGCTGTCCAATGGCTTTTTTTTTTTTTTTTGTGAGACTGGGTCTCTCTGTCCCCTAGGCTGAAGTGGAAGTGGAAGTGCAGTGGCACAATCATGGCTCACTGTAGCCTCGACCTCCTGGGCTTAAGTGATCCTACCACCTCAGTCTCCCGAATAGCTGGACCTAGAGGTGTGCACCACTACGCCAACATTTTTTTTTTTTTTTTGATAGAGACAAGATCTTGACATCTGTGACATATATTGTCCAGGCTGGTCTCAAACTCCTGAACTTAGGCAATCCTCCTGCCTCAGCCTCAATGGCTGTACAGAAACTTCCATCTCACTTACCTCATCTCATCGTCCACATAGCCTTGCTCCCACTCAGGAGGGCCTCTAAATACAGCCTTTCCACTGGATGGGTGTATCAGCCCCTCACTGGCCTCCTGGCCTTGAACTTCCCCCAGCACTCCATCAGGAGTGGTCTGCTCAGGCACACCCTGCACACAGCACCCATCATACCTCAAGCTTTGTCAACAGCAGCACACAAGGCTCTAGTCATCGTACTTTCACCTCCTCCCACCATGCTGCCAGCCCCGAGTTTCCTGACCTCCCCTCCACTCAAGGTCTCCCTCTCTGGGAAACTGGAAAGGGTTAGCTCCCACCCTGGACTGCAAGGGCTAAGCGTGTATGAGATTCCAGGGATCCCCCATGGGAGAAAAGGCACTGGACTCGCTGTAGCAGGCCCATGAGGGTAGAGGAGTCTGGCTAGGACCCAAGGAGGGCTCCTGGGCTGAGCACCAACAGGGAGCATGGCCTGCAGTGTGGAGCAGCGATGATCATAGAGCCATGAGGGGCCAGGACCCAGTGAGCTCAAAGCCAGTGTCTGAAGCCTCCTTGCCCAACAGCCCACAGATAGTTATAGCCTCTTTCAGACAAGTGTTTTTATTTCTCCAGAGGAAGACCTATTCCAAAGAGAACAAGTCTAACTTCAACTGGCTCACAAGACAGTAACCAAAATTTTCTTTGGCCTGTGCCCTATGCTGGTCAGTGAAAAGATCAGTTTCATCCTTTGCTCCAAAGCACAAGTTAGCTGTGCTCTGCTGCTGCTTCCTCCAGCCCCTGCAGCGTGGCCAACCCCTCCCTGCCTACCAGGAATGCAGCAAACAAGAGCCTCAGGAGGCAGGGCCAACAGAAGAGGGAACACACACCTGGGTGCCCCTGACCTGGTGTGAATCCTGGGCTCTGCCCTGTCTAGCTGGGTCTGCCTGGGCATCAGTTTTAATCTCTTGGAGTTCACTCAGTTCTGCACCTGTCCAATGAGGTGGTATCACCTGCCTAGAAAAGCTATCAAGAGGAATCACAAAAGACGAGCATGAAAAGGGTCCTTGTTAACTTGGGGGTTCTAATGGATCAGGGTTCATTTCTATATCCCTAGAACTCAGTATAGCCTTTGGCTCAGGACAGATTACGTTCTATCTGCTGAATGAATTAAACAAAGGAATAAGATTACCAGCAATGAATCATTCATTCACTCTATCAACATTCCCAGGCCTCCCACTGCGGATGGGGCACAGGGCTCAGCACTACATCCAGAGGGAGCCTCAAGAGGTCAGGACCCTGCCTTCCCCTGCAGAATGGAAACAGGCTAACCAGAGCAGTGCTCGATATAATGACAGACATTGTGAAGGAAAGGAAGGGAGGTAAGGAGATGAGTGACCTGCTAGTCAGCAGGGCCTGGGGAGGGCAGAGCTTCCTTCCAGTGATCAGGAAAGGCCTCCTGAGAAGGCAAGGTCTGAGACCTGCATGACCTGGGGCACAAGCCAGAATAAGGTCTGGCTAGGGACCAGCCGTCCAGGCTTGGGGCACAGCACTCACAGAGGCCCCGTCAACTGGCTGGGATGGTGCTGTTCACTGCCTTTCCTGTGCGCCATGCTCCTTCATGTACAAAGCTTTCCTCTCTTATGTTAATTCTGGCTCAATCAACATCTGCACCCTAAGTGTCTGCAACCAGAGTGAGATAGGACCCTCCATGTGCTTCTGTTTGCTCCTTCTCGTCTATTGTCCTAATAGCTTTTTAAGCTGAGTTCATGTGGATTTGTGGCTTCAAACTTAAAGACACACACAGGGCCGGGCACGGTGGCTCACGCCTGTAATCCCAGCACTTTGGGAGGCCGAGGCGGGTGGACCATGAGGTCAGGAGTTCAAGACCAGACTGGCCAATGTGGTGAAACCCCATCTCCACTAAAAATATAAAAAATTAGCCAGGCATGGTGGCGTGTGCCTGTAGTTCCAGCTACTCTGGAGGCTGAGGCAGGAGAATCACCTGAACTCGGGAGGCGGAAGTTGCAGCGAGCTGATATCATGCCACTGCACTCCAGCCTGGGCGACAGAACAAGCCTCCACCCCACAAAAAAAAAAAAAAAAAAAAGGACACCAACAGTGATACCATATGTCAATAATTTAGACATAGCCAAAGTTCCACTGATTTCTTATTTCCCTGTTGCGTCCTGTATCCCTCCTTCCTCTTTATTGAATTAATTTTCTACTTTATTAGAATAAGTCCTCAAGCAATATTTTTCTAATAAAAATAAGCTTTATTTTTGCAAATAAAGATATAAACAATTTTAGTTATTGCTATGGACTAGATGTTTGGATTCCCCCAAAACCCCTATGTTGAAGGCCTAACCCCCAATGTGATGCTACTGGGAGGCATGGCCTTCGAGAGGTGATCAGGTCATGAGGGTGGAGCCCCATCATGGGCTTAGTGCCCGAGACTACAGCTCTTTCTCTCCACCATGTGAGAACACAGATGGAAAGGGCCCTTACCGGGACTGAACTGGCCAAAACAATGATCTTGGACTTCCTAGTATCCAGACAGTGAGAAATAGAGGTATGTTGTCTAAGTCACTCCATCTGTAGTATTTGTTATAGCAGCTGAAACTGACTAGGAGAGTCACTTTAACTCAGATTTGTATCATCCTATTTTAAACTCAGACATGAACCCTAGAGCTGGTACAAAAATATTCTGGAATTCCTGTTAAATTCAGTAGACTGTGGCCAGATGTGGTGGCTCACATCTATAATCCCAGCACTTTGGGAGGCTGAGGCAGGTGGATCACGAGGTCAGGAGATCAAGACCATCCTGGCTAACACGGTGAGACCCCGTCTCTACTAAAAATTCAAAAAATTAGCCGGGCCGGTGGCAGGCACCTATAGTCCCAGCTACTCGGGAGGCTGAGGCAGGAGAATGGCGTGAACCCGGGAGGCGGAGCTTGCAGTGAGTCGAGATCACACCACTGCACTCCAGCCTAGGAGACAGTGAGAGTCCGTCAAAAAAAAAAAAAAAATTAGTAGATTGTTTTTCCTCTGTATTTCTATGACTTAAGCATTTGCATGACTATTAATGTTTTAATGTCTATTAAATTTTTTTAAATAAATTAAATGTACTGACTGGGCACAGTGGCTCATGCCTGTAATCTCAACACTTTGGGAGGCTTAGGCAGGCAGATCACCTGAAGTCAGGAGTTCAAGACCAGTGAAACTCCATCTCTAATAAAAATACAAAACAATGGCGGGGCATGGTGGCTCACACCTGTAATCCCAACACTTTGGGAGGCTGAGGCAGGTGGAACACCTGAGGTCAGGAGTTCGAGACCAGCCTGGCCAACATAGTGAAACTCCATCTCTACTAAAAATACAAAATTAGCAGGGCGTAGTGGCATACACCTGTAATCCCAACTACTCAGGAGGCTGAGGCAGGAGAATTGCTTGAACCTGGGAGGTGGAGGTTGCAGTGAGCCAAGATCACACCATTGCACTCCAGCCTGGGCAGAAAAGACCAAGACTCCATCTCAAAAAAAACCCCCCAAAACAAAAAAGTTAGCTGGGCGTGGTGGTGGGTGCCTGTAATCCCAGCTATTTGGGAGGCTGAGGCAGGAGAATGGCTTGAACCCAGGAGGCAGAGGTTGCAGTGAGCCGAGATTGTGCCATTGTACTGCAGCCTGGGTGACAGAGCTAGACTCCTCTCAAAAAAAAAAAAAAAAATTAAACATACTTTAAAATATTAGCAGCCATGAAAATGCCCAGGGAAAATCATATTATTTAAAACAAATTTTTTTAGAGACAGGGTCTCTCTCTGTTGCCCAGGCTACAGTACAGGGGCATGATCATAGTTCACCGAAGTCTAAAACTCCTGGGCTCAAGTGATCCTCCTGCTTCAGTCTTCCAAGTAGCCAGGACTGCAAGCACACGCCATCAGGCCCAGCTAATTTTTTTTTTTTTTTTGGTAGAGACGGGGTCTCGCTTTGTTGCCCAGGCTGATCTTGAAATTCCTAGGCTCAAGAGATCCTGCTGCCTCAACCTTCCAAAGTGCTGGGATTATTGACATGATCTGCACATAGCCTAAATTATTATTTTAAGTAAGGTCAGGGCACAGAGCAGCATGTAACCAGCTACTACTAGGTATACCATGCAGTTGGTGTTCAGTAATCCACAGGGCTATGGCTATGGGAAAGGTACAAAGAATAATGTAGATAATATAGATGCAAAGAAAGAAGGAATGAAAGAAAAAAAGTGGTATCTTGGAGACAAACACCATTTGCTCCAAGAGAGGTAAGGTTTTTAAATATGCGGTTTCTGTATCAATGCTTTAAGATATAACCTGGTAAGTAACTCATCAAAATGCAAAGCCTAATTTACTGCAAAATCTTGTTTCCTTATATTCTAAAAGCCTATAGCTTTTAGAATTCACCAGTTCTAAGGCTGATGAAATGAGAAAGCAGAGAAAGATCCAAACTCTTAGAATATTCAAATTAAGGATTCATGTGGAAGTTTTGAGTCCACTGGAAGGTTAATGAAGCCTTCATTCTGGAGAAATGATACACCCCTGGGTTAACCAGTAGGGCTGTGGTCCTTCCCACCACCTCCACTCTGTGGGTTCCTACTCTCTTAAGGCAGGTCTTGCCAACCCCACTTGCCATTGTGATCCTACTCTCAGACAGGGGTTTGGGACTGGTTATTGGTTACAGGGGCTAATATTGGTCTCACAAACACCCCTTCACAAGGGGAAATTCATACTCCCACTGTAAGTGAAAGTGAGATCAGTGGCCCATAGCAGGTGGACAGAGGACAGGGGCAGGCAGAATCCCTAGCTGTCACCCCCCAGGGACAGTTCTGTGGAAACATCCAGCATCCCTGCTGGGCACACAGCTGTCTCTACCTTCTGCTAAGGGTCAGAGGCCAAAACACTCTGGAGAGATTGGCTTTGCAGGTCTGTAGGTTACTCTCAGCAGGGTGGTCTGGCCTTGGCCCCCCAACTGGGAAACCAAGTCCCCTAAAAAAGAAGGTTTAAGGTTTGGCCAGAGGGAAATCTGAACCTGGTGTGGCCACACCCACTGGGGGGACAACTTTTGTTTAGGGAGGAAATGAAGGTAGCTGTTTCCTTTTTTCTGAAACCTGCCCTTCCTCATACTTAACCACAATGTGTTATTGCCAACCTCTGAGTCTCATCAGCTTAACAAAGGAGATCACTTCCTGGGGCCAGGAGTAGAGAGGTGGCCTAGAAATGGTCTTCTCCTCCTTGGCCAGGATCACTATGCTTGATTCCAAGTGGCATGGTGAGGCCAGGCCCTACCCCACCCTGATCCCAGAAAACAGAAACATGAACATGAACTCAGTCAGCATCTAGCTCATGGCTGCTGGAAATAGTTGGCAATCTCTCTCTCTCCAGCACAGCTCCGTCTTTCAGCATGAAGGGTGGGGAGATTTCTCACATGCACCAAGGTAGGGTGGAGGGATCCCTGGAAATCTAATGGTAGTTGAGGCTGGTGGGCTTGACCCACTGTCCCTTGCTCTGCTCAGAAATGCATTTGTGAGATCACAGCCTAAGTGACTGATAGAGCCAGGCGCATCCTACAGACCACAGCAGTCCGCAAAACCCTCTCTCGGGAAAACTGCCTCCTCCCAGGGGAAATTGTGCCAAGTGTGTGGCTGACTGCAGGGTAGAGCGAAAATGCAGCATGAGGCTCAATGATGCTTGTTGGCCTTTACCACTCCCCTGGGCTGAAGACTGCATGCTGCTCAGGCACAGCAGCAGGAAGCCTATTCCACTATTAGTGAGCAGGTAAGAGAGAAGAAAGAGCAAGGCAGACTGGCGAAGGGAAACTTGAAACAACATGCATCAAAGCTGAGAGAGCACGACGGAGGGCGAGGCTGCCCAGCTGGCACTGCTCCTAGGTCCTCTCCATCCCAGTCCGACTGCCTTTCCTGCTGTGGGCTCCCCTCCCCTCCCATCTCCTCCTGTACAATACACTCACAACCTAGCCCACCCCAAAGAGGCCGAGCAGGGGTCCAGGGTAAGTGGGTTTCTGAGGAGTAGAGGACACGCAGGAAAGAAGGCAATCCGGATGTCCCCTTCCCTTATCTCACTGCTGTCCACCTTCTCTGAATTCACCCAGACTTTATTCCACAATGACAAGTGACGCTCATATGAAAGGCTGGGGGAACCTGAGCAACTCTCTCAGCCCATGACTTCCACACCCTCACATCACCTGAAGACAAAGGGACCAGCTAGCACCCTGTCCTACCTCCAGCATCGGGACTCTGCTCGAAATCCTTGGACATTGTTGTCCCCTCCAATCAAGTACACGAAGTTGTTGAGCACCGCGATGCCCTGGTTGGACATGCGGGGGGCCAGGGAGGCAGTGAAGTGCTTCCACTCTCCCAGTAAGGGGTTTAGATACTTGGCCTGGTCGCTCAGGACGGTGGATGGCGTGGAGTGAATACCCCCAAAGCCCACAACGCACTGGAAGTCCGACCGCAGCTCCGTTTGCGGGCTCTGCAGGCTGGGCTGTAGGCTCTCGTTCCGGTGGTACATGAGGGCGCTGGCCACTGTGTCCCTCAATGGGCTGGGATCCAGCTTGTCATGCAGCCGCTGCAGGACCTCAGCTTCCATCAGCGGAAACCGCACTGTCTCAAGGAGCTTTGGGGGCTCATGCAGCGAGATCTGGTCAGCCTGCACCTGCTCCAGGCTGTAATGGTAGAGAAGGGCTCCCTCATATACCTCGGTCTCGCAGGAGACCTCCAGGCGATTGCTGCTGAGGAGGGAGTAGACCTTCTCCAGTGGAAGCTGGCGGTACTTGTCAGTCCGAGAGAAGGCCACAAAGTTTTTGAGGATGTAGGTGTCCAGTTGCTCAGTCAGGCGGCTCAAGTCAAACAGCTCTGCCAGCCGGTAGACATCAAGAATGTTCTCTTCGTCCACCCAGGACATGAGGAAATCACAGCAGAAATGGATAATTTCTGGGATCTGCAGAGAGAATGACACCCATTCAAGCCTGGGCTGGCAAACAGCATCTGGGGGCGGGAGACAGAATGATGGCAGAAATACAGGCCCTTGTGGGCCAGGCAAAGTGGAAGGGAAGTCCTCCTTAATTGTCCCCAACCTTTTCTGACACACTGGAGACTGGGGCTTACTGCAGACTGGGTTTAAGTCCTGGTTTGGAAATGTACCAGGTGACAGGATACACAGCATGTTTTGTTGTTTTGTTTTGTTTTGTTTTTCTTTGAGACGAAGTTTTGTTCTTATTGCCCAGAATGGAGTGCAGTGGCGCAATCTCGGCTCTACCACCTCCGCCTCCCAGGTTCAAATGATTCTCCTGCCTCAGCCTCCCATACAGAATGTTTTTAACCTCTCTAAGCCTCAATCTCCTCATCTATAAAACAGGGATCATTAAAGTGAAGAGGAGTATGATGAAAATAAGAGAGCACATAGGAGTGGACCCTTGATATATGTCAGCTCCCTCTTAGATCAAAAGTACTGGCTCAGCCAGGCATGGTGGCTCACGCCTGTAATCCCAAAACTTTGGGAGGCTGAGGCGGGTGGATCACAAGGTCAGGAGATCGAGACCAGCCCGACCAACATAGTGAAACCCCGTCTCTACTAAAAATACAAAAATTGGCTGGGCGTGGTGGTGCGCGCCTGTAATCCCAGCTACTCAGGAGGCTGAGGCAGAAGAATCGTTTGAACCCAGGAGGCAGAGGCTGCAATGAGCCAAGATCGTGCCATTGCACTCCGACCTGGGTGACAGAGCGAGACTCCATCTTAAAAAAAAAAAAAAGTACTGGCTCTCCAGAAAAGCAGGAAGCAGCACAAACAGTTACTGTGTCATGTATCTGTGGTTTGGAAAGGACCTAAGACCACCCCCATCCTTACCCTAGGATTCTCTAGAAGAGGCAGGCTCTCTCCAAAAGTGCTGGGACCAAATGCAAACCCGGCCTTTTCCCCCTGCCAGAACATCCACCCTGGTTCCCTAGGAGTGCTCAGAGCCTCTCAGACACCTAACCAGCACCAACCCAGAAACCTGACTTAGAATTCTTTTTCTTTTTTCTTTTTAAAATTTGAGACAGGGTCTTGCTCTGTCACCCAGGCTGGAGTGCCATGGCAAGATCGTAGCTCACTGAAGTCTCAAGCTTCTGGGCTCAAGTGATCCTTGACTCAGGGTTCTTGAGGTCCCCAGCTGGGTCAAGACCCACTTGACTCCCGTAAGTGCAGGGGCTCCCAGGTGGCCACATCAACCCTTCCCAACTGTGGGGAAGCACTAGTGGTTTGAAAGGACAGCAAGAGAGAGAATAGCACTGGAGGGACATGGGAATGAGGCCACAACCAGCAGGCTGTTAAAGGCCACCCTGTGAACACACAACCAAATCTTGGAGAATAGAAGACAAAGGGAAGAGCCCTAGGGAAAACTGCCTGGGAGAACAAACCAGGTGTTGATAAATTCTTTAGGCCAGGATTTTAGAGGTTCAGTGGGGCCCCCCAGTGCCTACCTCCTTTCTTTCCGAGTTCAGATTGAAAATGACAGAGTATCTTGACCTCTCTGTGACCCAGTCAGCTGCAGGTTTTCCCAGCAGGCTTGAACCCAAACCGGGCCCTTGAACATTCCCAGGCACTGATAAAGGCATCAAGGTTGTTACCCAAAACACTGAAAGAAAAACTGGTTCTGGCCCTGAGACAAATTCCTTAAACCCTAATTGAAACTCCATACCCTAACCCACTCCATGGGCAAGCTTGGGTAAAGCCTCTCTTTTCCCTTGTCTGTCTTGAGGACATGCTGCACCACTCTATACATAAGCTCCCCTAATAAACGCTCTGGCCAGATCACCTTGGTGTTTGATGCTTCTTTCTTCGGAATCCCAAACCAGCTCCATTTCAGGATGCTGTGGGGTCCCCTCTTGTGGGAACCCCCCTGCTACCAACTCCAGTCATGGGTTCAGTGCAATAAATCAGTTTCTCTAAAAATGGGAATACCTGGCTTATCCAGGATCATCAATAAATTAACCATTATACATGGAATAATTCTGCTGGTATTTATTTATTTATTTTTAAATTTTTATTTATTTATTTATTTTTGTTGAGACGGAGTCTCGCTCTGTCGCCCAGGCTAGAGTGCAGTGGTGCAATCTCGGCTCACTGCAAGCTCTGCCTTCTGGGTTCACACCATTCTCCCGCCTCAGCCTCCCAAGTAGCTGGGACAACAGGTGCCCGCCACCACGCCCGGCTAATTTTTTGTATTTTTAGTAGAGACAGGGTTTCACCATGTTAGCCAGGATGGTCTTGATCTCCTGACCTCATGATCCGCCCACCTCGGCCTCCCAAAGTGCTGGGATTACAGGCGTGAGCCACAGTGCCCGGCCAAGGTATTTAAAGCTTATCAATAAATACTAACAATAACTTTTTTAAAATTCAAAAGACATCTAATATTGCTTGCAAGGTGACATGCTAAGGGCTGGATGGGACCTAGCAAATGTCAGGCAGGTATGTGCCTACACTAGGTATCCCCGTGGTACTTTGCTCGGCCCTGACCATCTTCTGTGCCTACACGAGGTATCCCCATGGTGCTTTGCTCGGCCCTGACCATCTTCTGTGCCTACACGAGGTATCCCATGGTGCTTTGTTCGGCCCTGACCATCTTCACTTGACCTTCTGTTTTTCCCCTTTGCCAGTACTTCTGCTTTGCCACTTCTTCCCAAATGACTAGGTTTTCCTAAAATTCTGGTTTGTCATGGGCCAGGGTCCTGAAGACCAAGTTTTGGGCAGAATGTGAGCACAAACAGCCCTGAATAAGCCTGGGCAGGAGCAGCTCCTTGAGAGGACCCCACTGAAACTCCTTTCAGTCCTATTTTTAGAGCAGTGGGCCTTCTGCTCAGTGAAATCTCACAGAGGAACCAGCCTGGGCTCAGGATGTGCAAAAGCCCCATAAGAGGCTCACAGAAGGGACTGCATGTGCTTGGGGCAACCCAATAGGACAGTGTTACTGGGTATCAGACTCAGGCCTCTGGGGACACCGTGAAGAGTCTGGTCCCAGGCCTAGTGCGGGGCACAACACATGGGGAAAGACCCCAACAGTCACTAGCTATGTGAACACACACAATCCTACAGGCCTATGGACTTGACATGGTCATGCAAAGTAAAACCTACTATAAAACAATATTGCAAAGAAGTCTGATTTTTTTTTTTTTTTTTTTTTGAGATAAGCTG
>NW_012118310.1:662919-667075 GCF_000951035.1 Colobus angolensis palliatus
TTTTTTTTTGAGACGGAATCTCGCTCTCTCACCCAGGCTGGAGTGCAGTGGTGCGATCTCAGCTCACTGCAAGCTCCACCTCCCGGGTTTGCGCCATTCTCCTGCCTCAGCCTCCTGAGTAGTTGGGACTACAGGCGCCCACCTCCATGCCCGGCTAATTTTTTGTGTTTTTAGTAGAGACGTGGTTTCACTGTGTTAGCCAGGATGGTATCGATCTCCTGACCTTGTGATCCGCCCTCCTCGGCCTCTCAAAAGTGCTGGGATTACAGGTGTGAGCCACAGTGCCAGGCCTTTTTTGGGGGGGGCGGGGGGGGAGATGAAGTCTCGCTCTGTTGGCCAGGCTGGAGTGCAGTGGCATGATCTCGGCTCAGTGCAACCTCCGTCTCCTGGATTCAAGTGATTCTCCTGCCTCGGCTTCCCAAGTAGCTGGGATTACAGGTTCATGCAACCACAACCAGTTAATTTTTTGTATTTTTAGTAGAGACAGGGTTTCACTGTGTTAGACAGGACGGTCTTGATCTCCTGACCTCGTGATCTGCCCGCCTCGGCCTCCCAAAGTGCTGGGATTACAGGCGTGAGCCACTGCACCTGGCCCGGTTTTTACAATAAAGCTTGGAGACTGATCCATGCCCATGTACACAGGACTGCTTCACTCTTTGCAAAGACTGTCTCACTTTTTTTTTTTTTAAAGATGCAGTTTCGCTCTTGTCACCCAGGCTGGAGTGCAGTGGCATGACCGCAGCCTTGAACTCTTGACCCTCCCACCTCAGTGTCCTGAGTAGCTGGGACTACAGGCACACTACTGTGCTCAACTAACTTATTTTTATTTTTTATGGAGATGGGGTCTTGCTTTGTTGACCAGGCTGATCTCAAACTCCTGGCCTCAAGCGATCCTCTCACCTTGGCCTCCAAAGGTGCTGGGATTACAGGCATGAACCTCCAAGCCTGGCCCAGAAGCCTGATATATTAAAAAAACAAAGCTAGGCTGCTGCCCCTGAGATAGCCTCTGAGGCACTAGGGGAGATGACCCAGGGCTGTCGGGAGCACTGGCCAAACCGACAGAGAGAGACTGCAGGCCTCCAAGCTGACTGGTGAGAGTGAAAGTGGTGTTAGGAAGATGATCTGGTATCAGTGTGTGTGATCGCTGCAGGGAGAAGAAGGAAATGGCAGAAATATAGAGATGGAGGCCAGGCAAAGGGGAAGGAAATGGAAACACAGAACAGAGATGGTTACAAGCAATACTGAGAAGGATGACCTGTCCTCACTTGGACACAGGGAATTAAGAAGGTGGACAGGCTCAAGGAGTCACTGAGGTTGAGCCCAGGGAACTGGCAGGATGGTCACAGGACACACAGAGCAGGGGGACTGGCAGGGGAGCTCCAGGAGAGTGGCAGGTGTGGAGGAGGAGATAGGACGGCTGAAGTTGAGCCATGCTGGGGGAGATGTTTCAAAGGCAGCTGAATCAGGAATTAACTGCTGCCAGGGTGGAGAACTGGATGAGGGTTCCCAAAGCGAAAATGACAGGGATGTGGGGACAGAAGAGATCTCTAAACAAAAGAAGAAGGGGAAATTCTTTTGTTGTAAAACCCAACTCCATCTACTCACCATGCAGGTATGGTGAGACAAGTCAGTCATCTCAGATCAATCCACCCAGCATCCAGGTCCTAACAATCTGAGAATAGGGCACAGGGAGGCCAGGCCGCCAGGGCCTTGTTACATGGGGTGGCACCTCCATATGCCCCCGAACAGGTTGGTTTTCCTATGACTTGAGTGTTTTTTCAATTGCGCCAAACCTGCCCTCATGGGAAGAAAGGTCAAAATGATGAACTTAGCATAGCATTCTGTTTCACTTTTAAGAAATGTGGGAAGAGGTGACTCTCAACTCATATCAGGCCTCTGATTGATAGCTCAAAGGCACCTGCAGGCCCAGTCCTGTGTAATTGCACCCACACCACTGAGAATAACCCTCCAAAGCATAAGTCACACTGTCAAAGCCTCAGAAAACTTTTTGAATTCTGTAGGAAAACAAGTACTTAAACTTCAATAACAGGTTGGGCACAGAGGCTCACACCTGTAATCCCAGAACTTTGGGAATCCAAGGTAGGAGTATCACCTGAGGCCAAGAGTTTGAGACCAGCTTGGGCAACATAACAAAGCCCCATCCCTGGCTGGGCGCAGTGGCTCACATCTGTAATCCCAGCACTTTGGGAAGCCAAGGCAGGTGGATCACCTGAGGTCGGGAGTTCGAGACCAGCCTGACCAACATGGAGAAACCCCATCTCTACTAAAAATACAAATAAAATTAGCCGGGCATGGTGGCACACGCCTGTAATCCCAGCTACTCAGGAGGCTGAGGCAGAAGTGCTTGAACCCAGGAGGCAGAGGTTGCAGTGAGCCGAGATCGTGCCACTGCATGCCAGCCTGGGTGACAGAGCAAGACTCTGTCTCAAAAAAACAAAAAACAAAACAAAACAAAAAAAACAAGGCCCCATCCCATCCCTATAAAAATATATATACATATATGTATCAGCTAGGCACAGTGGCACGCATCTTTAGTCCCAGCTACTCAGAAGGCTGAGGCAGGAGGATTACTTGAGCCTACGAGGTAGAGGTTACAGTGAACTATGATCATGCCATTGCATTACAGTCTGGGTAACAGAGTGAGATCCTGTCTTTTAAAAAAATAAACAGGACAGGCGCATTGGCTCACACCTGTAGTCCCAACACTTTGGAAGGCTGAGGTGGATCACTTGAGGCCAGGGGTTCAAGACTAGCCTAAGCAACAAAGCAAGCCCCTATCTCTATAAAAAAAAATTTACAAATTAGCCAGGTATGGTGGCGCATGCCTGTAGGTCCCAACTACTTAGGAGGCTGAGGCAGAAGGATTGCTGGAGTCCAGGAGGTTGAGGCTGCAGTGAGCTGTGATTGTGCCACTGCACTCCAGCCTGGACGAGACAGAAAGCTTGTCTCCAATAAATTGAATGAATGGATGGATGGATGGATGCATGCATGGATGGATGGACGGAGAAATAAATAGATAAAGTTCAATAACAAAAAGCATGTTTTCAAGAGACTGAAGTGGTCCAGTGCAGGGACAGGCAGGAAGGGCCCTGGCAGCAATGCTGGTGGACGCTCCGCATTGCCAGACCCCAAAGCATACAGGACGTCTGCATGCAGCCTCGGGTCAGCCTACCTGCTTATGTGCAGGATGCTTTCAATGACACGGAGACTCAGACAGTGGGGAAACAACCAGCAATAGTGAAGAGGGCAAAGGCAGAAGGCCTGGGGTGTCTGAAGCAGCTCTGCTTTAGCTCCAGGGCACAACTCCAGAGTCCTCCCCACTTCATGGCCTTCTTCACTGCTTGGTCTCCTCACACTCCTGATCCATCTTCAAGCCAATGCTAGTGCCTGGCAGGCATCATGGGCATCTCAGGGAACCCCACCTGGGTGTGTGTCTGCCTTGCTAGATGAGACATGCCTCACCTGAAGTTGGCAGGCAGCTACCAGTGTCTCTTGCACATTGCTCAGGCTGAGCTCCAGCTCGGAGGTGTATATGAAATGTAGGATTTGGCACATAGCATTGTAGGACACGCCGTGGATCAGGACCTCTTCCTGTTCCATCTCTTTCAGTCCCCCAGCAAACATTCCTCTGAAAAGTGAAGACACAAGAAAATTCAGTTATACCAACAAGGACTCAAGCCCAGGTTGCCAAGACTGACAGTATTCAGAGAAGAACCTGGCACTGGTGGCAGGGCCCGGGGAGTGGGCTGACCCACTCTGTACTCTGAGTGAACTGTGTGCATGCATGAGCCATCCCACAAAAGGATCCTGACCAAGTCTGGGCAGCCATCCTGGAAATTGTCCTGTTTCCCTTTTCATGGGCCCAAGGAGTCCCATATGAGCCTCGGGAGGGGAGGCCACGCACAGCTTGCTTCCGCTGTGTTCATCAGTGCAATTCCTGGATTGGAGCAGTAGCAACTCCAGAGCACATTTCAGAGCAATGAATTAATGGGAAACTAATACAAGTCGTTTCATTCAACGTATATTTATGGAGTTCCTACCAAATGCCAAGTATCATTCAAAGAGCAGAAGGAGGCCAGGCACGGTGACTCACATCTGTAATCCCAGAACTTTGGGAGGCCGAGGCAGGCGGATC
>NW_012118310.1:670685-688529 GCF_000951035.1 Colobus angolensis palliatus
TGTATTTTTAGTAGAGACAGGGTTTCACCATGTTGGTCAGGCTGATCTCGAACTCCTGACCTCATGTGATCTACCCGCCTCAGCCTCCCATAGTGCTGGAATTACAGGCATTTGCCACCACGCCCGGTTATTTTGTATTTTTAGTAGAGACAGGGTTTCACCATGTTGGTCAGGCTGATCTCGAACTCCTGACCTCATGTGATCCACCCGCCTCAGCCTCCCATAGTGCTAGAATTACAGGTGTGAGCCACCACGCCTGGCCTGACACAAATGTGTATCATTTTAAGAAAAAAAAAATCTTATAATCCTTTGGGGGCCAAGGCAGGAAGACTGCTTGAGGCCAGGACTTTAAGACCAGACTGGGCAGCCGGGTGTGATAGTTCACACCTGTAATCCCAGCACTTTGGGAGCCCGAAGCAGGTAGATCACTTGAGGCCAAGAGTTCGAGGCCAGCCTGCTCAACATGGTGAGACCTCGTCTCTACTAAAAATACAAAGATTAGCTGCATGGTGGTGCACACCTATAATCTCAGCTACTCGGGTGGCTGAAGCACGAAAATCACTTGAACCTGGGAGGCAGAGGTTGCAGTGAACCGAAATCGCACCACTACTCTTCAGCCTTGGCAACAGAGCAACATTCTGCCTTAAAAGAAAAAGAAAAAGAAGGAAAAAAAAAAAAAAGACCAGATGGGGCAACACATAAAGACATATCTTAAAAAAAATTAGCTGGGCATGGTGGCACACATCCATAATCCCATCAATTTGAAATGCTGACGTGGGAGCATTGCTTGAGCCCAGTATTTTGAGGCTGCAGTGAGCTATCATGACACCACTGCCCAGCCTAGGCAACAAAATGAGACTCTGTCTCCTAAAAAAAAAAAAAAGTTCACTGCATGGATCATGAATGGAGGAAGGAGAAAGAAGATATAAGACATTTTGGGTACAATCCGGAAAATTTGAACATGGACTCAGATGAAATTATAGAATGATTACACATTTCTTTTTCATTTTTATTTTTTTAGAGACAGGGTTGCTACGTTGCTCAAGCTGGACTTAAACTCCTGTGCTCAAGTGATCCTCCCACCTTAGCCTCCTAAGTAGCTGGGACTAAAAGCACTCGCCATGGAACATGACTCAATTATAAATTTTTGATATTATGATAGTATTATAGGTATGTCAAAGAATCTCCTCATCCTTAGAGAGGTGAACTGAAGTTTTTAGAGATAAATTGTCATGATATCTATAACTTACTCTGAAGTGAATATGCAAAATGTTAACTGATGAATTGAAGCCAAGAGTACAGGTGTTCACTAGACTTAACTTTCAACTTTTCTATAGGATTTAAATATTTCAAAATAAAAACCAGAGAGAAAAAAGAGCCCAAAAGAAAAATAAAATATATAGTCACTCCTTTTTATTGTTTTTCTTTTTTACCAAAAAAATTTACCAAATGTAATTCTTTTTTTTTTTTTTTCTGAGACAGAGTTTTGCTCGTGTTGCCCAGGCTGGAGTACAATGGCACGATTTTGGCTCACTGCAACCTCCGCCTCCCAGGTTCAAGTGATTCTCCTACCTCAGCCTCCCAAGTAGCTGGGATTATAGGCATGTTGGCCAGGCTAGTCTTGAACTCCCGACCTCAGGTGATCCACTCGCCTCAGCCTCCCAAAGTGCTGGGATTGAGTCACTGCGCCCGGCCTACACTTAATTCTTTAAACATTCCTTTTTGGGGCCAGGTGCGGTGGCTCATGCCTATATCCCAGCACTTTGGGAGGCCGAGGTGGGCGGATCACCTGAGGTCAGGAGTTCGAGACCAAGTTGGCCCACATGGTGAAACCCTGTCTCTAGTAAAAATGCAAAAATTAGCTGGGTGTGGTGGTAGGCACCTGTAATCCCAGCTACTTGGGAGGCTGAGGCACAAGAATCGCTTGAACCTGGGAGGTGGAGGTTGCAGTGAGCCGAGATGATGCACCCTGCACTCCGGCCTGGGTGACAGAGTGAGACTCTGTCTCAAAAAATAAAATAAAATAAAATAAAATTCATTTTTGGCTCACTGCAGCCTCAACCTCCTGGGCTTCTGCCTCAGCCTCCCAAGTAGTTGGGACTATAAGCATGCACCACCATGCGTGGCCTGACACAAATGTGTATCATTTTATCACTACGTTTCTGTAAGTCAGGAATTATGTCAAAATAAAGATTTAAAAATTTTAAAAAGTTGTCCACACCTCATATCCATTAGGATGACCACTATCAAAAAACAACAAAACAAACAAAAAAGTAGGTTGGGCATGGTGGTTCACATCTATAATCTCATGTCCACAATCCCAGCACTTTGGGAGGGTGAGGTGGAAGGATTGTTTGAGCCCAGGAGTTTGAGACCAGCCTGGGAAACAGCAAGATTCTATCTCTACAAATATATTTTTTTAAAAACTGGCCAGGCATGGTGGTACATGCCTATAGTCCCAGCTACTTGGGAGGCTTCAGAAGCATTGCTTGAGCCCAGGAGGTGGAGCTATGATGGTGCCCCCGAACTCCAGCTGGGGTGACAGACCAAAATCCTGTCTCAAAAAACAAAACAAACAAGAAAAACAGAAAATAAGCTTTAGCAAGGATGTGGAGAAACTATAACCCTTGTGCACTGTTGGTGGGAATGAAAAGTGGTGCAACTACTATGTTCCTCAGAAAATTATCAATAGAATGATCCAGCAATTCCACTTCTGGGGATAGAGCCAAAAGAACTGAAAGCAGAGTCTCAGATATTTGCACACTCATGTTCATAGCAGCATTATACGCAATAGACAAGAGATGGAAGCAAACCAAGTATCCCTTGATAGGTGAATAGACGAACAAAATGTGGTATATCCATAAAATGGCACACTATTCAGCCTGCAAAATGAAGGAAATCATGTCACATGTTATAACACACATGAACCTTAAGGACATGATGCCAAATGAAATAAGCAAGTGATAAAGGGCTAATGCTGTGTGATTCTACTTATGAGGTACTTAGAATAGTTTAATTCATAGAGACTGAAAGTCGAATGGTAGCTGCCAGGGCCTGGGGATAAAGGAGAAAAGGGAGTTGTGGTTTAGTGAGTATACAGTCTCAGATTTGTAAGATTAAAAAGTTCTGGAGATCTGTTTCATAATAATATGAATAATCGTAACATTACTGAACTATATGATAAATGTTATTTGTGTTTGTTTTTTTAGAACCACAATTTTAAAAAAACTGTTCACCAGTACCCAGTAGTGGTGGAATGACCAAATAAACAGAGGACATCGACAGCACAGAACTCTCCATAGCACAGAGAATGAGGGCCATCGCTACTGCTGGTGCCCGGGACCTCCACGAGGTACAGAATGGCAAACCAGTGTGCTGCCTCTGGTGTGAGATGGGGGAGAAAAATATTTCCTGGGTCAGCTTGTTCAGGACCTCGATCCCTTGTCCAAACTCTTTAAGTCAAGTGTATTTTAGAATTCAAAGGTTCCAACATGAGAAATACTGTACACATGCCACATAGGATCTTACATCCCACGGGATCTGGGTCGGTGCCTCCTCTTCAATGCTTTAATATGCCCCCTAAAAAAGTATAAAGACTGGTACTAGGATAAAAAATATAATTAGCCTCAAAATTATTCTTGAGTTTTGGGTGGGTTCTGTGGTTTAATGAATTAACACCAAACATTTTTTTAGACGTTTGGCTGGTCCAAAGGTAGTTGAGTTATCTCAGTTGGTTGTTCATAGTCAGTAACAGATCAAACTCCTTATTCTTCTCTGTCCCCTCTTCTCACTACTGCACTTGACTAGTCTAAAAAATAATAATACATCAAAATAGACTGGGTGCGGTGGCTCATGCCTATAATCCCAGCACTTTGGGAGGCCAAGGTGGGTGGACCACTTGATGTCAGGAGTTTGAGACCAGCCTGGCCAACATGGTGAAACCCTGTCTCTATCAAAAAATACAAAAAAATTAGCTGAGTGTGGTGACACGCACCTGTACTCACAGCTACTCAGGAAGCTGAGGTGGGAGAATCACTTGAACTTGAACTTGAACAAGAATCATTTGAAAAAAAAAAAAATTTTTTTTTTTCTTTTGGAAACGGAGTCTCACTCTGTCGCTCAAGCTGGACTGTAGTAGCACCATCTTGGCTTGGCTCGCTGCAGCCTTGACCTCCAGGTTCAAGCAATCCTCTCACCTCAGCCTCCCAAGTAGTGGGGACTACAGGTGTGCACCACCATGCCCAGCTAATTTTTGTATTTTTTGTAGAGATAGGGTTTTGCCATGTTGCCTAGGCTAATCTCAAACTCCAGGACTGAACTGATCTGCCCACCTCAGCCCCCCAAAGTGCTAGGGTTATAGGTTTGAGGCACCCTGCCCAGCCCAAAAAGTTCTTTGGTCTTTGTTTGTTCGTGAGAGATGGACCCTTGCTATGGTGTCCAGGCTGCAGTGCAGTGACATGATCCCACTACTCATCAGCATGGGAGTTTCGACCTGGTCCATTTCCATCCTGGGCCAGTTCAGCCCACTTTAGGCAACCCTGCTCCAGGAAGGTCACCATACTGACGCCAAATTTAGTGTGGATACCCTATTGGCATGGCACACTGCAGCCCAGAACTCCTGGACTCAAGCAATCCTCTGGCCTACTCTCCCAAGTAGCTGGGACTATAGGTTTGAGCCACCACATCCTGCTCAAAAAACTTTTAACTGTGAGAATGGATGCTGAATGTTATCACAGGCCTGCTCATCATGTCTGCAGATACGCTATATAGACATGTGTGCAGATATGTTGGGTTGCCATGAATTAATGAATGCCATGATTCCCTGGCATGTAACTAGTAAGATTCCCCAGCATTAAACCAATTTTTTTTTTTTTTGAGACAAGGTCTCGCTGGGTCACCCAGGTTGGAGTGCAGTGGCATACTCACAATCATGGCTCACTATAGCCTCGACCTCCCCAGGTTTAAGCAATCCTCCCATCTCAGCTTCCCCAGAAGCTGAGACTACAGGCGTGCCTGGCTAATTTATGTTTTGTTTTGTTTGGTTTCTTTCTTTCTTTTTTTTTCTTTTTTTGAGACGTCGTCTCACTCTGTCGCCCAGGCTGGTGTGCAGTGGTGCGATCTCAGCTCACTGCAACCTCCGCCTCCCAGGTTCAAGTGCTATTTCTGCCTCAGCCTCCCAAGTAGCTAGGATTACAGGTATGTGCCACGACACCTGGCTAATTTTTGTATTTTTTTTTTGACCTCTGACCTTTTATTGGCCTCCTGCTCCCCAAAGGATACCCTGCTTCTGGTGGCTTAAAGTCTCAGAACTTTGGTGTCGTTGGTCTCAAACACCACTTTGCTATCCACTATCAGGAGGGTGGTGGTCTTTTGGATGGTTTGCATGGAGTTGCTGCTGTCCAGGGCATCACCAAGATTGAAGTCCTCACCATCTTCCAGCAGGCGGTGGTAGGTGGCGATCTCAGCCTCCACCTTGACCTTAATGTTCACCAGGGCCTCGTACTCCTGGGCCTGGCGCTGTCCCTCTGCCGGGGTCTGTGCCACCTCTGACTCCAGGTGTGGCAGGATCCCGCTGAGCTGCTCCATCTGCAGGGCATAGTGGGCCTCCACCTCCCTCAGGCTGTTCTCCAAGCTGGCCTTCAGATTTCTCATAGAGTCCAGGTCCATCTCCAAGGACTGGATGTACGTCTCGGCTCTGTGATTGTCACCTCAGCAGCTGCAACCTCAGTGGACTGCGTGGTGACCACTGTGGTGCTCTCCTTAATCTGCTGAGACCAGTACTTGTCCAGCTCCTCTCATTTCTTCCAAGCCAGCTCGTCATATTAAGCCTGGATGTCTGCCATGATCTTGGCGAGGTCCTGAGATTTGGGGGCATCTACCTCCACAGTCAACCCAGAACTGGCAATCTGGGTTTGTAGGCCTTTTACTTCCTCTTCATGGTTCTTCATGAAGAGCAGCTCCTCCTTGAGAGCCTTGATCCCTGTCTCCAGCTGCAGCTGACGGACGTTGGTATCATCAACGACCCTGTGAAGCCCATGTATGTCGCTCTCCACAGACTAGTGCATGGCCAACTCTGTCTCATACTTGACTCTAAAGTCATCAGCAGCAAGACGGGCATTGTCAATCTACAGAATGATATGGGTGTTGTCCACAGTATTTGCAAAGATCTGAGCCCTCAATGGTCTTGAAGTAATGCCTCCAGTCTCCGACCTGGGTCCCTTCTTCTCCAAGTGCTCCCGGATTTCGCTCTCCAGCTTCCGGTTCTTGGTCTCCAGGCTCCTCGCTCTGTCCAGGTAGGAGGCGGGGGTCATTCAGGCTTTGTATGGTCGCCTTCTCATTATGGATGCCTCCCATTCCTGCCAGATCCCCAGCCATCCCTGAAGCCAGGCCCCTAGACCCCATGCTGCCCTGGAAGCTGGTGGAGCGGGACATGAAGATCCAGAAACCAGAGCCCTTGGTGCCTGCATAGACGCTGGTCATACTGCTGACCAGCCAGGCACCATAGCTGGGAGCCTGAGACAGAGCCCAGGGACCGGTGGTTGGTGGAGAAAGTGGAGCGAGTGGTGAAGCTCATGCTATCCGGGGAGGAGAGCGAGAGGACAGGACTCAGGCTTTGCCAACAACCTAATTTTTTGTATTTTTAGTAGGGATGGGGTTTCGCCATGTTGGCCGGGCTGGTCTCCAACTCTGGACCTCAGGTGATTCACCCGCCTCAGCCTCCCAAAGTGCTGGGATTACAGGTGTGAGCCACCATGCCCAGCCTTGTTTGTTTCTTTCTTATTGAGCCAGAATCTCACTCTCTCATCCAGTCTGGAGTGCCGTGGTGCGATCTCAGCTCACTGCAACCTCCACCTCCCAGGCTCAAGCAATTCTCAAGCCTCACCCTCCTGGGTAGCTAGAATAAAAGGTGTGCACCACTATGCCCAGTTAATTTTTGTATTTTTAGTAGAGATGGGGTTTTGCCATGTTGGCCACACTGGTGTCTAACTCCTGGCCTCAAGTGATCTGCTGGCCTTGGGCTCCCATTGTGCTGGGATTACATGCGTGAGCTACCATGACCAGCCCTAATTTTTGTATTTTTTGTAAACATGGGGTTTCGTCACATTGCCCAGGTTGGTCTCGAACTCTTGGGCTCAAGCAATCTGCCCACCTTGGCCTCCCAAAACGCTGGGATTATAGGTGTGAGCCATTGTGCTCAGCATTTTTTTTTTTTTTTTTTTAAGAGAAAAGAGGTCTCTGACTTTGTCATCCAAGCTGGAGTGTAGTGGTGTGATCATGGCTCACTGCAGCCTCAACCTCTAAAGCTCAAGCTGTCCTCCCTCCTCAGCCTCTCAAGTAGCTGGGACTACAGGGCATGCCATCATGCCCGGCTAATTAAAAAAATTTTTTTTTCTTTTTCTGAAACTGCTATGAAAAAATTTAAATGGCATTGGAGTCTTTTTGTAAAAGGCACACCTACCCTGGGAAACATCTGGGCTTTGTGTTTTGTGGGGAATACAACTTTCTCTCTCTTTTGGGGATAAAGTGCTATTAATTTTTTTAAAAAATCATCAACTGTATCCAAACTTCTAAAGTAACAGACATTGAGTTCAGCAAAGCAGTCTTTTATAATTCACAGATGGTATGAAAACTAAGAGAGGGACGACGTGACCTGTGGAGGCTGTATATAAAGGATAGAGCCCTTGGGCCCTTCAGACTATAAGGGTCCAGGAGGGGAGGAGAAACCACCTCAGAAGCATATAAGGTTAAAGCATACAAGGTGGGTGTAGGGTCAGGGGAGCCAAAATAAGTGTGCAATGAAAAGTTATTAACAAAAGTCAAAAAAAGAAGATGCAGTCTGGCCATCCAATTCCTAAACCATATACAGAGCACACAGAAAGAGCAGAGGAGGCTTCCTGCAGCAGGGCAGTACATCTCTCTGCCCTTCAGGAAAACTGAGATTCCTCCACCTAGGAAACAGCGAGGGTCAATTAGGGAAAGCTCTCCAGAAGGGGAGGAATTTCAGGCAGGCCAAAGAAGAAAAAATTCCACAGGACAGAAAAGGCAGAGAAGAGGCCGGGCACGGTGGCTCACGTCTGTAATCCGAACACTTTGGGAGGCCAAGGCAGGCGGATCACCTGAGGTCAGGAGTTGGAGACCAGCCTGGCCAACATGATGAAATCCCGTCTCTACTAAAAATACAAAAATTAGCCGGGTTTGGTGGAGCATGTCTGTAATCCCAGCTACTCAGGAGGCTGAGGCAGGAGAATCACTTGAACCTGGGAGGTGGAGGTTGCAGTGAGCTGAGATAGCCCCACTGTACTACAGCCTGGGGGACAGGGCGAGACTCCATTGCAAAACAAAAAAACAAACAAAAAGGCCAGGTGTGGTATGGCTCACACCTGTAATCCCAGCACATTGGGAGGCACAGGAGGGCAAATTGCAAGGTCAGGAGTTCGAGATCAGCCCGGCCAACATGGTGAAACCTTGTCTCTACTAAAAATACAAAACATTAGCTGGGCGTGTTGGCGCATGCCTGTAGTCCCAGCTACTTGAGAGGCTGAGGCAGGAGAATTGTTTGAACCCAGGAGGCAGAGGTTGCAGGGAGCCGAGATTGCGCCATTGCACTCCAGCCTGGGTGACAGAGTAAGACTCCGTCTCAAAAAAAAAAAAAAAAAAAGCAATTTCTGTTCTTTTTAAAATAATTCAGACAATGCAGTAAACAGGAGAAAGTCAGCCTCCCTCTCCCTTAGCCCTTTGCTCAATTCCCAGAGTACAGCAAGATCCTTCCAGATCTTCACAGTGGGATCATCTTCCACCAGGTCCTGAGGTTTTTCACTACCTATCAGTAGACAAACCACACTGCCCAGTTTGCAGGTAGCTCCATTGGATAACACAGAACAGAATGGCTCTGTCCTGCACCATGTCTCAGCACCGGGTGCATCGTCCCACGGGAACGACACCTACATAGACACCTGGTGTACAACTGCAGGACCCTAAACTATGGGCCAGCCCACCCCCAAATGCCCTTCTCTCTACCCTTGCCCATATCAAATATTACAAGCCTCTTACACATCTTTACCAGTCATACTGGGAAAAAAATAGTCCTTTATCATTTTAACATTTCACAAATAACTAAAACAAATAATAAACATGCTAACGCTTGGGAATGGTCTATTTCTTTTTTTCTGAAAATGACAGTGTAGGCACTGCCTTTCCCTAACTTATCAAAAACCTTATGTGACTTTCCATGTCCTCCAGGAGCAATTTCTAGCCCTTTCCAAAGCCCCCCTTGGGTAAACCTCTTATGAGAGGTGTCCTGCTCTCCAGGATGACTACAATGCATCACTAACAACCCCCGCATCCCTCCACTCCATTGGGAAGGGAAGCAGGCTGGAATGTAGTGGCGCAATCTCGGCTCGCTGCAACCTCCACCTCCCAGTTCAAGCAATTCTCCTGTTTCAGCCTCCTGAGTAGCTGGGATTACAGGTATTGCTACCACGCCCAGCTAATTTTGTATTTTTAGTAGAGACGGGGTTTTGTCATGTTGGTCAGGCTGGTCTCCAACTCCTGACCTCAGGTGAGCCGCCCTCCTCCGCCTCTCAAAGTGCTGAAATTACAGGAGTGAGCCACCGAGCCTGGCCTCTTTCTCAGCTCACTGCAACCTCCACCTCCTGGGTTCAAGCGATTCTCTTGCCTCAGCCTCCCAAGTAGCTGGGATTACAGGCATGTGCCACCACGCCCCACTAGTTTTTGTATTTTTAGTAGAGAAGGGGTTTTACTATGTTGGCCAGGCTGGTCTCCAACTCCTAATCTCAGGTGATCCACCTCCACCTTGGCCTCCCAAAGAGCTAGGATTACAAGCGTGAGCCACCACACCCGGCCTCTTTTTTGTTTTTTTGAAACAGGGTCTTGCTCTGTCGCCCAGGCTGGAGTGCAGTGGCACAATCTCCGCTCACTGCAACCTCCGCATCCCGTGTTCAAGCGATTCTCCTGCCTTAGCCTCCCAAGTAGCTGTGATTATAGGCGCCCACCACCACACCTAGCTAATTTTTGTTTTTTGGTTTCTTTTTTTTTTTAGTAGAGACAGGGTTTCACCATGTTGGTCAGGCTAGTCTCAAACTCCTGGCCTCAAGTGATCCACCTGCCTCGGCCCCCCAAAGTGCTGGGATTACAGGTGTGAGTCACCGTGCCTGGCCTCTATTTCATATATATATATATTCATATATATATACACACACATACACACACACACACACACACACACACACATCTCTGAGATGAGAGTCTGGGCTCTTCCAATAATGTTGCCACTCTCCTGCTCCCCTTCCCAATGGAAGTGGAGGGATGCAGGGGGTGTTAGTGATGCATTATAATCATCCCAGAGAGCAGGACACCTCTCATAAGAGGTTTACCCAAGGGGGGTTGTGGAAAGGGCTAGAAATTGCTCCTGGAGGACATGGAAAGCCACATAAGGTTTGTGATAAGTTAGGGAAAGGCAGTGCCTACACTGTCATTTTCAGAAAGAGTGGTATGGCACTAAATCAAGAAGGGCAGACAGGGTGAGCCCAGGGGATCCCATAGGCTCTGCAGCCTCTGGCCATCCTCTCCTGTACAGGTCCTAAGCCCCCTGCAGGGGGCCCTCAGCTCCCCCACCCTACCCACTGTCCTGTATGTTATCTTAATCTTTATTAAAGGCCTCAGTTGAATTTCCCTGGTGAACTGAAAGAACTCTGCTGCTCCTCGGCACATCTGCATCAAGCCACCACTGGGTCACATTCTCCAAAACTCCTTCTGGAGACAGAAGGCACTTAAACCATACATATTTTGCTTGATAGTTCCTAATTAAAAAAAGACAGAAAGAGGGAGAGAGAGAACTACAACCAAGCCTTGAAGACAAAATGATCGAACAGAATCAGAGATAGAATGGAGCACCTCAGGCTTGGAGTCCCATGACAACCTTGCTGGGGACCGTGAGTGGCCCTCAGTTCTTCTCAGGCTCATGCCACCTATGTGAAATAAGTGTGGTGACACCCACCTCCTCGAGTGCAGAGCAGTGCAGACAATGGGGCAAATGGTGTACTGATCTGCTATTTGTGCACATAAATTTATTCATTTAAGCCATGGGTATTGCTTGAATATGTGAAAACCACGTTAGGCGCTAGGGATAAGAGACAGATTCCCGCCCAGTGGAAAAGACAGATAAGCCAGTGGTTCCTCACACTGTGCCAAGTGCTGGGATGGAGTCACAAAGGAGGCCATAAGAAATCCCTGAGGGGCCACAGAGCTCACTGGGAGGGCCAGAGGCTAACACCTGAGGGATGAGAGATGTGAGCCAGAAGGTGATACATACACAGCAATAATTACCAGGGAGGGGAGGAATGGGAAGGGAGGGGAGGAGAGAAAGGAGGAAAGAAAAGAGAAAAGAGAGAAAAGGAAAAGGAAGGTAAGGGAAGGCAAAGCCCAAGAGACAGGATCGCTGAATGAAAAACGAACTCTAAGACCCCCTTCTGTCTCTCATACTTTTGACTAAGTCATAACCACAAGGAGTGGGGGAGGCTCTGAGGTGAGCAGGAGACCAACCGCAGTCACCGCCAGTACCTTTATTAGCAGAGCCAGGATTATCTTTGTTATTCTTCTTACAAACGTTCTAGTGAACTCACCTGAAGTAATCACAGGACGCAGCCAGCAGGATGCGATGGGCCTCGATGTGTCTGCCCTCCACCACCAGCACAACATCGAAGAGGATCCCGCTGTCCCGGAGAGCCAGCAGCCCTCGGAGCAGAGCCTGGGAGTGCTGTGCGCTGCGGTAGGTGTTGTTCACGCAGTGTGGGTGGGAGGGCTGCGCAGGCAACTTGCAGAGCTGGGTGAACTCCTGCTCCTCTGCCATCCTGACAGCCGTAAGATCCCTTACCACTTCAGCCTGTCAGCTGGCAAAACAGAGAGGACAGGGGATGAGCAGGCAAGCATCAGCCCTACCACACACAGACTGGCCACCTCTGTTGCTCCCCTTGCTCCTGTGCCTCCCTCAGGCTCACCTGTTTTCCCTCTTTTCCCAAGTCCATAATTCCTTCTCCCCTCCCACCTCTAGTCCAACTTCCTGATGGCCTTCTTCCTGATGATCTGTGTGCCATCTTGCCCAAGACTCTTCATCGCATTTTATCTTCTTCAGCATCAAAGTCAAACAGAAGGGTTTTGGGAAACAGACTGACCTGGGTTGGAGCCCCACTCCACGGGGACTTACAACATGACCAACCTGAGCCTCGAGTTCCCCAATTGTAAAGAGATAAAAGCACCCACCCCATTGGGGTATTCTAAAATTGGTAAAACAATGAACATGAAACATAAGCATACACCAGGTTCTCAAAAGCTCTTCCTCCCTCCCATTGAATGAACAAAATGGGGTTCTTCCTCAGTAATGGATGCATAAAAATGGCAAGACCTGAGCTGTGGTCAGGAGACACAGAGCCAGGAGTCTGGGAGGTGGGTGCCAAGGGGGTGTCATCTCCAGGGCCTACTTTCTTTTACTGAGATTCTGAGAGTCAAGCACAGTAACTGTGATTGAACCTGATGCATTTAAATTCATCTGCATTGCCTTTTAAATTAAAGGTTACCTTCTAACAATTGAGTCAGTATGCTCAAAAACCGCAAACTGATTTGAATAGGAGCCTCTAAAACCTAACCAGTAAAATGAACCTACTGCAAATGCACTTTTACCATGGACCAACCAAAAGTGGCTGTGGCTAGCCAGGTGCTCGGGTCAGGGAGTGGCCAGTCCTACACTGCGAGGCATGGCCAAGCTGCAGGCTCTATAGGCACAGCACAGTCAGCTACAAGATGTGAACATCTGTCTTCTCCACCTCACTTCATCCTACTTTCCTCTCCCCAAAATATGTTTATTCTCCAATTACCTCCAGTCATGCCTTACTTAATGTTGGGGATACATTCTGAGATATGCATCGCTGGAGGCAATTTCCTCATTGTGGGAACATCACAGGGTACACCTACACAAACCTAGATGGTAGAGACTACTACACATCTAGGCCATAAGGTACAGCCAATTGCTCCTAGGCTACATACTTGTACAGCATGTTTTTCCTCTCCTCTCATACCACAACAAACCCAGGAGACTTCTGTGACCAAATGTGTGAGGGTTTTCCCCATTAACAAGCAAGCAAGCAATTCTGCCACAGATACCATCTGGGTGTCCTCTAATTCAGCAGTCCCCAATCTTTTTGGCACTAGGGACCAGTTTGGTGGAAGACAATTTTTCCACGGGGTTGGGGAATGGTTTCGAGATGAAACTGTTCCACCTCAGATTATCAGGCATTAGTTAGATTCTCATATGGAGCACACGGTCTGGATCCCTCACATGCACGGTTCACAATAGGGTTTGTGCTCCCACAAGAATCTGATGCCACCTCTGATCTGACAGGAGATGGAGCTCAGGTGGTAATGCTGGATCCCCCTCCACTCACCTCCTGCTGTGCCACCTGGTTCCTAACCAGCTACAGACTGATACAGGTCTGAGGCCTGAGGTTGGGGACCCGTGTTCTAATTCTAATTCAACTCTAACACTATCTACCTAGAGACAGTGTCTAATCCCACAGGTTGAGGGCTCAGTCTCCCAGGTTGTTTCACCTGTGCTTCTGACCAATAGGCTATAAATTGCGGTTCCCAAGACCCCCTTCTTGGGTTCAATTAATTTGTTACAGCGACTCACAGAACTCAGGAAAATAGTCATGTCTACTGGTTTGTTATAAAGGGTTATTGCAAAGGATACAGATGAAGAGATGCATGGGGCCAGGCATGTGGGAAGTGGTGCAGAGCCTCCAGGCCCTCTCCAGGAACATCACGCTTTAGGAGCCTCCATGTATTCAACTATCCCAGAGTTTTCCAAACCCAGTCATTCTGAATTTTTATGGAAGCTTCATTATGTTAGCATGACTGATTAAATCACTGGCCATTGGTGACGAACTTAATCTTCAGCCCATCTCCCCTCTCCGGAGGTTGAGAGGTGAGGCTTAAAGTCCCAACCCTCTTATCCTGCCTTGGCCTTTCCTATGACCAGCCTCCATCCTGAAGCTACCTAGGGGATGCTGGCCAGCATACAAAAAGGCATCACTCTGGAGAGTCCAAAGATTTTATAAGTTGTATGCCAAGAAATGAGACAAGACCAAATATATATTTCACAATATCACAGTACTGAATACCATAGGCAACTGTAACACAATGGTGAGTATTTGTGTATCTAAACATAGACAAGGTACAGTAAAAATATAGGACCACTATCCTTCATGTGGTCTGGTCTGTCACTGACTGAAACGTCACTGTGTGGCACATGACTATATATCTTTAAAAGAAAAAATGAAAAATAGATGCTAATATAAAACTTGCCAAAAAGAAGAGGTCTCTCTCTTCACTACTGAGGCTCAGGGTCACCCCCCCACCCCACCCCCTGGATGCTCTACTGCTTCCCATCAAACATACTCAGTTATCTGTACCTGCCCCTCAGTCTGCCTCCAGGACCTGGGACCTCTACCCAGCCACCCACCCATTCCTTTCCCCCTCCCTGGGCTGGCTCGTCTTTCTCACCAAGGCCCCAGAGATGGCCACAGCCAAGGTGTATCCCCCATGATCACCTCTCACTTAGGATTCTCTTGCCTGGAAACTCTGCCCTATGATAATTCTCCCTTTTCTGACCTCTCCCTTTCATCCCACACACCCTGCTCAATCCAACCCTTCTTTCCCAAGGGTTCACATTCCCAGTTTCACCTACAGCTCAGTGCTTATTCTAGCTAGTAGCCCTCCAACTTGTCTAATTTTCTTATTGGTATAGGTACCATTTCCATGTTCAAAACCTCACTGTCTTAAAGATATTTTTCCTTTCTGACCCGTGTGCCCTATGAACCCACTAGTTCTGATTCCTTCACCTCTCCTCCATCTCAGACAGCCACCCTCTACTCCTCCAGGGCCACCACTCTGGGTCAGACCACAGCAATGATGCCCCAACCAGTTTCCCTACCTCTTGCCTCATCCTCCCCAGGCTACTCTCCTTCAAGCCTTACCTACTGAGCCCCATTAGTAGTCCTTTGTCCAAAAGGAATACCTGTTATCCTCTGAACACCTTTAGTCACCCATCTAGGCCATTCTGTCTCTCATAGTCCCATATTGGTCAAGGTCTA
Source organism: Colobus angolensis palliatus (assembly GCF_000951035.1). Taxonomy (NCBI): domain Eukaryota; kingdom Metazoa; phylum Chordata; class Mammalia; order Primates; family Cercopithecidae; genus Colobus; species Colobus angolensis. Next base: position 685,850 of record NW_012118310.1, read on the forward strand.
GCTCTATTACTTCTCTCTCTATCATTGTGCAAAGAACATGACAAATATGCCCCACCACTCAAACCTGCCTTTTTTTTTTAGATGGAGTCTCACTCTGTCGTCCAGGCTAGAGTGTAGTAGTGTGATCTCGGCTCACTGCAACCTCTGCCTCTCAGGTTCAAGGGATTCTCCTGCCTCAGCCTCCCCAGTAGCTGAGATTACAGGCATGTGCCACCACGCCCAGCTAATTTTTAGCAGAGTGGTTTCACCATGTTGGTCAGGCTGGTCTCACATTCCTGATCTCAGATGATCCATCCGCTTTTGGCCTCCCAAAGGACTGAGATTACAGGTGTGAGCCACCACGCCCAGCCCAAACCTGCCTATTTACCCACCACAAGGAGATTCCGGCTTCTTAAGGGGTGAGGCTTTATCTCACAAACATCTCAAAAGCCCCCATGGCTGGCTGCACCACTTGCTAATGACAGACTCTGGACACTTGTCTCATATATCCACGCCTCAGCTTCCTCATCACCACCATGACCACCACAGAGTCAAGAGGGCCTCCTTCTCTGAGGGTGACCTCCACAACCGACTACCCCAACAGATATCAAGCCCCTAGGTGGATCCTCACCTTCTATGAGCACAGTAGCGCCTCTGCTCTCTTGGGAAGGGATAAATGGCAGCTACTCCCTAAACACCTACTGCAAGAACAAGTACGGTAAAATAGAAAGACATCTTCCATGGGCAGGCAAAGCACATTTACCAAGTACAATTTAAGAAACGTAGCTAGGGGCTAAGGGGGATGTGCCGAAAAATGAATCTATCCTCTGCTGCGAAGGAGCACAGCACAGTGCAACATTTAAAACCACATCTATACGGTTTTAAATCACCAAAACGTCTACCCTCAGGAGAACAGATGTCATGGCACAGTGATTTGACAGAACGTTAGGCAACAGTCAAAATATGTAAAGTGGCCAGGCGTGGTGGCTCACGCCTGTAATCTCAGCACTTTGGGAGGCTGAGGCGGGCGGATCACAAGGTCAGGAGTTCAAGACCAGCCTGGTTAACATAGTGAAACCCCATCTCTACTAAAAATACAAAAATTAGCGGAGTGTGGTGGCACGCACCTGTTATCCCAGCTACTCGAAAGGCTGAGGAAAGGGGAAGCTGAGGCAGGAGAATCGACTGAACCCAGGAGGCAGAGGTTGCAGTGAGCCAAGATTGCGACATTGCACTCTAGCCTGGGTGACAGCGAGACTTTGTCTCAAAAAAAAAAAAAAAAAAAAAAAGTGCAAAGTAGGCTGGGCATGGTGGCTCATGCCTGTAATCCCAGTGCCTTGGGAGGTCCAGGTAGGTGGAGTTCAAGACCACCCTGGGCAATATAGCACGACCTTTTCTCTACAAAAAATTTAAAAACTAACAAGCCATAGTGGCGTACACCTGTAGTCCTGGCTATCTGGGGTGAGACAGCTTGAGGTTCACTGCAGCCTCAAGCTCCCAGGTTCAAGTGGTCCTCCCATCTCAGCTTCCTCAGTAGCTGGAACAACAGGAGCTCACCACTGCGCACGGCTAATTTTTCAAATTTTCTTTGTAGAGAAGGGGTTTCACTACATGGTGTAGGCTGGAGCGCAGTGGTAGGGTCTTGGCTCACTGCAGCCTTCATCTCCTGGGTTCAAGCGATTCTCCTACCTCAGCCTCCCGAGTAGCTGGGATTACAGGTGCGCGCCACCACACCCAGCTAGTTTGAGACGGCGTTTCACCATGTTGGCCAGGCTGGACTCTTTAACTCCTGACCTCAAGTTTTCCACCCACCCTGGCCTCCCAAAGTGCTGGGATTACAGGCATGAGCCACCGCGCCCGCCCCCGGGCCCCATTTTCATTTGACACATGGCTACTCTAGCCTGAAGCTCTTCGCCAGTCTCATATCCCCAATTCTAGTCATCACAAGCCAAGTTCCCTCTGTTTTGTGATGTTCGAAGTTTTAGTGGGGAGCAGAAAGGAAGCTTAATGTGCCACATAGGTACAAACTGAAGGATATAAGATGAATTTTTATGAAGTGATGGATGGCACAGTCAAAATCATTTTAGAGGAACTTTCAATTCGCTACCATTTTGCTGAGTAGATATCCTCAGTCCTCTGTAGGGCCCCCGAACGAGCAGTATCCCCTCAAAGAAACTCAATCCTTGGCAGCATGAAGCAAGGTCGGCCACAAAGGCAAAGGGGGCGGCTCGGGTAGAGAGGGAGTGGGTCCTGATTCCCAGCGGGGGAGCCTTCCAAAGGGTGCGCCCTGGAAGAACCTCCCAGGGAGCCGACTTGGAGGCACTCGGCGCACCCAAGCCCGACCCCGCGGAGGGCCGGAGCGAGGGCGCCCAGGGAGGAGCCCAGGCGGAAGGTGGCGGTGCCCCGCTACCCGCCCCAGATCCACTCGGCTCTGCCCGCAGCGGATCTAAAATGGTCACAACTGGCAGCCGACGCTTCGCGCTCTGGTGATTTTGCACTGACAGCGCGATCTCCGGCTCCTCTCAGGAAACCTGGCGAGCTGGCGGGGCTGGGCTCCTACGGCTGCAGTCCCCGGGCCCGACTGAGGGAACTGAAGCTCGTCAGGCCGGCCCCAAGTCGCCCGCCTGTTGCAAGGCCGCCTGCTCCAGCGCAGAGGGTCGCGGCCAGGAAGGCCGCCCTCGGACCCGCCGCAAGCAACAGG